>NC_060174.1:36128718-36477000 GCF_021184085.1 Oncorhynchus gorbuscha
TTTTAAAATAGTGGAGTATGATGGTGTTATTTTTATTTTGAATATTTGCGAGTGTAGTATTAGATTGTAGGTTATTTGTTTATATATTTATTTTTTTCAAGCAAAGTATAAGCGAGTTGTACTCCAGTCTAGTAGGTGGCGGTAATGTAACATATTGGATGCCAACCGACGTTAAGCCTCATCGAAGAAAGAACTCTCAGCGGCCGTGTACACACTATATGCTGTCAGTGGTCAGGTAAGACCAATGAAACATACATTAACTTAATTATATTATCGATCATAAGAAAGCTTAGTGATTATTTTAATAATTTGTGAGTGTCAGTGCCGATATATGGGTCCACGGCCCTGGGGATGTAGCCGGTAGCGTCTCTGCCCAGAGCGGGCATGATATGAGAAGCTCTCTGGTGTTTCCTATTTTCGTAGTAGAGAAATTCATGTAGACAGGATTTACATGGTCTCGCTGCACATTACTCATCAGTTAACTGGACAATGCTAACGTGACCTAGCTAGCTTACTAAGAATGCTAACGTTGTCATATAATATGAGACATCAACATAAAGATGAGCTGTCAAGGCTGTTGCTTCACACACAGTTATTGATTATCTGTGAAGGACAGCTGACAGAACATGCCTTCCTGGATCTGAGGGTGGGAAGTGGTAAACCCCGTCACATGACAGTCAGCCGAGACCGACACAGATGCCGCGTTCATGGACAGGTCGGAACTAGGAACCTCGGAAATGTCAGACTAACTGGTTGAGTTGTAACGCAGGTTTAGTATGACTCTCGAGGAGGCTGAAAGGATATTTCGGTTTGGAAAAGTTGAAGATTCCTGGTGTTTGTGCGATGGGGAGCTTGATGAAACAGAGGTGACAGTCTGTTCTTTTGAGATTTGATTCGGAGTCTTTACCTGACCAGTAATGTTAGGATATATGAGTTATACTGTTAAAGCTTTTATGCCGAATACACTGCAGAGTTACAGAGTTACGTTAATGGGCATGTTGCGGAAGTGTGTAGGAGGGAGATTCCAAGATGTGGGAAGTGTGCCGGAGGACATGGGACAGAAGAATGTGTAGTTTCGGCGGGGAAAGTTGTGTAGGGGTGCCCATGTTGCAGGGGATCAACGGTGTCCTGTGTTAAAGAGGCAGGTTGAGGTGGCCAGGGTCAGAGTAGTGCAGAAGATGTCCTATTTTGAGGCAGTGAAGAAGGTAGAGGAGAGTGGATCATGGGTGAGGAATTCTGATAGGATCCCTGTGAATAGTACATCTGGCCCAGAATAGAGGGATAGGCCAATGAGTGATATATGTTTCAGTAAGGTTGGCTTCTTAGCGTTCATAGCAATGATTATCAACAGAAAATAGATGTTGTGGTGGCAGCTGCAGAGAAGTACTTGGGGGTACAAGATTTGACTACAGAAGAGTTACAGGGTGTGTTGAGTGGTAGTGTCCCGTCCTCTGTCTTTGGCCTGGGATAAGATCAGATAGGGTTCAGGTAGTGGAATAAGGTGGTGGGTATTAATGAGTGTAGAGTTAGTTGGTATGGTAATAAAACATTATATTAGTATTTTTTTTGTAAAATTTTCTCCCATTTCCCCTTTTCCCATTTTGTATTAGAGAGTGTAATGGATTAATACTATAGTTGATCTGGAGGCGGTAATGCAACATATTGGATGCCAACCGTCGTTAAACTCCACAAAGAAGAAAGCTCAGAAGCAGCTATGACGTTCGCTACCCATCTTTGCTGACAGATGGTGAAAAGACAGAACGGGTAAAGCGGTTTGTTTCTGCATTCTGCTGTCAGAGAGAGAGAGAGTTCCATTAGCAATATCCCTTTGTCCCTGCGCCATCTGTCTCTCACATTTTAATTCAAAGAGCTTTATTGGTATGGGAGTCATATATTTATGTTGCCAAAGCAAGTGAAATGGATAATAAACAAAAGTGAAATAACCAATCATAAATGAACAGTAAACATTACACTCACAAGTTTCAAAAGAATAGACACATTTCAAATGTTATATTATGGCTATATACTCTCTTTTTTAACAAGGTAGGCTAGTTGAGAACAAGTTCTCATTTACATCTACAACTGCGACCTGGCCAAGATAAAGCAAAGCAGTGGGACACAAACAACAACACAGAGTTACACATGGAGTTACACATGGAGTAAACAAACATACAGTCAATAATTCAATAGAAAAAGTCAATATACAATGTCTGCAAATGAGGTAGGATAAGGGAGGTAAGGCAATAACTAGGCCATGGTGGAGAAATAATTACAAATATAGCAATTAAACACTGGAGTGATTGATGTGCAGAAGATGAGTGTGCAAGTAGAGATACTGGGGTGTAAAGGAGCTAAATAAATAACAGTATGGGGAGGTAGTTTGATGGGCTATTTACAGATGAGCTATGTACAGGTGCAGTGATCTGTGAGATGCTCTGACAGCTGGTGCTTAATTAATGCTAGTGAGGGAGGTAAGTCTCCAGCTTCTGAGATTTTTGCAGTTCGTTCCAGTCATTGGCAGCAGAGAACTGGCAGGAAAGGCGTCTGAAGGAGGAATTGGCTTTGGGGGTGACCAGTGAGAAATACCTGCTGGAGCGCGTGTTACGGGTGGGTGCTGCTATGGTGACCAGTGAGCTGAGATAAGGCGGGGCTTTACCTAGCAAAGACTTATCGATGACCTGGAGCCAGTGGGTTTGGCAACGAATATGACTTTGGATTGGAGATGCTTAATGTGAGTCTGGAAGGAGAGTTTACAGTCTAACCAGACACCTAGGTATTAGAGGTTGACCGATTAATCGGAATGGCCGATTAATTAGGGCCGATTTCAAGTTTTCATAACTATCGGAAATCGGTATTTTTGGGCGCCGATTTGACGATTTTTAAAAATGTATTTTATTATTATTATTATTTTATACCTTTATTTAACTAGGCAAGTCAGTTAAGAACACATTCTTATTTTCAATGACTGCCTAGGAACGGTGGGTTAACTGCTTTGTTCGGGCAGAATGACAGATTTTCACCTTGTCAACTCGGGGGATACTATCTTGCAACTCTAAAGTTAATTAGTCCAATGCAATAACGACCTGCCTCTCTCTCCTTGCACTCCACAAGGAGACTGTCTGTTGCGCGAATGCAGTAAGCCAAGGTACGTTGCTAGCTAGCATTAAACTTATCTTATAAAAAACAATCAATCATAATCACTAGTTAACTACACATGGTTGATGATATTACTAGATATTATCTAGCGTGTCCTGCGTTGCATATAATCTGACTGAGCATACATAGTATCTAAGTATCTGACTGAGCGGTGGTAGGCAGAAGCAGGCGTGTAAACATTCATTCAAACAGCACTTTTGTGCGTTTTGCCATGGTATAGAGGGAAATAGTCCTATAATTCCTATAAAACTACAACCTAAAACTTCTTACCTGGGAATATTGAAGACTCATGTTAAAAGGAACCACCAGCTTTCATATGTACTCATGTTCTGAGCAAGGAACTGAAACGTTAGCTTTCTTACATAGCACATATTGCACTTTTAGTTTCTTCTCCAACACTTTGTTTTTGCATTATTTTAAACCAAATTGAACATGTTTCATTATTTACTTGAGGCTAAATTGATTTTATTGATGTATTATATTAAGTTAAAATAAGTGTTCATTCTGTATTGTTGTAATTGTCATTATTACAAATAAATGTAAAAAAATCGTCCAATTAATCGGTATCGGCCCTTTTGGGCATCCAATAATCGGTATCAGCGTTGAAAAACCATAATCGGTCGACCTCTACTAGGTAGTTGTCCGCATATTCTAAGTCAGAACCGTCCAGAGTAGTGATGCTGGAGTAGTTGGTGGAGGTTTGAGAATCGCTACTTTTTAGGTAGTTGTAGAATTTAATGCTCTTTTCTGGATTTTGATAATTAGCGGGAATCATCATAATTCTGCTCTGCATTCATTATTTGGTGTTTTATACAGAGGATGTTTTTGCAGAATTCTGCATGCAGTCTCAATTGGGTGTTTGTCCCATTTTTTAAATGAATTCTTGGTTAGTGGACCCCAGACCTCACAACCATATTGGGCAATGTGTTATATAACTGATTGCACTCAGATCCTAATTGGTATGTTTTACATTTTTGTCATTTAGCAGACACTCTTATTTAGATTGATTTACAGTAGTGAGTGCATATATTTTTGTTACTGTTCCCACGTGGCAATCGAACCCACAACTCTGGCATTACAAGTGCCAGGCTCTACCAACTGAGCCACACACGTGTGTCAAATTTGATCTTTATTTTGATGGTGTTGAAGGCCCTTCTTGCCTTGTCTCTCAGATTGTTCACATCTTTGTGGAAGTTAAATGTGGTGCTGGTCCTGGCAACTGGACCTTTTTTGGAACACTGTTATTGACTGTCAGAGCCCAAGTCTGAGAGAATCTATTCAGAAGATCTAGGTGCTGCGATAGGCCCTTCTAGTTTGGGGACAGAAGCACCAGATCATCTGCAAATAGTAAACATTTGACTACGGAGTCTAGTAGGGTGAGGCCAGGTGCTGCAGACTGTTCTAGTGCCCTCGCCAATTCGTTGATATACGCTGAACAAAAATATAAACGCAATGAAAAGTGTTGTTCCCATGTTTCATGAGCTGAAATAAAAGATCCCAGAAATGTTCCATATGCACAAAAAACGTTTTCTCTAAAATGTTGTCCACAAATTTGTTTACATCCCTGTTAGGGAGAATTTCTCCTTTGGGAAGATAATCCATCCACCTGATGTGTGGCATATCAAGAAGCTGATTTAAACAGCATGGTCATTACACAATAAAAAGCCACTCTAAAATCTGCAGTTTTTTCAAACAACACAATGCCACCTCATGTTTTGAGGGAGCATGCAAGTTGCATGCAGGAATGTCCACCAGAGCTGTTGCCAGAGAATTTAATGTTAATTTCTCTACCATAAGCCACCTGTTCCAGCATCTTCGCACAGCAATTGGGAGAGGAGTGGGACAACATTTCACAGGCCACAATCAACAGCCTGATCAACTCTATGTAAAGGAGATGTTTCGCGCTACATGAGGCAAATTATTGCCACACCAGATACTGACTTTTTGTTGTTGAATTTTACCCCCTTTTCTCCACAATTTCGTGGTATCCAATTGTTGGTAGATACTCATCTTGTCTCATCGCTACAACTCCTGTACGGGCTCGGGAGAGATGAAGGTCGAAAGCATGCGTCCTCCCCAATTTCGTGATATCTCTCCCGAGTCCGTACGGGAGTTGCAGCTAGTGCCCTAGACCATTGCACCACCCGGGAGGCCCTACTGACTGGTTTTCTGATCCACGCCTCAATTTCTTTTAAAGGTATCTGTGACCAACCTATGTATAGCTGTATTCCCAGTCATTTAAAATATATAGATTAGGACCTAATTCATTTATTTCAATTGACTGATTTCCTTATAAGAACTGTAACTCAGTAAAGTCTTTGAAATTGTTGTCTGTTGCGTTTTATATTTTTGTTCACTATAAATGTTGAAGAGGGTGGGGCTCAAGCTGCATCCCTGTCTCACCCCCCCAGCCCTGAGGAAAGAAATGTTTGTGTTTTTTTTTGCCAATTTTAACCTCACATTTGTTGCGTTCATGGATTTGATAATGTTGGATGTTTCCCCCCCAACACCGCTTTCCATCAATTTATAATGCAGACCCTCATGCTAAATTGAGTCAAGCTGTTTTGAAATCAACAAAGCATGAAAAGGCTTTTGTTTTGTTTGTTTGTCAATAAGGGTGTGCAGGGTGAATACGTGGTCTGTCATACAGTAATTTGGTAAGAAGCCAATTTGACATTTGAGGAAATGTAGGAGTCTGCTGCCAATGATAATGCAGAGGATTTTCTCTCTCTCATTCATTCATTCATCAGTCACTCATTGTTTCGTGTGTGTTTGTAGGATGAGTGTGAAGCAGTGTCTCGAGGGTCAGGTGTACTCTGTGCCTCTGATCCAGTCAGACCTGAGGAGGGAGGAGGCTGTTCACCAGATAGCAGATGCCCTGCTCTACCTAGAGACCATCTCTACTGACATCTTTACCAGGTACGCACACACTGAGATCGAGGAGTATAAGTTGTCCAATAAGAGCATGTGCTATATGTGTTGTTTGGTAGCAAAGATCCTCCTGATTTATTCCATGCCAGCGGGAGTGGAAAATATTTTGGTATCTCAGATTGTTCTGGGAATTCTCACACAGAGACTTCATTGGCAGGAAGGATGTTCAACATGATTTTTACATTTGTATCACAAATCATTTTAAAGAAAATCATGATGAAAGTGGCCGTTTTAGGCTGTGAACTGTACACGATAAAGACAATATATTGGTGTCATTATACAATGCGCTTTCAAATATGAACTATGTCTAGATTCTGAAATATGTTTTCTTACATTGAGTTATTCAACATAAAAAATATTAATAGGAATATCTCAACCCTTTTTGATTTTGCTTATTTTTAGACATATTGCTTGGAACAATATACTCTTCAAACACATCAAATTTCCATAGTGGGCTCTCTGGTACTTATAATGATATGACCCATCTTCTACATAGAAATGAAACAGTGGTTCCTCCTTTAATGGTTGCATCATACTGCAGCACATCTTGCGGACTGCCACAGAGTTCAATGGCACGTTATTTAATTGTCAGCCAGTGTTACCATTAATGCTAGTTAGTGCTAGTTTGACCACCAGAGGGCATCTTCGAGAAGCATTTGATAGCCTTCAATAGTGGCTGTACTAGAGAATTCTAAAGCTTTTTTGTAAGAACGTCATATATGGGATTGATTTTAAGAAATTTAGCTTAATTAATTTGATTTAATATTATGGTGTTTCTATTTCCAAGTAAAACAAAAAACAAACCCCTCAGGGTTTTCGTTAGGATTGAAAGGAAAATATGGCGCTGTCCAACGTGACGGTTGGGAGTAGGCTACAGTAGTAAGAGCATAGCATTCTAACTTCAATATACTTTTTAAATAAATAAGATCTACACCACTTTTAACAGCACATTACTCAACACTAGTGAGAGTCATGTCGCCTACGGTAGGCCTACAGTATATTGAAAAATATTATTTTCAATGATGTGACTCTCTGCCAATAATTACATTTAGAGGATTCTAAATTAATATCTAAGGGGCATTTTTCATTACGACAAATCTGATCTGTGAGAATATCTGAGGGGCTTTTATAAAATTCTAAATGAATTAATAGTAATAATAATAATCCACAGTTTTTAATGCTGATCAATTGTCTTGCACAAGGTATCAACATACAGAGAGGTGTTGGTAAGAGTCTATTGTCCTGCTAATAACCTGTAATGGGCTATTATAATACAGTACATGATGACCAGGTCAGGATAACCAAAACATTTCTTTATTAAAGACTAAGAATGTTGGTACTTAATTATTTTAATCCAAAGCCATGAATGAGTGAGTCACTCAGCTTTATGTAGGTGCCAAGGCTATATGACTGTGCCTTTAGCAGACATGCCTTGCTTATATTCAGTCAACACATATATCTTAAGAATATCATGGAATATAATTGAACATTTTAGTTTCTCCATGCTAGTTTCAGAGCAGCGCTGAAATTATGCTGAAATTGTTGACCATAGCTGGTAGGCTATATATACTCAGCAAAAAAAGAAACGTCCTCTCACTGTCAACTGCGTTTATTTTCAGCAAACTTCACGTGTAAATATTTGTATGTACATAACAAGATGCAACAACTGAGACATAAACTGAACAAGTTCCACAGACGTGCCTAACAGAAATGGAATAATGTGTCCCTGAACAGAGGGGGGGTCAAAATGTACAAGTAACAGTCTGTATCCGGTGTGGCCACCAGCTGCATTAAGTAATGCATTGCATATCCTCCTCATGGACTGCACCAGATTTGCCAGTTCTTGCTGTGAGATGTTACCCCACTCTTCCACCAAGGCACCTGCAAGTTCCCGGACATTTCTGGGGGGGAATGGCCCAAGTCCTCACCCTCCGATCCTACAGGTTCCAGACATGCTCAATGGGATTGAGATCCGGGCTCTTCACTGGGCATGGCAGAACACTGACATTCCTGTCTTGCAGGAAATCACACACTGAACGAGCAGTATGGCTGATTGCATTGTCATGCTGGAGGGTCATGTCAGGAAGGGTACCACATGAGGGAGGAGGATGTCTTCACTGTAACACACAGCATTGAGATTGCCTGCAATGACAACAAGCTCAGTCCGATGATGCTGTGACACACCGCCCAGACCATGACTGACCCTCCACCTCCAAATTGATCCCGCTCCAGAGTACAGGCCTCTGTGTAACACTCATTCCTTCTAAAATAAACGCAAGTCCGACCATCAGGGGTGAGACAACACCACAACTCATCAGTGAATAGCGCTTTTTGCCAGTCCAGTCTGGTCCAGCAACGGAGGGTTTGTGCCCATAGGCAATGTTGTTGCCGGTGATATCTGGTGAGGAACTGCCTTACAACAGGCCTACAAGCCCTCAGTCCAGCCTCTCTCAGCCTATTGCGGACAGTCTGAGCACTGATGGAGGGATTGTGCGTTCCTGGTGTAACTCGGGTAGTTGTTGTTGCCATCCTGTACCTGCCCTGTAGGTGTGATGTTCAGATGTACTGCCCTGGCCACATCTGCAGTCCTCATGCCTCCTTGCAGCATGCCTAAGGGACGTTCACACAGATGAGCAGGGACCCTGGGCAGTTTTCTTTTGGTGTTTTTCAGAGTCAGTAGAAAGGCCTCTTAAGTGTCCTAAGTTTTCCTAACTGTGACCTTAATTGCCTACCGTCTGTAAGCTGTTAGTGTCTTAATGACCGTTCCCTAGGTGCATGTTCATTAATTGTTTATGGTTCATTGAGCAAGCATGGGAGACGGTATTTAAACACTATACAATGAAGATCTGTGAAGACAGATTTTTATTAATTATCTTTGAATGACAGGGTCCTGAAAAGGGGATGTTTCTTTTTTAGCTGAGTTTATATTGTCCTGCTAATAGCCCATCCTAGAAACGTTTGCAGAATTCATAGCCTGCTACGCTTGTGAAAAACAGGGGTTAATAATAATAATTACTTTTTCCCCTTCCACATGTTCAAAGGTCCAATTGATAAAGTTTTTATCAATTAGTATATTTGAGTTTGACCACAATATTTGTTGTATTATTTGTTCTGTCTTTTCTGGTGGATTGAATTGAAATTGCAACCATTCACGGCCGGTTGTGATACAGCCAATCTAACTAAGAAAGTAATTTTATGATACAATTCTCCCCCTACCCTCCAAGGCAAGATTTTATTATCCTGCTAATAGCCATAATTGGCGCTTTTCAACGTGACCTTGTGTGTTTGAAAGAGTATTTTTATAATTATTTTATTAATGAAAGCATAAAGATACTGATGAAGAAATACAGTACTTTACACTATATGCTTTATCTGACATTTAGCTGTTGCATGAGGATGCCCACATGCACGTTAAACATTTGTATAATAAAGCATTTAAAACATTTTGAAGATAGAAGCCACCTGCATTTGTTTTAGGCTACTGTGAAGTCTGACAAGTAAACAGCCTACAGTACCTACTGTAGTAAACATGTTAAAGTGCCTAATTCCTTACATAAGGGAGAGCAGGCCATGTCCAGACTTTCTCGGTGACCTCAGGTTTGCTTGAGACGTTGTTAGTCATTTGTGAGACATTGGTGAGACATTGTTACTAATTTGTAAATAAATCCAGTTTGTTATTTAGAATGATTTATTTCTGTTTTTAGAGGGAGAGAAACCAAAAGCCTACCATGGGTCTCCCTGTTGCGGCCGGCACGGGTATTGAACCAGCATCTGTAGCAATGCAGTTTTCACTGCGATGCAATGTCTTAGACCGCTGTGCCACTCAGGTGCAATGTGACCGGGCGGGAGTAGGCTACAGTACCACAGTAAGAGCAAAATAGTCCTAACATTTCCACACCCTAATTGTAGTCTAAGTCTCTCTTAGAATAAAAACCTTAGTGTAACAACAGTTTTAGTAAGTAATACTGAAGTTGTGCACAATTATCAGTTTCTATTTTGGCTTATGCCGCCAACTTATTGTCAGTTAGAGACACAGTAGCGCCTTGGGACCCAATAGCAAAATCCATGCTCTAACTCCCCCTTGCACTGGTCTGAAGAAATGAAGTAGTGACACAGGGTACTGTACTAAACCACAAATAACCTCGTAAGTCCCGCAGCATAATCACAAAACTTTTCGTTGAGCAACCACTGTACATTATAGGTCATTAACAAATCACAGCCCTCCTTTAGGATTGCACATTCAGTAAATCACCAGCAGGGGGAGTTCACTTTGAATCCATTTACCATTCAATGTGTTATTGGTGCTCATGAAATTTGATCAGAACATCAGAATTAGCAGAAAGCCCACTCTGGAAATAGTATGTACTTGAAGAGTATATTGTTCAAAACAAAATGTCTTAAAATGAACAACAAAATGAACATCAAAAATGTCATTTTTATATGTAGAATAAATGAATGTTAAAATGTGTTTTTCAGAATTAAGATACTCTATTTTAGAACTCACTATAAGGAGTATAATGACAGATGTTGTCTGTAGTATGTACAGTTTACAGATGATAGGGTCTAACAGAAGGCATGTATCAATCTAAAAAGGGCCAGAATGGCCACTTTCATGATTTTCTCAAAAATAGTTTGTCATACAAATGTATAAAGTATCAAAAACATCCTTCCTTCTAATTTAAGTTTCTATGTGACAACAGACAAGTGCCTTCACTGACATTTTCAACTTCTCCCTGACCAATTACGCAAAGGTAACCTGCCTAAATGACTACCGCCCTGTAGCACTCACATCTGTAGCCATGAATTGCTTTGAAAGGCTGGTCATAGCTCACATCAATACCATCATCCCAGAAACGCTGGACCCACTCCAATTTGCATACCGCCCCAACAGATCCACAGATGACGCAATCTCAATTGCACTCAACAGTGCCCTTTCCCACCTGGAAAAAAGGAACACGTGAGAATGATGTTCATTGACTACAGCTCAGCGTTCAACACCATAGTGCCCTCAACGCTCATCACTAAGCTAAGAACCCTGGGACTGAACACCTCCCTCTGCAACTGGATCCTGGACTTACTGACTGGCCACCCTCAAGTGGTAAAGTTGGGCAATAACACATCTGATCCTCAAACGGGAGCCCCTCAGAGGTGCGTGTTTAGTCCCCTCCTGTACTTGTTCACTCACCACTGCGTGGCCAAGCACAACTCCAACACTAAAATTGCTGATGACACAACGGTGGTAGGGCTGATCACGGACAATGATGAGACAGACTATCGGGAGGAGGTCAGAGACCTGGCAGGTATGGTGCCAGGACAACAACCTCTTCCCTCAACGTGTGCAAGACAAAGAAGCTGATCGGGTACTACGGGAAAAGAAGGGCAGAACACACCCCCATTCACATCGACAGGGTTATAGTAGAGCGGGTCGAGACCTTCAAGTTCCTTGGTGTCCATATCACTAACAAACTAGAATGGTCCAAACACACCAAGACAGTCGTGAAGAGGAGACGACAACACCTATTCCCAATTGGGAAACTGAAAAGATTTGGCATGGGTAGCCAGATCCTCAAAAGCTTCTACAGCTGCACCATCGAGAGCATCCTGACCGGTTGCATCAACGCCTGGTATGGCAACTGCTCCGCATTCGACCGTAAAGCAATACAGAGGGTAGTGCGTATGGCCCAGTATATCACTGGGGGCAAGCTTCCTGCCATCCAGGACCCCTATACCAGGCGGTGTCAAAGGAAGGCCCAAAAAATGGTCAAAGACTCTATCCACACTAGTCAAAGAATGTTCTCTCTGCTACTGCATGTCAAGCGGTACCAGAATGTCTAATCTCGGTCCAAAAGGCTCCATAACAGATTCTACCCCCAATCCATAAGAATGCTGAACAATTAATAAAACAATTATACCTGGACTATTTGCATTTTTTTTTACACACTGCTGTTACTTGCTGTTTATCAGCTATCTATGTATAGTCACTTTACCACTACCTACATGTACATGTTACCTCAATTACCTTGACTAACCTGTACCCCTGCACAATGACTCTGTTCCGGGTACCCCCTGAAGATGGCCTCGTTATTGTGTTCCTTTTTCACTTTAGTTTATTTCTTAATATTTTCTTAACTGGTTAAGGACTTGAAAGTAAGAATTTCACGGTAAGGTGGTTGTTGTATTCGGCACATGTGACAAGTACATTTGAGTTGATTTTGATTGGATTGACAGTCACACACACACACACACACACACACACACACACACACACACACACACACACACACACACACACACACACACACACACACACACACACATACTTCATCAGCAATGTTTCCTGTACATTGTGCCCTCTTAAATGAACCTGGTACCTTTATACACATGGTTTGGGAATGCTCTCTGGTGTCTGTATTCTGGGATGAAGTAGCTTCGAACTTATCCACTCTGTTGTCAGAAAATATTCCTGTATCTCCTTTTGTTTGACTTTGATATGATTTCTCTGTACTTCATGTATCTCTTCGTCAGAAGCGCATTCTTCTTGCTGGCCAAACTGCTGCAAAAGAATATTGCAGTACGATGGAAGCCTCTACACACTTTCTATCCGTCAATGGTTCCTCACTTTCTTGGATGTAATTGATATGGAGCATTTTACTGCTTGCATTCATAGAGCTAAAAAAGACCCTTTGAACCAATGTCTTAATGCCACTGAAACACTTTGATGTGTTGCTTTGATTTGTTTTTTTATTTGTTCATTTGAACCAACTATTTTTATTTAATTTTGTCCCTAAGGTCCTCGACTGGGGTGGGATTGTGATGGGGGAGGGGGGTGTCACTTCATTTTGTATGTACAGTACCAGTCAAAAGTTTGGACACACCTACTCATTCCAGGTGACAACCTCGTGAAGTTGGTCGAGAGAATGCCAAGAGTTTGCAAAGCTGTCATCAAGGCAAAGGGGGGCTACTTTGAAGAATCTACAATCTAAAATATATTTTGATTTGTTTAGCACTTCTTTGGTTACGACATGATTCCATATGTGTTATGTCATAGTTTTGATGTCTTCACTATTATTCTACAATGTAGAAAATAGTAAAAATAAAGAAAAACCCTTTAATGAGATAGGTGTGTCTAAACTTTTGACTGGTACTGTATTTATTCTTTTTGCTGAATAAACATTTGATCAAAAAAAACAAATGAAATTGATCAGCAGAACATACATTTACACTTTGAGTTTCCCCTGGTGTGTGTGTGTGTGTGTAGGGTGTCTGAGAGTGTAGAGCGGAATCGCTGTCAGCTGCAGAGTGTGACAGATCGGATTAGGCTGGCCCAGGCCCGCGTCGACAAGATCAAAGGCAGCAAGAAGGCCACCAAGGTAACACGCTTCACACACAGAGTTGCAGATATCTGCAAAACAGATTACTTACAATACTTTCGAGTACTACGAGATTTTGATGTGTGACAATGTGTAGGTGTTCTCCAGTGCTAAGTATCCAGCTCCAGATCGTCTCCAGGATTACTCCTCCATCTTCAGTGGAGCCACAGACCCCGCCTCCCAAACACGCCCCAGATACCACATACAGGCCAAACTACGACCCCTTGACGACAAGGACCTGCAGGTAACACAAACACACAAATACAATACTTTATTTGATCATCTCCAAAACATTGCAATACAAAGAGGTCAAATCAAACTTTGTTTGTCACATGCACCCCGAATACAGCAAGTGTAGACCGTACTGTGAAATGCTTACTTACAAGCCCTTAACCAAGCCCTATTGACCAAATAAACTCTAGCTGAAAATAATAAAAAGTAACACAATAAAATAACAATAATGAGGCTATATACAGGGGGTACCGATACTGAGTCAGTGTGTGGGGGTACAGGTTAGTTACATTTACATTACATTTAAGTCATTTAGCAGACGCTCTTATCCAGAGCGACTTACAAATTGTTGAGGTAATTTTTACATGTAGGTAGGGGTGAAGTGACTATGCTTAGGTAATAAACAGCGAGTAGCAACATTGTACAAAACAAATGGGGGGGGTCAATGTAAATAGTCCGATGGCCATGTGATTAATTGTTCAGCAGTCTTATGGCTTGGGGGTAGAAGCTGTTAAGGAGCCTTTTGTTCCTAGACTTGGTTCTCCGGTACCGCTTGCCGTGCGGTAGCAGAGAATACAGTCTATGACTAGGGTGGCTGGAGTCTCTGATAAATTTATTGGCTTTCCTTTGATACCACTTAGTATATAGGTCCTGGACGGCAGGAATATTGGCCCCAGTAATGTACTGGGCCGTATGCACTACCGTCTGTATCACCTTACTGTCAGATGCCGAGCAGTTGGTTGCCATACCAGGTGGTGATTCAACTGGTAAGGATGCTCTCGATGGTGCAGCTGTAGGACCTTTTGAGGATCTGGGGACTCAAGCGAAATCTTTTCAGTCTCCTGAGGGGGAAAAGTTGTCGTCGTGCCCTCTTCACAACTGCCTTGGTGTCTTTGGACCATGATAGTTTGTTGGTGATGTGGACACCAAGGAACATAACTCTCAACCTGCTCCACTACAGCCCCGTTGATGTTAATGGGGGCTTGTTCGGCCCGACTTTTCCTGTAGTCCACAATGATGGTGTTAGAATTGTGTTTGGCCACGCAGTCGTGGGTGAACAGGGAGTACAGGAGGGGACTAAGTACACACCCCGGAGGGGCCCAAATGTTGAGAATCAGCGTGGCAGACGTGTTGTTGCCTACCCTTACCACCTGGGGGCGGTCCGTGAGGAAGGCCAGGATCCAGTTGCAGAGGGAGGTGTTTTATCCCAGGATCCTTTGCTTAGTGATGAGCTTTGCGGGCACTATGGTGTTGAACGCTGAGCTGTAGTCAATGAACAGCATTCTCACATATGTGTTCCTTTTGTCCAGGCGAGATAGGGCAGTGTGGAGTGCGATTGAGATTGCGTCATCTGTGGATCTGTTGGTGCGGTATGTGAATTAGAGTGGGTTTAGGGCAGTGGTTCCCAAACTTTTTATAGTCCAGTACCCCTTCAAACATTTAGCCTCCAGCTGCATACCCCCTCTAGCACCAGGGTCAGCGTGCTCTCAAACGTTGTTTTTTGCCATCGTTTATAAGCCTGCCACACACACTATATGATACATTTATTAAACATAAGAATAAGTGAGTTTTTGTCACAACACGGGTCATGGGATGTGACAAAGAGCTCTTATAGGACCAGGGCACAAATAATAATATAATGATAATCAATAATTTTGCTCTTTTTATAACCATTTTACATATAAAACCTTTTGTTCATCGAAAATTGTGAATAACTCATCACAGGTTAATGAGAAGGGTATGCTTGAACTCTGCAATGTTGGGTTGTATTGGAGAGAGTCTGCCTTTAATCATTTTCCACACACAGTCTGTGCCTCTATTTACTTTTCATGCTAGTGAGAGCTGAGAATCCACTCTCACATAGGTACGTGGTTGCAAAGGACAACAGTGTCTTAACAGCGCGATTTGCCAAGGCAGGATACTCTGAGCACAACCCAATCCAGAAGTCTGGCACAGGCTTCTGATTCAATAAAATTTTCACAGAACCGCTTGTTGCAATTTGATGAGGCTCTCTTGTTCAGATATCGGTAAGTGGGCTGGAGGCAGGGCATGAAAGGGATAATGAATCTAGTTGTTTGTGTCATCCATTTCGGGAAAGTACCTGCGTAATTGCGCACCCAACTCACTCAGGTGCTTCGCTATATCACATATGACATTGACCATAAGCTTGAGTTAATTTGCACACAAAAAATCATACAATGATGGAAAGACCTGTGTGTTGTCCTTGTTAATGCAGACAGAGAAGAACTCCAACTTCTTAATCATAGCCTCAATTCTGTCCCGCACATTGAATATAGTTGAGGAGAGTCCCTGTAATCCTAGATTCAGATAATTCAGTTGAGAAACAACATCACCCAGATGGCCAGTCGTGTGAGAAACTTGTTATCATGCAAGTGGTCAGACGAGTGAAAATTATGGTCAGTAAAGAACTTTGCGCTCATCTCTCAATTAAAAAAAAAATGTGTCAATACTTTGCCCCTTGATAACCAGCGCACTTCTGTTTGTTGTAAAAGCGTTACATGATCGCTGCCCGTATCATTGCATAGTGCAGAAAATACATGGGAGTTCAGGGGTCTTGCTTTAACAAAGTTAACCATTTTCACTGTAGTGTCCAAAATGTCTTTCAAGCTGTCAGGCGTTCCCTTGGCAGCAAGAGCCTCTCGTTGGATGCTGCAGGGTACCCAAGTAGCATTGGGAGCAACTGCTTGCACGTGTGTTACCACTCCACTATGTCTCCCTGTCATGGCTTTTGTGCCATCAGTACAGATACCAACATGAGCAGCAGCTACGTTTGGATACATACGGATCGTTAGTGGAATTCCCAGGACAGAGTAACGGTTAATGTGATTGGATGTTAATTATTTGACTAGGCTACCTGTATTTGACATTGTGTTGTTCAACACTAAATGGTTAAATTTTATTTTTGGCAGTGAAACTCGGCTACTCAGGACTGTTTGAAAGTGTGAAGATAGATGTCCCCTCCTACCTACCAGACCTGCCAGGCATTTAAAAAAAAATGTGAATCACATTTGGCATTGCACCCAGTTTGGGAATACCTGGTCTTGGGTATCCTGGAGGATGCTATTGATGTGAGCCTTGACCAGCCTTTCAAAGCACTTCATGGCTACCGATGTGAGTGTTATGGGGCAGGAATAATTTAGGCAGGTTACCTTCGCTTCCTTGGGGACACGGACTATGGTGGTCTTGCTTGAAACATATAGGTATTACAGACTCGGTCAGGGAAAGGTTGAAAATGTCAGTGAAGACACTTGCCAGTTGGTCCGCACATGCTTTTAGTACACGTCCTGGTAATCTGTCTGGTCCCGCGGCTTTGTGAATGTTGACCTATTTAAAGGTCTTGCTCACATCGGCTACCGAGAGCATTATCAAACAGTCATCTAGAACAGCTGGTGCTCTCATGCATGCTTCAATGTTGCTTGCCTCGAAGTGAGCATAAAAGGCATTTAGCTCGTCTGGTAGGCTCACATCACTGGGCAGCTCGCGTCTTGTTTTCCCTTTGTAGTCCATAATAGTTTTCATGCCCTGCCAAATCCGACGAGCGTCAGAGCCGGTGTAGTAGGAATCAATCTTAATCCTGTATTGATGCTTTTCTTGTTTGATGGTTCGTCTGAGGGCATAGCAGGATTTCTTATAAGCATACAGATTGCTGGATTTTGGACACAGAAAGCACTGTCTCCTCCGCAGCTAAAGCTGATATATGTATAGTTTAAATGCACAGCTTTATAGCAGTATAGTCCTAGCTGTTTAGATAAATTAAAAGGCATGGTCATATTTAATTTAACTCAAGATACACGACTGTTCAAAAGTTTGGGGTCACTTAGAAATGTCCTTGTAGGCCTCCCGGGTGGCGCAGTGGTTAAGGGCGCTGTACTGCAGCGCCAGCTGTGCCATCAGAGTCCCTGGGTTCGAGCCCAGGCTCTGTCGTAACCAGCCGTGACCGGGAGGTCCGTGGGGCGGCGCACAATTGGCCTAGCGTCGCCCGGGTTAGGGAGGGCTTGGTCGGTAGGGGCGTCCTTGTCTCATCGCGCACCAGCGACTCCTGTGGCGCCGTGTGCGCTAGCCAAGGTGGCCAGGTGCACGGTGTTTCCTCCGGGCTCATTGGTGCGGCTGGCTTCCGGGTTGGATGCGCACTGTGTAAATGACAAGCATGGTCGAATAATAGTAAGGCAGAACAGTTGAAACTGGAGCAGCAGCATGGCCAGGTGGACTGGGGACAGCAAGACCCAACCAAGTGACACATTGGTGCGGCTGGCTTCCGCGTTGGATGCGCGCTGTGTTAAGAAGCAGTGCTGCTTGGTTGGGTTGTGTATCGGAGAACGCATGACTTTCAACCTTCGTCTCTCCTGAGCCCGTACGGGAGTTGTAGCGATGAGACAAGATAGTAGCTACTACAACAATGGGATACCACGAAATTGGGGAGAAAAAGGGGTAAAATTTAAAAAATGTAAAATAAAAAACATTAAGAAATGTCCTTGTTTTTGAAAGAAAAACAATTTTTTTGTCCCTTAAAATAACATTAAATTGCTCAGAAATGCAGTGTAGACATTGTTTGTGTTGTAAATAACTGTTATAGCTGGATATTTTTTATGGAATATCTACATAGGTGTACAGAGGCCCATTGTCTAGGCAGAGTTGCAAAGAAAAAGCCATATCTCAGACTGACAAATAAAATATTAAGATGGGCAAAAGAACACAGACACTGAACAGAGGAACTCTGCCTTAGAAGGCCAGCATCCCGGAGTCGCATATTCATTGTTGACGTTGAGACTGGTGTTTTGCGGGTACTATTTCATGAAGCTGCCAGTTTAGGACTTGTGAGGCGTCTGTTTCTCAAACTAGACACTAATGTAGTTGTCCTCTTGCTCAGTTGTGCACCGGGGTCTCCCACTCTTTCTATTCTGGTTATAGCCAGTTTGTGCTGTTCTGTGAAGGGAGTAGTACACAGTGTTGTACGAGATCTTCAATTTCTTGGCAATTTCTCACATGGAATAGCCTTCATTTCTCAGAACAAGAATAGACTGATGAGTTTCAGAAGAAAGTTATTTGTTTCTAGCCATTTTGAGCCTGTAATCAAACCCACAAATGCTGATCCTCCAGATACTCAACTAGTCTAAAGAAGGCCAGTTTTATTGCTTCTTTAATCAGCACTAGAGTTTTCAGATGTGCTAACATAATTGCAAAAGGGTTTTCTAATGATCAAGTAGCCTTTTAAAATGATAAACTTGGATTAGCCTACACAATTTTCCATTGGAACAGGAGTGATGGTTGCTGATAATGGGCCTCTGTACGCCACTGTAGATATTCCATACAAAATCAGCCATTTCCAGCTACAATAGTCATTTACAACATTATCAATGTCTACACTGTATTTCTGATCAATTTCATGTTATTTTAATGGACTTAAAATGTGCTTTAATTTTTTTTTTAAACAAGTGACCCCAAGCTTTTGAACGGTAGTGTACATTCTGCTCCACTCAACCGTACAGCTGAGTCCACAGGTATTTAACAGACAAACCTGGGGACTGAGGTGATGGGTTTTGACCTGGCTGTGAGACACCTACCGCTAGATTAGGCTCTGACCTGACTTGACCTGCCTGAGGACAGACCTGTTCTGACCTGGGGACATGACATGAGAAGCCCTGACTAAAACTACCCTCAGGAAACTACTGTGTGCGTGTAGTGGTGGAAAAAGTACTCAATTGTCATACTTGAGTAAAAGTAAAGATACCTTTAAGTAGAAAATGACTCAAGTAAAAGTGAAAGTCACCCTTTAAGATACTTCTTGAGTAAAAGTTTTAAAGTATCTTGTTTTAAATACTTAAGTAGAGTGGTGGGAAAAAAATACTCATACTTAAGTAAAAATAAATTCTACACATGAAATTCCTTTATATTAGGCAAACCAGAAGGCACAATGTTCTTGTTTTTGTATTTACAGACAGCCAGGGGTCCCACTAAAACACTCAGACATAATTTACAAATGCAGTATTTGTTCTTTAGTGAGTGTCCACCAGATCAGAGGCAGTAGGGATGACAACATGTTATATTGACCGTATTACTGAATAAATTGGACCGTATTACTCTCCTGCCTGAGCATTTGAAATATATTGAGTACTTTTGGGTGTCAGGGTATTTTTACTTAGTTACTTTACACCACAGTTGTGTGTGTGTTTGCACCTTAGCTCAGCAGTGAAGATGTGTGTTTATTGATAGTGAACACCCATGAGATCTCCCTCGCTGCTGGAATCGAAAACTTCCAGGAACAGTAGTATTTTGTGCTGTTTGAGAGAGGGGGGAGATGTGGAAAACAATATTTCCTGTGTGCTTACCTGGTTCAGAGATGTATTATTTATGAAGCCTCATGCGCTGCGGAGAGAGGGAGCGATTGAGGGAGAGAGAAATAGACAGAGGCTGATGACGAAAAGGGAAAGAGTGGGAGTTATTCATGTGGTTTGGAGTCTGGTTGTCTGCAGACACCAAACCACAGGGTATTTGAATCAGTCTTTGAATCTGCATCTCTCTCTTTTGCCTGCAAGGCTGTCTCTACCGAAAGCTACTACTGTAACTATGTTTTATTCGTTTTTTAAATTTAATATTATTGTATTTAGATTGTTTTCTATTGTATTATTGAATGTATGTTTGTTTATTCCATGTGTAACTCTGTTGTTTGTGTCACACTGCTTTGCTTTATCCTAGCCAGGTCATAGTTGTAAATGAGAACTTGTTCTCAACTAGCCTACCTGGTTAAATAAAGGTAAAATAAAAAACTCTTTCTTTGTTCAAAACAGGGGTGGAAAGCAATGCTGATGCATGTTTATGTCTGGTGGCCATTTGTGTTTTTTAAAGAAAAGTAGGTTCTTACCAGACTCATTTAATATCGGTCTTCTCTTGTTTTACACCCCCTGTCTCTATATCCCCCTCTAGGAGAAGTTGTGTTATTACCCGGTGTGTGTGAGCAGTAAGAAGCGTTCAGAGGATGAGACCGAAGAGGGGCTGGGCGGTCTGCCTCGAAACATCTCCTCTGTCAGCTCCCTGCTGCTGTTTAATACTACAGAGAACCTGTTAGTACACACACACACACACACACACACACACACACACACACACACACTCCTCTAACTGTTTGTGTATGTGTTTAGGTATAAGAAGTATGTGTTCCTGGACCCCCTGGCGGGGGCGGTGATTAAAACACACACCACTCTGGAGACAGAGAAGGAAGAGAAACCATTTGACGCTCCGCTATCCATAACCAAGAGAGAACAGCTGGAGAGACAGGTACACACACACCGTACACACGCACTCCCTTACATGTGTTCACTAAAGAACTGGAGGCCTGAAAGATTATTTCAAAGGGCCTTGCAAACAGGTTAAAGTGTACCTTTTGAATTAGGACACTTTCTCTCTCCCTTCTCTCATTCCCTCTCCATCTGTCCCCCTGTAGACAGCAGAGAGCTACTTCTATGTTCCAGACCTAGGTCAGGTCCCAGAGATAGACGTTCCCTCCTACCTACCAGACTTGCCAGGCATTGCTGACGACTTGTCCTACAGCCAAGACCTGGGGCCAGGCATCGCACCCTCTGGACCAACACACACCTTCCCTGAACTACCGACCTTCACTGGGGAGGACATGTCTGGTACACACGCTGTTTCTATTGTGTGGATTAAATAAAGTTTTCCTGGAAATTGGTCATGTCAACTTACGGAACTGTTTCTATTGGTTGATGTTTTGTTGTTTGTTTGTGTTACAGGTTCTCAGTTCCAAGTTGCAGTCCCGCCTCCTCCCCCTCCTCCCCCACCAGAGCCCACACACACCCCCGCCCCTCCCCCTGGTCTCCCCCTCCTCCACCTCCTCCCCCACCTCCACCTGCAGACAGCCCTGCTGAACCCAACCGCACTCGGAGCACAGGTACCACGCACACACTACATACAGTGCATTCGGAAAGTATTCAGACCCCTTCACTTTCCACATTTTGTTACGTTACAGCCTTATTTGAAAATGTGTAAAAAATATATATTCTTCATCAATCTACATGCAATACCCTACTCTACAAAGTAAAAACAGGTTTTTAGACATTTTTGCAAATGTATTTAAAATTTAAAAAACATATTACATTTACATAAGTATTCAGACCCTTTACTCAGTACTTTGTTGAAGCAACTTTGGCAGTGATTACAGCCTCAAGTCTTCTTGGGTATGACACAACAAGCTTGGCTCACCTGTATTTGGGTAGTTTCTCCCATTCTTCTCTGCAGATCCTCTCAAGCTCTATCAGGTTGAAAGGGGAGCGTCGCTGCACAGCTATATTCAGGTCTCTCCAGAGATGTTCGATCGGGTTCAAGTCTGGGCCCTTGCTGGGTCACTCAAGGACATTCAGAGACTTGTCCCCAAGCCACTCCTGTGTTGTCTTGGCTGTGTACTTAGTATCATTGTCCTGTTGGAAGGTGAACCTTTGCCCATATCTGGGGTCCTGAGCACTCTGGAGCAGGTTTTCATCAAGGGTCTGTCTTTACTTTGCTCCATTCATCTTTCCCTTGATCCTGAATTGTCTCCCAGTCCCTGCCACTAAAAAACATCCCCAAAGCATGATGCTGCCACCACCATGCTTCACGGTAGGGATGGTGACATGTTTCCTCCAGACATGACGCTTGGCATTCAGGCCAAAGAGTTTAACTTGGTTTCATCAGAGCAGATAATCTTGTTTTTCATTGTCTGAGAGTCCTTTGGGGGCCTTTTTGCAAACTCCAAGGTGGCTGTCATGTGGAAGGATTTCCCATCTCCACAGGAACTCTGGAGCTCTGTCAGAGTGACCATTGGGTTCTTGGTCACCTCTCTGACCAAGGCCCTTCTCTTCCGATTGCTCAGTTTGGCCGGGCAGCCAGCTCTAGGAAGACTCTTGGTGGTTCCAAACTTCTTCCATTTAAGAATTATGGATGCAAGTGTGTTCTTGGGGACTTCAATGCTGTATAAATGTTTTTTTAACCCTTCCCCAGATCTGTGCCTCGACACAATCCTGTCTCGGACCTCTACGGACAATTCTTTTGACATCATGGCATGGTTTTTGCTCTGACATGCACTGTTAACTGTGGGACCTTGTATAGACAGGTGTGTGCCTTTCCAAATCATGTCCAATGAATTGAATTTACCACAGGTGGACTCCAAGTTGTAGAAACATCTCAAGGATGATCAATGGAAACAGGATGCACCTGATCTCAATTTCGAGTCTCAAAGCAAAGGGTCTGAATACTTATTTCTGTTTTTAATCAATTTGCTATAATTTCTAAAAACCTGTTTTAGCTTTCTCATTATGGGGTATTGTGTGTAGATTGACGAGGGGGAGGGGAAATAATTTAATACATTTTAAAATAAGTCACGTAATAAGTCATGTAAATAAGTCCTGTAACGTAACAAAGTGTGGAAAAGGGGAAGGGGTCTGAATACTTTCAGAATGCACTGTATGTAAGTATATATATATACACACACACACACACACACACTCCTCTACAACTGTGGGTTTACATCCAGCTCCTATAGCGGGGGCTCCCAGCGAGGTGGTTGAATCAAACAGCCGGGCCAGTCTACTAGAGTCCATCCGCAACGCTGGAGGCATCGGCAAGGCCAAACTACGCAACATCAAAGAACGCAAGATGGAAAAGAAGAAACAGAAGGAACAGGAACAAGGTAAGAGAAAAAGAGGGGAGTGAGAGAGGGGAGAGGTGTGGGGAGAGAGAGGAAGAAGAAGAATAGAGGGAGAGAGAAATAAACAGATTGCCGTTGGTTGAGTGTCTTGGTTCTCCACTTGAATAACAAGCAACAAATCAGTCTTGAATCTGGTGACTCTTTGAGAACATGTAGCACCAACAGAGCAATGCTACCCACCTCCAGTTCTTTAACTTACAGAGCATATTTGGGACATAGTGTTAGTGTGTGTAAAGACACACCACAGGGTTACCTAACTAGTCATAGAGAACAGCTCAGGGCTGCATGACCTTTTAGATGTATAAACATCACCTTCATTAAGCACTGATTTAACTACATGGTGTTTTAGTCTCTATGACATTTGCTATGAGCGCATGTGAGGGAGTGAGAATATGTGTGAGAGTAAGTCCCGTCATCATTGCTGGTTCAGTTGCTGCCGGGCCATCAACATTTAACAGTTGGGTTCATTTGAGCAAGTCATGAAAACTACTACAGTTGTTCACCAGCTATACTATTTATGTAGTATGTAGCTACAGTAATGTAACTTCTCTGGTCTCTCTCCACTGTACTAAAAAGGACATAGAAATGGAATCCATCATCTCTGCTTCACTGCTTTCTTACTGTGTTCTCCCTCCCTCTCTCTCAGTGGTAGCAGCAGCCAGTGGAGGAGACTTCATGTCAGATCTCTTCAATAAGTTGGCCATGCGAAGGAAAGGTGAGCACATCCCTCTCCCTGCCTGTCCCTCCCTCCTTTACTCATCTCCCCTGGGTTATTGTCGTAAAGGCTCTGATAATGGTGTATAAGTATTTCTGTGTCGGTGATCGTGGTGTGTGTGTTTCCTAGGTATCTCTGGTAAGGGTCCTGGAGGCGGGGACTCTGGGGAGGGCTCAGCTGGTTCTGGCAGCGCATTCGCTAGGATGTCCGATGTAATCCCGCCTCTTCCTGCCCCCCATCAGCCAACCGCTGAAGACGAGGACGACTGGGAGGCCTAACAACTGAGACTTGCCAGTCAGAACCAATGGAACTCTGAGCACATCTAGCTCTAAGCCAATCAGAGAACAGAATATTGAGGCGATTCTGAGGGATGAAGCTAACGCTTGTTGAGGAGAGGGTGGGGTCAGTGGGTTGAGTTTCTTCCAGATGATAGACAATGGTGGAATTCCAGGTCGTAGCATAACTTCAATAAAGACCGGGAATGCCACTGGTTTCTTTGCAGATTATATGGTTATTTGACGATAGTGACATGGTCCCTACGTATGCAATCAGCCGCAATTCCAGTGCCTGCCATGTATTTGACCCAGGTGTGTTATATAGTTCAGTGACTCCCTCTGCTGGTTTTCTGTAGTTTTGATCAACACACAGGAACCATCAAGGACTGATCTTTACTGAGAAAATGAAAGGACAAACAACTACAGGAGAAAAGTCAGACCTCATCTCAGCATTGTAAAGATGTTTAATAAAGTAACATGTAAATATTACATCATGTGTAACACCACACTAAAGTAGCAGAATATTTCAATCAAAATGTTAACACATTTCATTCAATAAATGGCTTTTTGCATTTAAAATAAAACTGTCAGTGGAGAGTTGACTGATCTGTACTGCTGGAGAGGTGTGTGTGTGAGACAGACAGAGCCTAAACCTACAGTGCCTTCAGAAAGTATTCACATCCCTTGACTTTTCCCACCTGTTGTTACAAAGTGGGATTAAAATTGATTTAATTGTCATTTTGTTGTGAATGATCTACACAAAATACAAAAAATAAAACATCTTAAATATTTAAGTATTCAACCCCCTAAGTCAATACATGTTAGAATCACCTTTGGCAGCGATTACAGCTGTGAGTCTTTCTGGGTACGTCTTAAGAGCTTTGCACACCTGGATTGTACAATATTTTCGCATTATTCTTTAAAAAATTCTTCAAGCTATGGTTGTTGATCATTGCTAGACAGTCATGTACAGTAAGTATTTTCAAACCATTTTAAATCATAACTTGGCCACTCCGGAACATTCAATGTCATCTTGGTAAGCAACTCCGGTGTATATTTGGCCTTGTGTTTTAGGTATTGTCCTGCTGAAAGGTGAATTTGTCTAACAAGTGTCTGGTGGAAAGCAGACTGAACAAGGTTTTCCTCTAGGATTTTACCTGTGCTGAGCTCTATCCCGTTTCTTTTTATCCTAAAAAACTCCCTTGTCCTTGCTGATGACAAGCATACCCATAACATGATGCAGCTAACACCATGCTTGAAAATGTGAATAGTGATGTTGGATTTGTAGAAAAGTTTGTGGTCATATGCACATCCTTAAAAACATAGGTGCTGGGCTAACAAATAATACTAGTACAGAACAAGGCCTGCACACTGTTGAAGCTCGCAATTCAGTTTTATTGACAACGATATGATCTAAAACGGAGCTTCTTGGTCTTTACTTGTTTGATTTGCCCCAAACATAACGCTTTGTATTCTGGACAAAAAGTTATTTTGTTTTGCCAAATTTATTGCAGTTTTACTTTTGTGCCTTATTGCAAGCAGGATGCATGTTTTGGAATAGTTTTATTAAAATGAAATCAAATATATTTATATAGCCCTTCTTACATCAGCTTATATCTCAAAGGTGCTGTACAGACACCCAGCCTAAAGCCCCAAACAGCAAGCAATGCAGGTGTAGAAGCACGGTGGCTAGGAATAACTCCATAGAAAGGCCAAAACATAGGAAGAAACCTTGAGTGGAACCAGGCAATGAGGGGTCGCCAGTCCTCTTCTGGCTGTGCCGGGAAGAGATTATAACAGACCATGGCCAAGCTGTTCAAATGTTCATAAATGACCAGCATGGTCAGATAATAATAATAATCACAGTAGTTGTCGAGGTTGCAACAAGTCAGCACCTCAGGAGTAAATGTCAGTTGGCTTTTCATAGCAGATCATTCAGAGTGTCTCTACCGCTCCTGCTGTCTCTAGAGAGTTGAAAACAGCAGGTCTGGGACAGGTAGCACGTCCGGTGAACAGGTCAGGGTTCCATAGCCGCAGGCAGAACAGTTGAAACTGGAGCAGCAGCACGGCCAGGTGGACTGGGGACAGCAAGGAGTCATCATGCCAGGTAGTCCTGAGGCATGGTCCTAGGGCTTAGGTCCTCCGAGAGAGAGAAAGAAAGAGAGAATTAGCATACTTAAATTCACACAGGACACAGGATAAGACGGGAGAAGTACTCCAGATATAACAGATTGACCCTAGCCCCCCGACACAAACTTCTACAGCATAAATAGTGGAGGCTGAGACAAGAGGAGTCAAGAGACACTGTGGCCCCATCCGATGACACCCCCAGACAGGGCCAAACAGGCAGGATATAACCCCACCCACTTTGCCAAAGCACAGCCCTCACACCACTAGAGGGATATCTTAAACCGCCAACTTACCATCCTGAGACAAGGCCGAGTATAGCCCACAAAGATCTCCGCCACAGCACAACCCAAGGGGTGGCGCCAACCTAGACAGGAAGATCACATCAGTGACTCAACCCACTCAAATGACGCACCCCTCCTAGGGACGGTATGGAAGAGCACCAGTAAGCCAGTGACTCAGCCGCTGTAATAGGGTTAGAGGAAGAGAATCCCAGTGGAGAGAGGGGAACCGGCCAGGCAGAGACAGCAAGGGTGGTTTGTTGCTCCAGAGCCTTTCCGTTCACCTTCACACTCCTGGGCCAGACTACACTCAATCATATGACCCACTGAAGAGATGAATCTTCACTAAAGACTTAAAGGTTGAGACCGAGTTTGCGTCTCACATGGGTAAGCAGACCATTCCATAAAAATGGAGCTCTATAGGAGAAAGCCCTGCCTCCAGCTGTTTGCTTAGAAATTCTAGGGACAATTAGGAGGCCTTCGTCTTGTGACCGTAGCGTACGTGTAGGTATGTACGGCAGGATCAAATCAGAGAGAGAGGTAGGAGCAAGCCCATGTAATTCTTTGTAGGTTAGCAGTAAAACCTTAAAATCAGCCCTTGCCTTGACAGGAAGCCAGTGTAGGGAGGCTAGCACTGGAGTAATATGATCAAATTTTTTGGTTCTAGTCAGAATTCTAGCAGCCATATTTAGCACTAACTGAAGTTTATTTAGTGCTTTATCCGGGTAGCCGGAAAGTAGAGCATTGCAGTAGTCTAACCTAGAAGTAACAAAAGCATGGATACATTTTTCTGCATCATTTTTGGACAAAGGTTCTGATTTTTGCAATGTTACGTAGATGGAAAAAAGCTGTCCTTGAAACAGTCTTGATATGTTCGTCAAAAGAGAGATCAGGGTCCAGAGTAGCGCTGAGGTCCTTCACCGTTTTATTTGAGACGACTATACAACCATCAAGATTAATTGTCAGATTCAACAGAAGATCTCTTTGTTTCTTGGGACCTAGAACAAGCATCTCTGATTTGTCCGAGTTTAAAAGTAGAAAGTTTGCAGCCATCCACTTCCGTATGTCTGAAACACAGGTTTCTAGTGAGGGCAATTTTGGGGCTTCACCACGTTTCATTGAAATGTACAGCTGTGTGTCATCCGCATAGCAGTGAAAGTTAACAGTATTATGTTTTTAAATGACATCCCCAAGAGGTAAAATATATAGTGAAAACAATAGTGGTCCTAAAACGGAACCTTGAGGAACACCGAAATTTACAGTTGATTTGTCAGATGTCAAACCATTCACAGAGACAAACTGATATCTTTCCGACAGATAAGCTCTAAACCAGGCCAGAACTTGTCCATGTAGACCAATTTGGGTTTCCAATCTCTCCAAAAGAATGTGGTGATCGATGGTATCAAAGCAGCACTAATGTCTAGGAGCACGAGGACAGATGCAGATCCTCAGTCTGATGCCATTAAAAGGTAATTTACCCCCTTCACGAGTTCAGTCTCAGTGCTATGATGAGGTCTAAAACCAGACTGAATCATTTCGTATACATTGTTTGTCTTCAGGAAGGCAGTGAGTTGCTGTGCAACAGCTTTTTCTAACATTTTTGAGAGGAATGGAAGATAGGCCGATCATTTTTAAAATGTTTTCTGGGTCAAGTTTTGGCTTTTTCAAGAGAGGCTTTATTACTGCCACTTTTAGTGAGTTTGGTACAAATCCGGTGGATAGAAAGACATTTATTATGTGCAACATAGGAGGGCCAAGCACAGGAAACAGCTCTTTCAGTAGTTTACTTGGAATAGGGTCCAGTATGCAGCTTGACGGTTTAGAGGCCATGATTATTTTCATCATTGTGTCAAGAGATATAGTACTAAAACACTTGAGTGTCTCTCTTGATCCTAGGTCCTGGCAGAGTTGTGCAGACTCAGGACAACTGAGCTTTGGAGGAATACTCAGATTTAAAGAGGAGGCTGTAATTTGTATTCTAATGATCATGATCTTTTCCTCAAAGAAGTTCATGAATGTATTACTGCTGAAGTGAAAGCCATCCTATCTTGGGGAATGCTGCTTTTTAGTTAGCTTTGCGACTGTATCAAAAATACATTTCGGATTGTGTTTATTTTCCTCAATTAAAATAGGATGATCGAGCAGCATTGAGGGCTCTTCGATACTGCACGGTACTGTCTTTCCAAGCTAGTCGGAAGACTTCCAGTTTGGTGTGGCTCCATTACCGTTCCAATTTTCTGGAAGCTTGCTTCAGAGCTCGGGTATTTTCTGTATACCAGGGAGCTAGTTTCTTATGATATGTTTTTAGGGATGCAACTGCATCTAGGGTATTGCGCAAGGTTAAATTGAGTTCCTCAGTTAGGTGGTTAACTGATTTGTGTCCTCTGACGTCCTTGGGTAGGCAGAGGGAGTCTGGAAGGGCATCAAGGAATCTTTGGGTTGTCTGAGAATTTATAGCACGACTTTTGATGCTCCTTGGTTGGGGTCTGAGCAGATTATTTGTTGCGATTGCAAACGTAATAAAATGGTGGTCCGATAGTCCAGGATTATGAGGAAAAACATTAAGATCCACAACATTTATTCCATGGAACAAAACTAGGTCCATAGTATGACTGTGACAGTGAGTAGGTCCAGAGACATGTTGGACAAAACCCATTGAGTCGATGATGGCTCCGAAAGCCTTTTGGGGTGGGTCTGTGGACTTTTCCATGTAAATATTAAAGTCACCAAAAATGTGAATATTATCTGCTATGACTACAAGGTCCGATATGAATTCAGGGAACTCAGTGAGGAACGCTGTATATGGCCCAGGAGGCCTGTAAACAGTAGCTATAAAAAGTGATTGAGTAGGCTGCAAAGCTGGCAGGCTGGCTATTTCATTGTGGAGCTAGGGGAGTTAGAGCTCTGTCTATGTTGGTAGATAAGATGAGAGCACCCCTCCAGCTAGGATGGAGTCTGTCACTCCTCTGCATGAACTGCTCCTGGATGGGGTATGGCTGGTAGGGGAAATGGGGAGCACCAGCCTACTTCATAACTGATAATAATGCTCCTGCTGCCTCAGGTATACAATAGTTGTAATTATCAGTACTGTAAAAACTTTTTAGAAAGGGAAATGCACATCTAGTATAGGTTGCCTGACAAATAGACTGTGATACCTCTGGTTCACAGTCTGAGATTAATGCCATACATTTCTTTGGAAAATGTCCACTTACAAGCCAGAATGTTGAATAAAAGTATTTTAACATACTTTACTGGTTGTCCGTGTGGTTGGTCCTTTTGGCAGTAGGAATGTGAGATAATATATCCAAAAGAAAGTACAATTAAATAAACTTTTCAAAGTGCTGGTAGTGAATTTAGATTTCTGTCACCTGATGCAAAGATAACAGCCAACTTAAAAATATATATATTCTTCTGTATTATGGTGGGCCGCAACAAATATTATAGGTGCATGCAGCCTACTATTCTGTAGTATGAAATAAAAAAAATGTGTCATTTAGCAGACCCTCTTAGCCAGAGAGACTTACAGTTCGTGCATTCATCTTAAGATGGCTAGTTGGGGCAACCACATATCACAGTTATAGTTACTTTATTGAGGAAAAATGTACTTACTATCAGCCAAGTCAGAGCTGTAAGGGGGGGGAAAGTAACATGTGAGTGTTGACAAAATTATTTTTTATTTTGGGAGGTGGTGCGAGGGGGGGTGCTGTGGGAATATTTAATATACACTATACAGTATATACAACAGTATGTGAACACCCCTTCAAATTAGTGGATTTGGCTATTGCAGTCACACGCGTTGTTCACAGGTGTATAAAATAGAGCACACAGCCATGCAATCTCCATAGACAAATATTGGCAGTAGAATGGCCTTACTGAAGAGCTCAGGAACATTCAACGTGGCACCATCATAGGATACCACCTTTCAAACAAGTCAATTTGTCAAATGTCTGCCCTGCTAGAGCTGCCCCGCTCAACTGCAAGTGATGTTATTGTGAATTGGAAACATCTGGGAACAACAATGGCTCAGTAGCGAAGTGGTAGGCCACACAAGCTCACAGAAAGGAACCGCCGATGCTGAAGCACGTAGCGCATAAAAATGGTCTGTCCTAGGTTGCAACTGTCACTACTGAATTCCAAACTGCCTCTGGAAGCAACATCAGAACATAAACTGTTCGTCAGGAACTTCATAAAATGGGTTTCCATGGCCGAGCAGCCACATACAAGCCCAAGATCACCATGTGCAATGCCAAGTGTCAGCTGGAGTGGTGTAACGCTGGCCTCCATTGGACTCTGGAGCAGTGGAAACGCGTTCTCTGGAGTGATGAGTCACGCTTCACCATCTGGCAGTCCGACGGACGAATCTGGGTTTAGCGGATGCCAGGGGAACGCTACCTGCCTGAATGCATAGTGCCAACTGGCAGATGTTGGGAAGTTGAAGTCGCCAAGTACGAAGAGCAGTGAGCCATCGTCAGGAATTTAGCTTACCAAGGTGTCAAGCTCATTGAGGAGCTCTCTAAGGACACCTGGTGGGCAGATGACAACAATGTTAAGCTTGAGTGGACAATTGACAGTGACAGCATGGGATTCAAATGAGGAGATGGACAGGTGAGAGAGGGAGAAAAGAGAAAATCTCCACTTTGGAGAAATGAGTAGCAGTGTGCCACCACCAGATGCTCTCGGACCATGAGAAAAAACATAGTCAGATGAAGAAAAAAAACATAGTCAGATGGAGTAGCATGTTATTCCTATCACTCTCTGTTGGCCTCAGCCTACTCATTGGGATCCTCTTAGGGTCCCTCACCCTGAACCCATCTTCCTCTACTACTCTCTTCACTGCCTCAGCATACGACACCTTCTGCACTACTCAATCTGCCATGATCACACCGGACACCTCTGATCTCCAGCACCATGGACATTTTTGTTTTTGTGCTTTTCTAAAAATCCATTTCCGTGCTCTATTCATGTGCTTTACTAATAACTGTTTCCTGTGTTCATGCAAGTGACTCACTAAGCATATCCTCACTATCAGTATCTGCAATTTGGCAGTACGCCCAGACCCTTGTTTTGAGAATGAAAGATATCCCAGTGTCAAGGTCTCAGCAAGGAAAAGGCCTTGTGAGGTGTTGGTCTGTCATATACATGACCCAGTATTTGTCTGTCACATGAATTAAGCAAACATTAATGATGAATGAATTATGAATAAGCTAAATCATGCAAATATAACTTGTCTATATATAAGCAATCTAATGGGACTGCCCCGTTAGAGCTCCTGACAGACGTTCACTATGGTGCATCAAGTTTGTTGGAACTTCTCCAGTTAACTGATAATAAACAATGATCCATTTAAGATTGATTTTTTATTTCACCTTTTTCTAACCAGGTAGGCTAGTTGAGAACAAGTTCTCATTTGCAACTGCGACCTGGCCAAGATAAATCATAGCAGTGTGAACAGACAACACAGAGTTACACATGGAGTAAACAATTAACAAGTCAATAACACAGTAGAAAAAAACGGGAGTCTATATACAATGTGTGCAAAAGGCATGAGGAGGTAGGCGAATAATTACAATTTTGCAGATTAACACTGGAGTGATAAATGATCAGATGGTCATGTACAGGTAGAGATATTGGTGTGCAAAAGAGCAGAAAAGTAAATAAATAAAAACAGTATGGGGATGAGGTAGGTAAAAATGGGTGGGCTATTTAGACTATGTACAGCTGCAGCGATCGGTTAGCTGCTCAGATAGCAGATGTTTGAAGTTGGTGAGGGAGATAAGAGTCTCCAAATTCAGCGATTTTTGCAATTCGTTCCAGTCACAGGCAGCAGAGAACTGGAACGAAAGGTGGCCAAATGATGGCTTTAGGGATGATGTGTGGCTTTAGGGATGATCAGTGAGATACACCTGCTGGAGCGCGTGCTACGGATGGGTGTTGCCATCGTGACCAGTGAACTGAGATAAGGCGGAGCTTTACCTAGCATGGACTTGTAGATGACCTGGAGCCAGTGGGTCTGGCGACGAATAGGTAGATAGGGCCAGCCGACTAGAGCACACAGGTCGCAGTGGTGGGTGGTATAAGGTGCTTTAGTGACAAAACGGATGGCACTGTGATAAACTGCATCCAGTTTAGTGAGTAGAGTGTTGGAGGCAATTTTTTAGATGACATCGCCGAAGTCGAGGATCGGTAGGATAGTCAGTTTTACTAGGGTAAGTTTGGCGGCGTGTGAAGGCAGCGAATGGTTGAAAAGCATGCATTTAGTTTTACTAGCGTTTAAGAGCAGTTGGAGGCCACGGAAGGAGTGTTGTATGGCATTGAAGCTCGTTTGGAGGTTAGATAGCACAGTGTCCAAGGACGGGCCGGATGTATATAGAATGGTGTTGTTTGCGTAGAGGTGGATCAGGGAATCGCCCGCAGCAACAGCAACATCATTGATATATACAGAGAAAAGAGTCGGCCCGAGGATTGAACCCTCTGCCACCCCCGTAGAGACTGCCAGAGGAACGGATAGCATGCCCTCCGATTCGACACACTGAACTCTGTCTGCAAAGTAGTTGGTGAACCAGGCAAGGCAGTCATCCGAAAAACCGAGGCTACTGAGTCTGCCGATAATAATATGATGATTGACAGAGTCGAAAGCCTTGGCAAGGTCGATGAAGACGGCTGCATAGTACTGTCTTTTATCGATGGCGGTTATGATATCGTTTAGTACCTTGAGCGTGGCTGAGGTGCACCCGTGACCGGCTCGGAAATCAGATTGCACAGCGGAGAAGGTACAGTGGGATTCGAGATGGTCAGTGACCTGTTTGTTGACTTTGCTTTCGAAGACCTTAGATAGGCAGGGCAGGATGGATATAGCTCTGTAACAGTTTGGGTCCAGGGTGTCTCCCCCTTTGAAGAGGGGGATGACTGTGGCAGCTTTCCAATCCTTGGGGATCTCAGACGATATGAAAGAGAGGTTGAACAGGCTGGTAATAGGGGTTGCGACAATGGCGGCGGATAGTTTCAGAAATAGAGGGTCCAGATTGTCAAGCCCAGCTGATTTGTACGGGTCCAGGTTTTGCAGCTCTTTCAGAACATCTGCTATCGGGATTTGGGTAAAGGAGAACCTGGAGAGGCTTGGGCGAGTAGCTGCGGGGGGGGGGGCCTGTTGGCCGAGGTTGGAGTAGCCAGGCGGAAGGCATGGCCAGCCGTTGAGAAATGCTTGTTGAAGTTTTCGATAATCATGGATTTATCGGTGGTGACCATGTTACCTAGACTTTAAGTGTCCCTGTGTGCATTTTTTAAATAATAAATTCAAGGAGATACATGCGGTGTATTAGAAGCAATTATTGGTACCAGTATTGTCTTAGAAACATGCCTGCAGTACTGCGGTCGGCCTTAAACTTTAGTGTCTTCAATGAAAGGGGGCAGTCATTCTCCCCCTGGTCTTGACAAAGTGATCCACTCGAGAACGTGCTCAATTTTCCCTTCCCTGTTCACCCACCCTGACTAGATTTTTTTTGCCAGTGATAGATGTCTCTTTCTCTGTCATCTATGCTCAGACCTCATGCGTGTTCAAGACTACTCTGAAATTCGGAACCTCTGAGTTAAAAAGAGCATAGAGCCTCCTATTGGTTGATTCTGATCGTTTCCAAACGTCATCTTTCTACAACTAGTTTCCAAGTCGGACATTTCCGAGTTCTAAATTATAATGAACATTATTATGACTGGGCTTTTATTTGAAGAAAAATGTATTATTTAAGAGAGAGTTTATTCATGACAAGTCGAAAACTCCGAGTTAAAATTAAAGCAAGTTTTTGCGTAGAGCTCATATTAGTTGATTCTGACCATTTCCAATTGGGAAACTCGGGCCTCATCTTTCTACAACGTGTTTACAAGTCGAAATGTTACGTTTCCGAGTTGTCCTGAATACGCCAGCTTTCCCCCAAATAAAACATTGTTTAAAAAAGATCCCAATACATGTGTTTATCACACCATAAAACAATGTGTGAGCTAATGGACATTATATGTGTTTCGTTAGACGGCAATTGAGTCACTTGCTTCAAACGACGATGACAATTCCGCCACCCCCCTTTCCTCGCTGCGTATCTGGAAAGTTCTCGGCTTTTCCTCCAGATGCTAGAACTAAGCAAACAACACAGCAACGTGGACCCCTTGACTTATTAGCCAAGCAGCTCAATAGCAAACATTCAGTTTGGAGACTGGTGCACAACGGTCGATATCCGGCATAATTTGGCGCTAAATGTGCGAAATATAGCTATTAAGACAAACGGATTCTTGATCTAGCTGATTTGTGGCGCAGCTCTCCTTTCCAAACCATAGTTATCTACCTAGCTTGCGCCCTGCTAGCCAGCCGTATTGTTAGCTAGCTAACGTCAGCAGACATTGTTTCAGGCCAGGGGCTCCAGGGCTATGACTGCTGAAGAGGTGACCAACGAAGAACAGAACAACATCCCGATGGAGGGAGAGGATATCACGCAGAAGAAAGATGGAGGGGTTTTAAAGGTAACTGAGAAAGCTACGTTAGTTCGTCAGCTAGCTTAGCTAACGTGGGCTTGCTCGCTTACCTAGCCAATGCAATGAATGATATTACCAGAACTACGGTAGCCTAAACTAATTCTAACATTTTATTTTCGTCATTTGGTTAGCTAGGTTAACTTAATACTACTTAGATGGTTTTGCGTAGTACAACGACTGAATTTGCAACATTTGGGTTTTGCCGTTTGCTAACGTTAGCCAACGATAAACATGTTAGTTCTTACATGGTTAGCAAGCTAACTGGCTAGCTACCCACATATTCGATAGCCAGCAGATCTATAACCTTTAAGTTCATATGTCTTTCCACCATGATGTTGGCCTACGGCCGAGACAATAATATATCTAAGGTATGCACCACACACAGAAGGTGCTGCAACTGCCTCTGGTAACAACCGTGCAGCATTCCATTTGAGACCAATACACGCAACATCCAACAATTTCAGACTTTACTGAGTTATGAAATAAACGCATTATGCTCTAATATATGGATTTCACATGACTAGGAAAACAGATACCTTAAAGGGGGGTAGGGGCGTGGATCAGAAAACCAGTCAGTATCTGGTGTGACCATTATTTGCCTCATGTAGCGCTACACATTTCCTTCACATAGAGTTGATCAGGCTGTTGATTGTGGTGTGAAATGTTGGCCCGCTCCTCTTCAAAGGCTGTGCAACGTTGCTGGATATTGGCTGAAACTGGAACACAATGTCGATCCAGGGCATCCCGAACATGGTACTGCCAATTTCTATAATGCCTTTTGGACATACTGCCAAATTCTCAAATTACATTTTATGGTAGAGAAATGAACATTCAATTCTCTCGCAACAGCTCTGGTGGACATTCCTGCTGCCCGCATGCCAATTGTACGATCCCTCAACTTGAAGCATCTGTGGCCTTGTTTGACAAAACTGCACATTTTAGTGGCCTTTTATTGCCCCCGGCACAAGGTGCACCTGTGTAATGATCATACTGTTTAATCAGCTTCTTGATATGCCACACTTGTCAGGTGGATGGATTCTCTTGACAAAGGATAAAGGTGCAAGAACAGGAATGTAAAACAAATTAGAGAAAAATAAGCTTTTTGTCTGTATTGAACCATTTCTGGGATCTTTTTCATGAAACTTTACATGTTAGGTTGAATTTTTGTTCAGTGTACTAGACCACATACATTGCTACAGCACCACTAATCTTCAGTCTCTACCTCACCTCCATCTCTAGTTGGTGAAGCAGGAAGGCACAGGGACAGAGCTGCCTATGACTGGGGACAAGGTGTTTGTTCACTATGTTGGCACCCTGCTGGATGGAACCCCGTTTGACTCCAGTCGTGAACGAGGAGAGAAGTTTTCCTTTGAGCTGGGCAAAGGTGTGTGTCTGTTAGTGTAGGCCAGGTGATCAAGGTGTTGGACCTTGATGTGGCTACTATAACTGTGTGTGTGTGTGTGTAGGCCAGGTCATCAAGGCGTGGGACCTGGGAGTGGCTACTATGAAAGTAGGAGAGATCAGCCAGCTGATCTGTAAACCAGAGTATGCCTACGGCAGTGCTGGCAGCCCCCCGAAGATACCCCCCAACGCTACACTTGTCTTCCAGGTAACCCTCTGTCTGTCAGGGATTTAGAAGTTGTGATTTTGAGATACACATTCTGTGCCAACATTGACGTGTGACTTTGTAAGAGTGCTCAAATTGAATGTTTTGTGTGTGTTAGGTGGAGTTGTTTGAGTTTCGGGGGGAGGACATCACTGAGGGAGAGGATGGAGGAATCATCCGTCGCATCATCACTAAGGGAGAGGGATACACCAAGCCTAATGAAGGAGCTGCCGTAGAAGGTACGAGCGCGCACACAAACGTATCATCAATAAGGAACAGGGATACGCCAAACCAAACTAAGACCTACCAGCTCTCACACACCTATCTTTCTCTTTCCCCTGCAGTGTGTTTGGAGGGCAGCTGTGAGGGCAAGGTGTTTGACAAGAGGGAGCTGAAGTTTGAGTTGGGAGATGGAGAGAGCCTGGGTCTGCCAAGCGGAGTGGAAAAAGCCCTGATGGCCATGGAGCAGGGAGAGGAGTCCCTCTTCATCATCAAACCCAAGTAATACCCACTACAAACCTAGTGTACTATGTTGTTTTGAGAAATGTGTAATTGTGTGTTTTCTGGGCATATTAGCCGAGTTGTCTGCACTCTATATCACAGGACGTTGGTGGCACCTTAATTGGGGAGAACGGGCTCGTGTTAATGACTGGAGCGGAATGGTATTAAACACATGGTTTCCATGTGTTTAATTGCCATTCCATTTGTGCCATTATGAGCTGTTCTCCCCTCAGCAGCCCTCTGTGCTCTGTATAACTGTGTGTGTGTGTGTGTGTGTGTGTGTGTGTGTGTGTGTGTGTGTGTGTGTGTGTGTGTGTGTGTGTGTGTGTGTGTGTGTGTGTGTGTGTGGTTGTGTGAAGGTATGGCTATGGAAACACAGGCAACAGCAAGTACAATATTCCTGGTGAAGCCACTCTGCAGTACAAAGTCAAACTGACCACCTTCGAGAAGGTATGACCATTTAGCCATATCAACTAGACGGCCCTGTCCAGAAACATCCCTTCTGCATTTTGTTCATGGCATTTCCACACATTTTGCCTACTGAACGTACTGAACGTTCCCTAGATGTGTCTGGTGTTCTGAGAAGTGATATGCTTCCTGTTCCACAGGCCAAGGAATCCTGGGAAATGAACTCCGCAGAGAAACTAGAGCAGAGCATCATTGTCAAGGAGAAGGGAACACAGTACTTCAAGGTGGGTGTGTATTAACGTTTCTGTTGTGTGAAGGGAAGTAGCTTCAAACATTGGTGCAGATTTACACAGGATATGATATGTGTTTGTGTGTAGGAGGGAAAGTATCGCCAAGCGTCTGTCCAGTATAAGAGGATTGTGTCCTGGCTGGAGAATGAATCAAGTTTACCTGAGGGGGAGGAGCAGAAGGCTCATTCCCTGCGGTTGGCTGCTCACCTCAACCTGGCCATGTGCTTCCTCAAGCTACAGGAACCAAGCTCTACTTTTGACAACTGTGACAAGGTACACTCACTCAGACACACACCTGACTGTATCTGAACATATCTGACTACCTGAATATTCCACACCACACTTATTCACCTATGGTTCCTGGTCTCTCTCATTCTTGTGTGTAGGCCCTGGAGCTGGACGATACTAATGAAAAGGCTCTATTCCGGAGGGGGGAGGCGCTGTTTGCCATGAAGGAGTTTGATAGGGCGAGAGCAGACTTCCAGCGTGTCATACAACTGTATCCTAGCAACAAGGCCGCCAAAAGCCAGGTACTGTACTAGAATGATCTTTGTGTGCCTCAGTCGAAACTTTCCTCTCCTCTTCTGGATGCCCCATCTCATGCCCTGCTGTCTGTCTGATCAGGGTCTCTCTGTTTTTCTGCCCTTCCAGGTGGCTCTGTGCCAGAAACAGATTAAGGAGCAGCATGAGAAGGACAAGAGGCTCTATGCCAACATGTTCCAGAAGTTTGCTGAGAGAGATGCTAAGGTGAGACAAACAGCCCTTAGCCTCTACACACTACACACTTTTCCTAGTCCTTCCACACCACACAATTCCCCTTGCCCCAATGTAAGTGGTGATGGAATACTGAAGAAAACACAGAACAAGGCTGTAGTTCTCTAAATTAACCACCAGAGGGCAGACTAACTCACACGTAGCATCCTATAGACAGGTTGGTTGTTAATCAACAAAACTGACGGTATACCAAAACTTTGGTACTTTTTCGATATTAGAACATGAAAATGAAAAACATTTTGGTATCAGAATGTGTTAATTTCGGTTATTCTCATGTGTCTCACGGATCAAGTTTGTCTATCAGCACAGTCGACCCCTTATTATAGCTTATTATAACAAACAACCTGCTTTCCTTCCATTTGGGACTTATTATACTGATCAACAACATTTGCATAAAAGTATCTTAATTTATAAATGACTAAGTGGATCAGGCACGATCCACTTAGCCATTTATAAATTAAGATACTTCTATGCAAATGTTGATCAGTATAATAAGTCCAAAATGGAAGGAAAGCAGGTTGTTTGTTATCTTAGCCCCATGAAATCAGCCAACACAAGCTCAATAACTCAATGCGTGTACACACTCTTATTGAAAATGCCTTCACCTGTATTGTGGATAGGCCTAGGCTACATCTCTATTGATAAACTGGGTAAATCAAGATTTACCATTCAAATAAATGATTACCATTGTGTAATTGGTAAAAAAGTCAAATTGATGGTATAATTATGGGCCTCCCGGGTGGCGCAGTGGTCTAAGCTGTGCCACCAGAGACTGGGTTCGAGGCCAGGCCCCGTCGCAGCCGGCCACGACCGGGAGGTCCATGGGGCGACGCACAATTGGCCTAGCCTGATTCATTTGGAAAGCATTCAGACCCATTGGCTTTTTCTACATCCTTATTCTAAATTGGATAAAATATATTTTTTTCCCCCTCAATATACACACAATACCACATAATGACAAAGCAAAAACAGGTTTTTGAATTTTTTGCCAATTTATTGAAGAAAAAAAAATGTATTTTAGATTGTAACGTAAGAAAATGTAGAAAAAGTCAAGTGGTCTGAATACTTTCCAAATGCACTGCACATGGCTGTGTCTGAACAAGGTTGATGTTTAAAAAAAAAAAAAAAAATGTGTAACATGTAATGATATTGAACTCGAAAGGTGCCCAACGATTGAACAGAGCAGTAGCTGAGTTTCTGTCTGGATCAAGTGCCATTCTGTGACTTTGGTTAATATGTCTTGTTTATGTGGTGCTGAGTATTGTGATACTAAACCTGGTATTGAAGTCAATTCTGGTACCATGACAACACTGCGCAACTATGGGGCAAAATATACTGGGTTGGCTTAGACTGACAACATGCAAACTATAATTAGTCTCCAAATGTTTGTTGAAAACATAAATACATTTGCATTATGAGCACATGTCTCTCAAATACATTGTTATTTGAACCATATTAGCATAGACATGACATCAGTCAAAACACCTAAAAACAAGACATGGTATCATTAACGAGCCACCTACAATTCCCTACATGGTAGCAGCTTGTTGTTGTTGCTGTTGTTGCTAGCTATCTGACCATTCAGAATTATAACCACACACGCCTCCTGGCCACAGACTCATAATTTTCATGACATTGTCAGCCAACCTGTCTATGAAGCTACATCACCTCTGAACATTGAACTAAACTGTATTAAAATATCTCTTACTCTCTCTCTCTGCTGTGATGATCAGGAGGAGGCTGACAAGGGGATGGAGAACGGAGGAGGGATGGAGGTGGAGGAGAATGGAGGACAGGAGTAATGACTGCTGGAGACAGATGTGGTAGTCTGTCATGAAGACTTAACTTCAGACATTTGTGTTTCTAAAGAGAGAAAGTGTTAGTGTGTTTGAGAGAAGTGCATGTGTGTCCATGGCTCGACTGTATCTCCTGTGTGTCTGTGTGCTATCATCATGGCAGCTAGCTGGCTGGGTGGGCCTTCTGTAGCTGACTGCACTCCAGAGGTGTGGCTAAAAGGATTCCCCCTCCCCTCCCTCTGGTTAGCATGTAAGCAGGCTGCCCCCTCCCTGCACACCCCTACTCAGACTTCTTTGCTTAATGGAGCTGGAAGCTCAGTACTAGATGTGTGTATTCACCCCCCCCCCCCTTCCAAGGCCAACTAATCAATTCCTGGGGACTGCTCCCTGTGTGTGTGCGGCTGTCTGCTGACCGTAGCAGCACCCTCTCTAGCAGAAGTCATGCTCACTAAACAATTGCTCTCTGCTTCTCAAACACTGTATGTTCTTACCCTGGGTTTATGATTTCTCTCTTTAACTTTTCTTAATGGGATGATTTACTTCACGACTGGAAAGTGTGTGTGTGTGTATGTGTAGTAGCTGATATGAACTAGCAGCTTCTCCTGCTCAAACTCAGCCAGTATAAAGCTCAGTCAGATTACATATATAGTCTTATTATAGTCTATGGCTGCATCCCAAATCCCACTCGATACCCTGTCGATGACATATGTCCAACTTTTTGACCAGTGCCCTGTGTCTAACCTGAGGAGGCTGCTATAAAGTAGTGCACTATATAGATAATGGGTGTCATTTGAGATGCAGACTTACAGCATCCAGATCCAGCGGACCTGGCTCTAGAATAATACCTGATTCAGCTAATCACAGTTCTGTATAGCAGTTGGTTTGTAGAATCAAGTGTTGGAACAGGACGGAGCAGCTAGGGAGTGAGATTGGTCAGTTGGTGGGGTTTGGGGTGTCAAATTCTTGTGTTGATGGGGGGGGGTCTTTCTGATTGGAGCATTACGGTTGGTTCTCTGTAGTATCTAATAAACAGAAATGACTCAAACTTTTGTTTTTGTGTATCCACATGTTTTGTACAATACAACTTTCTTTGGCCAACTGTTAAATCAGAAATGCATCTTCTGCCCCCCCGAAATGCATCTCCCCAGTGGTGAAAAAAGTACCCAATTGTCATACTTGAGTAAAAGTAAAGATACCTTAATTGAAAATAACTAATGTAAAAGTCACCCAGTAAAGTACTACTTGAGTAAAAGTCTAAAGTATTTGGATTTAAATATACTTAAGTATTAAGTAAAATGTACATTCCTTTATATTAAGAGAACCAGATGGCACCATTTTTTTCCCCTTATTTATTTTTTATTTTTTTACGGATAGCCAGGGGCACACCAACACTCGGACGTTATTTACAAACAAAGCATTTTTGTTTAGTGAGTCCACCAGATGAGAGGCAGTAGGGATGACCTGGGATGTTCTCTTGAAGTGTGTGAATTAAACCATTTCCCTGTCCTAAGCATTTGAAATATAATCAGTACTTTTGGGTGTCATGGAAAATGTATGGAGTAAAAAGTACATTATTTCTTAGGAATGTAGTTAAGTAAATGTTGTTATATATATATATATATAGTGAAGTACAGATACCCCAAATAACTTAAGTAGTACTCTAAAATATTTGTACTTAAATACTTTATGCCACTGCTTCTCTTCCCCCTATCTCCCCTACACTGATTTGAAGTGTGTGACCTCAATAATGGATCATAGCTTTCACCTGGATTCTCCTGGTCAGTCTGTCAAGGAGAGAGCATGTGTTCCTAATGCTTTGTATATACCATACAAGCGCATTAGAGGAAAATATGTATCTTTATGAATAATCCATTTTCACCATATCTGAGTATGTATGTTATATCTACAGCCTAGCCAGAGTATCTAGGTAGAAAAGTGCTTGTTTTAGATAAATAATACATTTCCACAAAAATATAATTGCACTCACAACTCTAAACTGTCTTCATAAGGCTTCCTTAATGGAAATAGACATCAGTTAGCAGTCTGCGAGGCCTTGTATAGTACAGTATATCTACAACCTGATCAGAGTACCCAGAATGCATGTAAAAATCAAAAGAAGCCATTTTCACGATCATTGCATTTAAACTTGAAATTACCTTCACCTTCACCTTTATTTAACCAGGTAGGCTAGTTGAGAACAAGTTCTCATTTGCAACTGCGACCTGGCCAAGATAAAGCATAGCAGTGTGGACAGACAACACAGAGTTACACATGGAGTGAACAATTAACAAGTGAATAACACAGAAAAAAAGAAAGAAAAGGGGAGTCTATATACATTGTGTGCAAAAGGCATGAGGAGGTAGGCGAATAATTACGATTTTGCAGATTAACACTGGAGTGATAAATGATCAGATGGTCATGTACAGGTAGAGATATTGGTGTGCAGAAGAGCAGAAAAGTAAATAAATAAAAACAGTATGGGGATGAGGTAGGTAAAAATGGGTGGGCTATTTACCGATAGACTATGTACAGCTGCAGCGATCGGTTAGCTGCTCAGATAGCAGATGTTTGAAGTTGGTGAGGGAGATAAGTCTCCAACTTCAGAGATTTTTGCAATTCGTTCCAGTCACAGGCAGCAGAGAACTGGAACGAAAGGCTTTAGGGATGATCAGTGAGATACACCTGCTGGAATGCGTGCCACGGATGGGTGTTGCCATCGTGACCAGTGAACTGAGATAAGGCGGAGCTTTACCGAGCATGAACTTGTAGATGACCTGGAGCAAGTGGGTCTGGCGACAAATATGTAGCGAGGGCCAGCCGACTAGAGCATACAGGTCGCAGTGGTGGGTGGTATAAGGTGCTTTAGTGACAAAACGGATGGCACTGTGATAAACTGCATCCAGTTTGCTGAGTAGAGTGTTGGAGGCAATTTTGTAGATGAAGTCGAGGATCGGTAGGATAGTCAGTTTTACTAGGGTACGTTTGGCGGCGTGAGTGAAGGAGGCTTTGTTGCGGAATAGAAAGCCGACTCTAGATTTGATTTTCGATTGGAGATGTTTGATATGAGTCTGGAAGGAGAGTTTACAGTCTAGCCAGACACCTAGGTACTTATAGATGTCCACATATTCAAGGTCGGAACCATCCAGGGTGGTGATGCTGGTCAGGCGTGCGGGTGCAGGCAGCGAACGGTTGAAAAGCATGCATTTGGTTTTACTAGCGTTTAAGAGCAGTTGGAGGCCACGGAAGGAGTGTTGTATGGCATTGAAGCTCGTTTGGAGGTTAGATAGCACAGTGTCCAAGGACGGGCCGGATGTATATAGAATGGTGTCGTCTGCGTAGAGGTGGATCAGGGAATCGCCCGCAGCAAGAGCAACATCATTGATATATACAGAGAAAAGAGTCGGCCCGAGGATTGAACCCTGTGGCACCCCCGTAGAGACTGCCAGAGGAACGGACAGCATGCCCTCCGATTTGACACACTGAACTCTGTCTGCAAAGTAGTTGGTGAACCAGGCAAGGCAGTCATCCGAAAAACCGAGGCTACTGAGTCTGCCGATAATAATATGATGATTGACAGAGTCGAAAGCCTTGGCAAGGTCGATGAAGAGGGCTGCACAGTACTGTCTTTTATCGATGGCGGTTATGATATCGTTTAGTACCTTGAGCGTGGCTGAGGTGCACCCGTGACCGGCTCGGAAACCAGATTGCACAGCGGAGAAGGTACGGTGGGATTCGAGATGGTCAGTGACCTGTTTGTTGACTTTGCTTTCGAAGACCTTAGATAGGCAGGGCAGGATGGATATAGGTCTGTAACAGTTTGGGTCCAGGGTGACTCCCCCCTTTGAAGAGGGGGATGACTGCGGCAGCTTTCCAATCCTTGGGGATCTCAGACGATATGAAAGAGAGGTTGAACAGGCTGGTAATAGGGGTTGTGGCGGCGGATAGTTTCAGAAATAGAGGGTCCAGATTGTCAAGCCCAGCTGATTTGTACGTGTCCAGGTTTTGCAGCTCTTTCAGAACAACTGCTATCTGGATTTGGGTAAAGGAGAACCTGGAGAGGCTTGGGCGAGTTGCTGCGGGGGGGGGTGGGGGGGCGGAGCTGTTGGCCGAGGTTGGAGTAGCCAGGCGGAAGGCATGGACAGCCGTTGAGAAATGCTTTTTGAAGTTTCGATAATCATGGATTTATCGGTGGTGACCGTGTTACCTAACCTCTGTGCAGTGGGCCGCTGGGAGGAGGTGCTCTTGTTCTCCATGGATTTCAGTGTCCCAGAACTTTTTGGAGTTGGAGCTACAGGATGCAAATGTCTGCCTGAAGAAGCTGGCCTTAGTATTCCTGACTGACTGCGTGTTTTGGTTCCTGACTTCCCTGAACAGTTGCATATCGCGGGGAATTTTCGATGCTATTGCAGTCCGCCACAGGATGTTTCTGTGCTGGTCGAGGGCAGTCAGGTCTGGATTGAACCAAGGGCTATATCTGTTCTTAGTTCTGCATTTTTTGAACGGAGCATGCTTATCTAAAATGGTGAAGAAGTTACTTTTAAAGAATGACCAGGCATCCTCAACTGACGGGATGAGGTCAATGTCCTTCCAGGATATCCGGGCCAGGTCGATGAGAAAGGCCTGCTCACAGAAGTGTTTTCGGGAGCGTTTGACAGTGATGAGGGGTGGTCGTTTGACTGAGGCTCCGTAGCGGATACAGGCAATGAGGCAGTGATCGCTGAGATCCTGGTTGAAGACAGCGGAGGTGTATTTGGAGGGCCAGTTGGTCAGGATGAGGTCTATGAGGGTGCCCTTGTTTACAGATTTAGGGTTGTACCTGGTGGGTTCCTTGATGATTTGTGTGAGATTGAGGGCATCTAGCTTAGATTGTAGGACTGCCAGGGTGTTAAGCATATCCCAGTTTAGGTCACCTAACAGAACAAACTGAAGCTAGATGGGGGGCGATCAATTCACAAATGGTGTCCAGTGCACAGCTGGGAGCTGAGGGGGGTCGGTAGCAGGTGGCAACAGTGAGAGACTTATTTCTGGAGAGAGTAATTTTCAAAATTAGTAGTTCGAACTGTTTGGGTATGGACCTGGAAAGTATGACATTACTTTGCAGGCTATCTCTGCAGTAGACTGCAACTCCTCCCCCTTTGGCAGTTCTATCTTGACGGAAAATGTTATAGTTGGGTATGGAAATCTCAGAATTTTTGTTGGCCTTCCTGAGCCAGGATTCAGACACGGCAAGGACATCAGGGTTAGCAGAGTGTGATAAAGCAGTGAGTAAAACAAACTTAGGGAGGAGGCTTCTGATGTTGACATGCATGAAACCAAGGCTTTTTCGATCACAGAAGTGAGGGTGCCTGGGGACATGCAGGGCCTGGGTTTACCTCCACATCACCCGCGGAACAGAGGAGGAGTAGAATGAGGGTGCGGCTAAAGGCTATCAAAACTGGTCGCCTAGAGCGTTGGGAACAGAGAATAAAAGGAGCAGATTTCTCATCTCATTCGCAATTTATTTGACCATTTATAATCAGACAAACTGTAATGCAAAAATCCAGTTTGCATAATTGTTTTATTTAAGTACTATTTGCCACATTTAAAATTAAAATAGTAGCCTAGTGGTTAGTGTTGGGCCAGTAACTGAAAGGTTGCTGGATCGAATCCCTGAGTTGACAAGGTAAAAATCAGTCGTTCTGCCCCTGAGCAAGGCAGTTAACCCACTGTTCCGTGGATGTCGATTAAGGCAGCCCCCCGCACCTCTCTGATTCAGAGGGTTAAATGCGGAAGACACATTTCAGTTGAAGGCATTCAGTTGTACAACTGACTAGGTATCCCCCCTTTCCTTTCCCATATAAGGAAATCAGTCCATTTAAATAAATTAATTAGGCCCTAATCTATGGATTTCACATGACTGGGAATACATATATGCATCTGTTGGTCACAAATACTGTTAAAAAAAGAAGGTAGAGGCGTGGTCAGAAAACCAGTCTATCTGGTGTGCAGTGCAACACATCTCCTTCGCCTTCGCATAGAGTTGGTCAGGCTGTTGATTGTGGCCTCTGGAATGTTGTCCCAATCCTCTTCAATGGCTTTGCGAAGTTGCTGGATTATTGGCGGGAACAGGATTACGCTGTGGTACACGCCATTTCAGAGCATCCTAAACATGCTCAATGGGTGACATGTCTAGTGAGTATGCAGACCATGGAAGAACTGGGACATTTTCAGCTTTCAGGAATTGTGTACAGATCCTTGCGACATGGAACCGTGCATTATCATGCTGTCGCATGAGGTGATGTCAGCAGATGAATGGCATGACATTAGGCCTCAGGATCTCGTCACGGTATTGCTGTGCATTCAAAATTCCATAGATAAAATACAAATGTCTTTGTTGTCCGTAGCTTTTGCCTGCTCAAACCATAACCCCACCAGCACCATGGGGCACTCTGTTCACAATGTTGACATCAGCAAACTGCTCACCCACACAACGCCATACACATGGTTTGTGATTGTGAGGCCGGTTGGACGTACTGCCAAATTCTATAAAACGTCATTGGGGTGGCTTATAGTAGAGAAATGAACATTCAATTGTCTGGCAACTGCTCTGGTGGACATTCCTGCAGTCAGCATGCCAATTGCACGCTCCCTAAAAAGTTGAGACATCAGTAGCATTGTGTTGTGTAACAAAACTGCACATTTTAGAGTGGCCTTTTATTGTCCCCGGCACTTTGTGGAAAATGTGTAATGATCATGCTATTTAATCAGCTTCTTGTTATGCCACACCTGTCAGGTGGATGGATTCTTTTGGTAAAGGAGAAATGCTCACTAACAGGGATTAAAACAAATTTGTGCACAAAATTTGAGAGAAATAATCTTTTTGTGCATATGGAAAATGGTAGGCCATGACATTATCAGGTGTCTCTACTTCCTGTTTCGGTCACACACACACTTGTGTCCTAGTTTCCATCTCAAATAATAAGTAAACAGATCACATGCTATGGATGGAGAGAAAGAAGGGGAAAGCAGGTTAAAGCAACATGATGGAGGCCGAGCCCAGATATTAGCTTTCACCTGCTCTTTGAAATTAATCTAACGGAATAGAGATTCCTGCTGAATGAATTGAATATTGAGCTACATGAGTTAGGGTTCTTATTTTCTAACATATGCCCTTACAACCTAGCATAATAATAATTATGTATGAAGATTGAAGAATTGACGCTAACCTGTTACGGCATTAACACAATCTGCCTCTCCAGGGTCACAAAGGGTGGAAAAAGTAGCCAATTGTCATACTTTAGTAAAAGTAAAGATACCTTAATAGAAAATGAATAGAAAGTAAACTTAAAAGTCACCCAGTAAAATACTACTTAAGTAAAAGTCTAAAAGTATTTGGTTTTAAATGTACTTAAGTATCAAAAGTAAAAATATGAATAATTTTCCAATCCTTATATTAAGCAAACCAGACAGTAAAAAATGTATGGATAGCCAGGGGCACACTCCAACACTCAGACATAATTTAAAAACGAAGCATTTGAATTTAGTGAGTCCTCTAGATCAGAGGCAGTAGGGCTGGCCAGGGATGTTTTCTTGATAAGTGTGTGAATTGGACCATTTTCCTGTCCTGCTAAGCATTCAAAATGTAACAAGTATTTTTGGGTGTCAGGGAAAATGTATGGAGTAAAACGTACATCATTTTATTTAGGAATGTAGTGAAGTAAAAGCAGTGGTGGAAAAAGTACCCAATTGTCATACTTGATTAAAAGTATAGATACCTTAATAGAAAGTTACTCAATTAAAAGTGAAAGTCACCCAGTAAAATACTACTTGAGCAAAAGTCTAAAAGTATTTAGTTCTAAATAAACTTATGTATCAAAAGTTCATGTAATTGCTAAAATATACTATACAAGAGTAAAAGTAAAAGTATAAATCATTTCAAATTCTTTATATCAAGCAAACCAGATGGGACCATTTGATTGTTTTGAAAATTGACAGATAGTCAGGGGCACACTCCAACACTCAGATATAATTTACAATCGATGTATTTGTGTTTAGTGAGTCCGCCAGATTAGAGGCAGTAGGGATGACCACGTGTTATCTTGATAAGTGTGTGAATTGGACTGTTTTCCTGTCCTGCTAAGCATTCAAAATGGAAGAAGTACTTTTGGGTGTCAAGGAAAATATATGGAGTAAAAAGTACATTATTTTCTTTAGGAATGTAGTGAAGTAAAAGTAAAAGTAGTCAAAAATATGAATAGGATAGTAAAGTACAGATACCCAAAATAACTACTTAATTAAGTAATTTACACCACTGAGTAAAAGTTGTCAAAAAGTACAGATACACACAAAAAAAAACTACTTAAAGAAGTATTTTAACTTAAGTACTTTACACCACTGAGGGTTACTGCTGGGTAAAACACACACTGGGCACCAAGGCGTGACATTTTAAGGGTACTCTCTCATCTGATAAAACACACACATGCTGCCACACACAAACACACTGACATAGATTACTCAATCCCCAGCGATAGGGCTGTTATCCTGATGTGTAGTTATTTTGACTATGACAACAAAACACTGTATTACAAAAACACTTAACAGGTGTGGTGCTGCTGCCTCATATATTGACTTGACCTCATTTAAAACCATATAAGTCATCCACTGGTATTGAAAATATTCAGATGTAAAGGGGGGTGAGTCTTTTGTACACTCTCACAAATATACAGTACACTATCTGCTAGACTGCGTAACAAAAGTTTTGACAATGAACAGATTAGAATCAAGGTCATGTGGAATCATGTGACAGGCCTATGTCTCCCAGGTAATCTATAATATGCGCACGAACACACACACACACACACACACATATAATCTATCTATATGGGGTCATCCTTTTTTACGTCCATATCCTATCCTTGAACATTCCTGAACCTTGAACCTAACCTTACCATTTTAAAACTAGTCCCAAGGATTCCCGAAACTACCTGTGCCACTGGCTGCGAATTAGATGTGGGCAACGTAACCACACCCCTAAATCTCTCTCGCTGGCCGGGTGCGCAATCTGTTTGTCCGTGTTCTGTGTGCATGTGCAGTGGGTTGGTAGGCATTTTGTTTAATTCGTTCTGCAGCCTAGTCAGACAACCCACGTGCCAGTGTCGATTCGGTTAAATCCAAGATAGCACTCGAGTCAGAGCAACCGAAGCCATCACGGTTTTTTTACTGGATGAAATAAAAACTGTTTCGGGACCATCGCTAGGTGGGAGTGTTGGGGGCGCCGCAGGTGTGTCACGAACAGGGTCGCGAGACTAACGAGTGGTCAGTCTGGTCCAACTTTGCCGAACAAAGCCGTTAAATTCACGGTGGCAGAATCAATGACTGACTGAGTACTCTGGAGCAAGCAGCAGGGAGATCAATCAACATGTTCAAATCGGTCTTCCCGCTGAAGAAGCTGAGACGGAGTCGGAAACATCTGCTGTTCTTAGCCTTGCTGATGCTGGGAGCTTTCGCTGTTTACCAAGAGTTTGTAGCTCCTAGTGTGTGGAGGATCACCAATAGCCGTGAGTAGGCTATATTGGCCATCTGAACCGTTGCTATGATGATAATCGTGTGTGTGTGTGTGTGTGTGTGTGTGTGTGTGTGTGTGTGTGTGTGTGTGTGTGTGTGTGTGTGTGTGTGTGTGTGTGTGTGTGTGTGTGTGTGTGTGTGTGTGTGTGTTCGTGCGCATTCGGAAGAAAGAAATTGAAGAAATGAAGAAAAAAAATGTAATGATCAATTTTAGAATAAGGCTCTACCGTAACAAAATGGGGAAAAAGTCCAGCAGTCTGAATACTCCGAATGCACTGTGCATGTGTGTGCAGGGCCGGCTCTAGCCTTTTGGGGCCCCTACCTTTGGGTAAAACATTTTAGTGTTCCCCCCTCTTGTCGTTGGGGAGAAATGTACGTTTTAAAGAAAATTATCTGCAATTCTACACATTTTGCCATGGCATTGAGAAAACATTGCAATTGTATAACACATTTCATGCACTTCTAGTCATTTTGCCATTGGGCTGGGATAAAACTAGCATTTTTACAGCTACTTTCCTGCAATTCTGCACATTTCGTAATGAAGAATGCATTTTTTAAAACCTTTATTTAACTAGGCAAGTCAGTTAAGAACAAATTCTTATTTTCAATGACGGCCTAGGAACAGTGGGTTAAGACTTTTAGCCTGGGGATTCGATCTTGCAACCTTCCGGTTACTAGTCCAACGCCCTAACCACGAGGCTACCTGCCGCCGCAGTATATATTAATATGACATTTGAATGAGAATGAATAACAAAATCAATAGGGGCCCCCTGGAGGCCTGGGCTCCTAGGCACATGCCCTGCATGCCCAGCTGTTATTCAGCAATGATTAATTCTTCCATACTTACTAAAAAAAATAAAAAAATTGGGTCGGGGGCCCTAAGTGACCGCTTATGCCCTGAACCGGCCCTGTGTAGGTGTACTGGTAGTTTTGTTCCTTACACTCTAAAGTGAAAACGTTTCTGGATAATATTTTAGGGGTTCTTCAAGTTGAAACTGCGGGGGAACCCCTATAAGTTCTTCGAAGAAGAACGGTGGTTCTGCAAAGAACCCCCATTAATGTTTCCTCGAAGAAGTTTTATATTTTAGCATTATTATTGTTGTTATTATTGTTAATAATAATAATCAGCATCACAATATTTTAGTTGCCAGTGTTTATTATGATTTTAATGGAAAAGCAGATTATATATATATATATATATATATATATGAGCAGAGCCCCAAGTCCAATGGGTACATCCTCTGGCATGTTGATGTCCTCTGTTGGCTATCCATAGCCAGAATGATTTTGCAGTGCATAGTGATCAAACAGATTTTCATTCGAGGTGTAGGGAGGGTGAAGTCTGAATACTAACAATTACAATTATACAGATGATTGTTGGTTAAGGACTTGTAAGTAAGCATTTACATTTACATTTACATTTAAGTCATTTAGCAGACGCTCTTATCCAGAGCGACTTACAAATTGGTGCATTCACCTTATGACATCCAGTGGAACAGCCACTTTACAATAGTGCATCTAAATATTTTAAGGGGGGGAGGGGGTGAGAAGGATTACTTTATCCTATCCTAAGTATTCCTTAAAGAGGTGGGGTTTCAGGTGTCTCCGGAAGGTGGTGATTGACTCCGCTGTCCTGGCGTCGTGAGGGAGTTTGTTCCACCATTGGGGAGCCAGAGCAGCGAACAGTTTTGACTGGGCTGAGCGGGAACTGTACTTCCTCAGTGGTAGGGAGACGAGCAGGCCAGAGGTGGATGAACGCAGTGCCCTTATTTGGGTGTAGGGCCTGATCAGAGCCTGGAGGTACTGAGGTGCCGTTCCCCTCACAGCTCCGTAGGCAAGCACCATGGTCTTGTAGCGGATGCGAGCTTCAACTGGAAGCCAGTGGAGAGAGCGGAGGAGCGGGGTGACGTGAGAGAACTTGGGAAGGTTGAACACTAGACGGGCTGCGGCGTTCTGGATGAGTTGTAGGGGTTTAATGGCACAGGCAGGGAGCCCAGCCAACAGCGAGTTGCAGTAATCCAGACGGGAGATGACAAGTGCCTGGATTAGGACCTGCGCCGCTTCCTGTGTGAGGCAGGGTCGTACTCTGCGGATGTTGTAGAGCATGAACCTACAGGAACGTGCCACCGTCTTGATGTTAGTTGAGAACGACAGGGTGTTGTCCAGGATCACACCAAGGTTCATTTCACATGTATTCGGTGCATGTTACAAATAAAATGTGTTTTTATTAACAAAAGGTGCACAACCGTATTCATACCTTGGTTTTTGTGATAAATGTGAATGAAAAAAAACATAACTTTTAAAAATGGTTTTCATACACATAGCCTTCCTTGTCCATAATGTAGAGGCCTCTTGGATGTTCATTGAAGAGGTAAGGGAGGAGGAAAATGGCTGATGAGACTGATTCCTGTAAGGTTTTAGAGAAACCATTAATTAACATTAACTGTAGATGATACATGTGATCTGCATAACATTATGAGGCAAACCGATATCAATTGTACACACAGTACCTTTATGTGCATCCTCATCAGTATACTTGCTGACACACACACACACAAAAGGGAGCAGTCACCTGCGCCCTATGCATCTATAGCCTTTAGGATATTCTTACCTCTTTGTTGATTGATATCCATTGAATTGTGCCCATTCTGTTTCAGAAAGGATTTTATAAGGGAGATAAGTGTCAAACAACACATCCATTTTCACAAATATGAAAAGTTAGATGGTATCATCATAAACAATATAAATGTATGTCATACAAGGGAGAAACGTGACCTTAAATTGAGATCTTTCAATTCTTCAGTTAATGGATAGGCCCCCTTTTTTCCTTCCAATTTTCGCCTAAATGACGTACCCAAATCGAACTGCCTGTAGCTCAGGCCCTGAAGCAAGGATATGCATATTCTTGATACCATTTGAAAGGAAACTTTGAAGTTTGTGGAAATGTAGGAGAATATAACACAATAGATCTGGTAGAAGAAAATACAAATAAAAATAAAAATTCTACCACCATCTTTGAAATGCAGCAAAGGTCCCACGTCTAGCCTTCACTCTAGTTGTAATTCTGATAGTGTCCACAAGATGGCAGCAGTGGATGTGCAAAGTTTCAGACGGATAACTTGAAGTATATGAGCAAACTACATGACATAGACATTAGTGTGAAGTCACCCAGGTACATTTGGGCAAATCGTGAAGGAGACATTTGCATTAACATTACATTTTTTTGCAAGAATATTGTCAAATGTGTATACTTGGACTTTTGATTTAGTTTTTCCAGTATTAGTATTCGTATTATAAGTTCAACATTTGCAAAACAACCAGTTTTCATAACTTTATAACTCTCCATATTCTTATAATTTTTGTCCAAAAGGAAAAGTCTTGCTGTCGCACAAGGTTAGCAGCTACATTATGCGACTGATACAGGGTTTCTGTCGCAGAATGGGCTTTACTCCCATAAAGCCCAGCTCATTGGCTATCTAGCTAGCTTTGTTTGACCCTGATTGGTGCTTATTTGACAAAGTTACAGTCGATCAAGTGAAGACCGCCCCCAGCGTCATCGGCGTGAAATGAAGGCATCGCTCTCTGACCAAATTTGGTGTCATATAGGACATACTACACCCTAATGATATAGTGAAGTCTAGTTACGCTCTAGGATCTCTGAGGAATAAATACGGATGGGATATGACTGGTTGAAACAACGTTTAGGGTTAGATTTTCACAGATTCCAATCTTTGCAATACAAAATCAATCGTGCATGCTATATGGACCTTTTTATGATTTACAACTGTCCCGTTGACGGGATGCCTATCCCTAAGCAGTTTTATTAAGTACCTGCACCAGCCGTTGTCTCAAATTCAAATCAAAATGTTTCTGTTAAGCAGTTAGGTTCCTGCAAGAACCCCCAAGAACTAAAGAGGATCCTCGATGAACCCCAGCTCCTTTGGGGTTCTTGCAACAAATTTTTGGGGGAATTTTTCAGTGCCAACAACCCTAAGGTTCTAGCAAGGCAGAGGGCCTCGGTTCGAGCCTCTGTGTGAGCCTAATCAGAAGGAAGTGGTACTTACTAATCAAGCGGTGTGACTTCCTTTACATGTAGATATTATTCTTTGTGGATGGCTTTTTTTTCCCACCGTCCTTTTTCTCCTGCTGTACACACACACACACACACACACACACACACACACACACACACACACACACACACACACACACACACACACACACACACACACACACACACACACACACACACACACACACACATATTCGTTTGTTGCAGTGGTAGCCTCATACCTGGGGCTGGAGGGAACAGGGCTTTGGAACCCTGCTGTCAATACACACACACGGGTGTGTGTTTGTGAAGAATATAAAATTAATAATACACCTCCCTCTGGACAAACACACACAGTGCATTCCTGAGGCCCCTCCTCAGATGGGGCTATTCTCAGGAGCGAGGACATCACCCTCTTAACATATGTATATTTGTGCAGGTTTTTGTGTGCATTGTGTTAGGACAGATGTTGTAGATTTGTTTATGTGCCCACACAATTAGCCAGAGGAGAGGAGAGTGCAGAGAAGTTGGGAGGAACAGGGAGAGGAGAGAAATACATACAAACATGAGAAGGGAGATAGGAAGGGGATAGAATATTTTATTCCTTGAGTTAAAAATATCATTCTTTTTCTGTCCTCAACTACCACTCTAAAATTACCCTGTGTGTGTCTCCACCCTGGTGATAATTACAGACTTCCAAACTACCAGTACTTAAAGTTCTTTCTCCCCATTGCAACCCCCCAAACACACACACGCTAACCCTGTAGCACTGTAGTGTGTGTGTTTGTTTGTTTCTTGTAAATACTCCTAATTTTAGAGTGGCAGTTTGTTTTTCTTTCTTAAAATTTCTCCCTCTCTCTCTCTGCTACAGGTTTCAGTCCTACCAGTGAGGGCAGTCCCAGGAGAAGACCTACCCAAGAAAGAGTGGTAAGGATAGGAGTGGTAAGGATAGGAGAGTTAAGGATAAGAGAGAGAGAGAGAGAGAGAGAGAGAGAGAGAGAGAGAATAAATGTCACATACCAGTTTTTCCATACACACCTATCACAAAACCCAGAAAAGTAGTTACCTCATCTGTGTGTTCCAGGTTGGAGGTGATGTGGGGGAGGATTATTCAGAAGCCTGGTGTTCCAGCTACACCCCACAGCCCTGGAGGCCAGAGGTACATTATTCACCAACAGGAACCTTCCACAACCTGCACAGGCTTGCCCAAAAAGTGTGTTGGTGTGTCAGTGTAGTATGTGTGAGTTTGTGGGTAGAGCCCGGTAAGTGTGCATAGAGCCAGTGGAAGAGAGTCAATGCAACAACAACAAAAAAGGGGATCGGTGCAAATAGTCTGGGGGCCATTTGATTAAATGTTCAGCAGTCTAATGGCTTGTGGGTAGAAGTAGTTTAGGAACCTTTTGGTCCCAGACTTGGCGCTCCGGTACCGCTTACCATGTGGTAGCAGAGAGAACATTCTATGATTTAGGTGGCTAGAGTCTGACCCTTTTTAGGACCTTCCTCTGACACCTCCTGGTATAGAGGTCCTGGATGGCAGGGAGTTGGGCCCAGAGTTGGGCCCCAGTGATGTACTCGGCTGTACACACTACTAGAGTTCGACCGATTATGACTTTACAACGCCGATACCGATTATTGGATGACCAAAAAAAGCCGATACTGATTAATGGGATGATTTTTATATATATATTTGTAGTAATGACAATTACAACAATGCTCAATGAACACTTTTATTTTAACTTAATATAATACATAACATCTATTTAGACTCAAATAAATAATGAAACATGTTCAATTTGGTTTAAATAATGCAAAAACCCAGTGTTGAAGAAAGTAAAAGTGCAATATGTGCCATGTAAAAAAGCTAACGTTTAAGTTCCTTGCTCAGTAAATGAGAATATATGAAAGCTGGTGGTTCAGTAGTCCCAGTTCTTCAATATTCCCAGTTAATAAGTTTTAGGTTGTATTTATTATAGGAATTATGACACGTCGACTATTTCTCTCTATACGGTTTGTATTTCATATACCTTTGACTATTGGCACTTTAGTATTGCCAACCTAATCTCGAGAGCTGATAGGCTTGAAGTCATAAACAGCACTGTGCTTCAAGCATTGCTAAGAGCTGCTGGCAAATGCAGTAAAGTCCTGTTTGAATGAATGCTTACGAGCCTGCTGCTGCCTACCACCGATCAGTCAGACTGCTCTATCAAATCATAATCTAAATTATAATATAATAAACACAGAAATATGAGCCTTTGGTTATTAAAACCTGTTTGGGATAGGGGTCAGCATTTTCACATTTGGATGAAAAGCGTGCCCAGAGTAAACTGCCTGCTACTCAGTCCCAGTTGCTAATATATGCATATTATTAGTAGATTTGGATAGAAAACACTCTGAAGTTTCTAAAACTGTTTGAATGATGTCTGTGAGTAACAGAACAGGCGAAAACCTGAGAAAAATCTAACCAGGAAGTGGGAAATCTGAGGTTTGTAGTTTTTCAACTCTTGGCCTATCGAAAACACTGTCTATTGGGTCAAATTGTACTTCCTAAGGCTTCCACTAGATGTCAACAGTCTTTAGAACCTTGTTTGATACTTCTACTGGGAAGTGGGGGCTCATAAAGGCTCTTTGAGTCAGTGTTCTCGAAGAGTGCCACGCGCTCGTGACGCTCGTTCACGTGAGAGTTAGCTCGCGTTCCATTGCATTTCTGAAGACAAAGGAATTCTCCGGTTGGAACATTATTTACATTTACATTTACATTTAAGTCATTTAGCAGACGCTCTTATCCAGAGCGACTTACAAATTATTGAAGATTTATGTTAAAAACATCCTAAAGATTGATTCTATACTTCGTTTGACATGTTGCTACGGACTGTAACGGAACTTTTGGACTTTTCGTCTGCTCATGCGTCATGAAGTTGGATTACTGGGCTGAACGCGCTAACAACAAGGAGGAATTTGGACATAAATTATGAACTTTATCAAACAAATCAAACATTTATTGTGGAACTGGGATTCCTGGGAGTGCATCAAAGGTAAGTGATTATTTATAATGCTATTTCTGACTTTTGTTGACTCCAACATGGCGGATATCTCTTTGGCTTGTTTTGTCCTCTGAGCGCCGTACTCAGCTTATTGCATGGTGTGCTTTTTCCATAAAGTTTTGAAATCTGACACATTGGTTGCATTAAGGAGAAGTCCATCTTTAATTCTGTGAATAACACTTGTATCTTTTATCAATGTTTATTTAGAGTATTTCTGTAAATTGATGTGTCTCTCTGCAAAATCTCCGGATGTTTTGGAAGCAAAACATTACTGAACATAACGCGCCAATGTAAACTGAGATTTTTGGATATAAAAATGCACTTTATCGAACAACACATGTATTGTGTAACATGATGTCCTATGAGTGTTATCTGATGAAGATCATCAAAGGTTAGTGATTCATTTTATCTATATTTCTGCTTTTTGTGACTCCTAACTTTGGCTGGAAAAATGGCTGTTTTTGTTGCTTGGCTCTGACCTAACATAATCATATTTTGTGCTTTCACTGTAAAGCCTTTTTGAAATCGGACACGATGGGTAGATTAACAAGAAGTTTCTTTCATTTGGTGTATTGCACTTGTTAATGTTATAAAGTTACATATTTAAAAAAATATATATTTGCTTGCTGCCTTTTCAGTGGAATTTTGTCAAGTGGTGTAAGAAGGTAATTAATATGGTCAAATCCAGAAACTATAATTTCGAAAACAAAATGTTTATTCTTTCAGTGAAATACGGAACCATTCCGTATTTTATCGAACGGGCGGGAACCCTAAGTCTAAATATTGCTGTCACATCCTTCAATGTCACGTCATAATTATGTAAAATTCTGGCAAATTAATTACGGTCTTTGTTCGTAAGAAATTGTCTTCACACAGGTTGCAACGAGCCAGGAGGCCCAAACTGTTGCATATACCCTGACTCTGCTTGCACAGAACGCAAGAGAAGTGACACAATTTCCTTAGTTAATATTGCCTGCTAACATGCATTTATTTGAACTAAATATGCAGGTTAAAAAATATATACTTCTGTGTATTGATTTTGAGAAAGGGATTGATGTTTTTGGTTGGGTACATTGCAACGATTGTGCATTTTTTGCAAATGCGCTTTTGTTAAATCATCACCCGTTTGGCGAAGTAGAAGTAGGCTGTGATTCAATGATAAATTAACAGGCACCGCATTGATTATATGCAACGCAGGACAAGCTAGTTAACCTAGTAATATCATCAACCATGTGTAGTTAACTAGTGATTATATGAAGATTGATTGGTTTTTATAAGATAGCAACTTACCTTGGCTCCTTGCAGCCACAAGGTCCTTTTGCTGCTGCACTCGTGTAACAGGTGGTCAGCCTGCCATGCAGTTTCCTCGTGGATTGCAATGTAATCGGCGTCCAATAAGGCAGATTACCGATTTGTTATGAAAACTTGAAATCGGCCCTAATTAATACACACTACCCTCTGTAGCGCCTTGCGGTCGGATGCCAAGCAGTTGCCATACCAAGCGGCGATGCAGCCAGTCAAGATGCACTCAATGGTGCAACTGTAAACCTTTTTGAGGAGCTTCCTGAGGGCGAAGAAGCATTGCCATGCCCTCATCACGACTGTGTTGGTGTGTTTGGACTTGATAGATCGTTTAGTAATGTGAACACAGAGGAACTTGAAGGTCTTGACCCGCACCATTACAGCCTTGTTGATGTGAATGTGGGCATGCTGCTTGAAACTTAGGTATTTTAGACTAGGTCAATGAGAGGTTGAAAATGTCAGTGAAGATACTTGCCAGCAGGTCAGTGCATGCTCTGAGTATGCGTCCTGGTAAATCCGTCTGGCGCTACGGCCTTGTGAATGTTAAGTTGTTTACAGGTCTTACTCACATCGGCTATGGAGAGCGTGATCACAGTTATCTGGAACAGCTGGTGCTCTCATGTATGGTTCTATGTTGAACGGGTGCAAGATGGCGCTCGCGAGCAAGATGAAACATTATTGCGCGAGCAAACACTTGAGTCAAGAGAGAGAATAAATGTGGTCAAACGAGCAGAGGACAGGCCCCGCGAGTGCAGGCCAGCGTGGTGTGCGCAAATGAAACTTGAGTACTTGCGAGTGTGACTTTGAGCGAGCAGAACTGCATTTAAATCGAGAGCGGAGACTTTTGTTCACCTGAAGAAATACTTACTATATGCCAAGACTCAGAAATTAAATATGCCCCCCCCCCATGCAACAATGTTGATGACAACAATGCTGTTTTCACTTTGCTTCTTAATATAAATCCACTAGCGTTCTATAATTACACTATTAGTTTGTTTCTTACATCAGCAAACAGCTAGTTTGTCTTTTCTTAGCAAGTTGTCCTAAATCTTGTTAGCTGCTAATACATGTAAGAGCAAACCTAGCTAGCTAATACAGCCTGATAATACCAGTGATGGTGTAGACCTAAATCAGCATGTTGTTTGTGCAACAGTATCTTCTAAATCAAAGAGGGATATGCAAGCAAGAATATGTTAGCTACATGAAGTAGCTAAGAGAGAACATGCAATGTAGCCAAAGCTTATAGGGTCCCCTAGGAAACACTTAACACTTTAGTTCTTACCCTGTCACAATAACTCCTTCCTGGCATTTTAATTTGTTGTCATCTCAAACAACACTGTATTCAAATTGCCCACTATTATACTCTAACTATATAATTAGAATAGTCATTCTATTTCCATGATTCCAACATTTTTGCTCTAATTCGCAAGTCAAATCGCAATTGCAACATTTGGTTAAAAATAAGTCTTAGATGATTTGCCCATATCGTGCAGCCCTACGTGGCATCGTGGAAATGATCTCAATTGAGCAAGTGGTGTATTTAAGTAAAAATACTTTCAAGTACTACGTACGTCTTTTACTGTTTTACTTTTGCCACTTTTACTTCTACATTAAAGAAAATAATGTACTTTTTACTCCATACATTTTCCCTGACACATAAAAGTACTCATTACATTTTGAATGCTTAGCAGGACAGGAAAATGGTCCAATTCACGTACTTGTCAAGAGAACATCCCTGGTCATCTACTGCCTCTGATCTGGAGGACTCACTAAACACATTCTTTGTTTGTAAATTATGTGTGAGTGTTGGAGTGTGCCCCTGGCTATCCGGAAACTAAAAAAAAAAATAGGTGCCCTCTGGTTTTCTTAATTTAAGGAATTTGACGTTTTAATTTTGATACTTAAGTACATTTTATCAATTACATTTACTTTTGACACTTAAGTATATTTAAAACCAAATACTTTTATACTTCTACTCAAGTAGTATTTTACTGGGTGACTCACTTTTACTTGAGTATGATAATTTGGTATGTGTTGCCACCCTAGGACCACTCACTACTCATTAAGCAAATGTAGAACACTTATTATTCAAAACTCAAAAATACCGTCTTATTTAAAAATTAATAAAAAATATCGTTATATAATATTTTGGCCATTTCGTCCAGCCCTAGTCTCACACCAATTTTTCAGTTTGTGCTCCAAAATCCATTTTGCTCTCGCAACTGTTTACTATAATTTTATAACCAGTGGAAATTCTAGCCAATGAACATAGCCTGTAGCAGTCTACTGAAACGCAATTGGTCTGGTTTTTGGACAAATCACGGCTTGACTGCGCTTTAACCAGATGTTTTACCATAGAGATGACACGAAGGCTGACCATTATGAAAAGGTAAGTATGATAGTTTTTCAGTAGAGAATTAGCTTATCAACTAGCTCGCTAATCGACTATGATTTCAAAATTGAAATAGTAAGTAGTTAATTATTATCTTATAAAAGCAGGCTATTGACGAGGCAAGCTAGGTTAACGTCAGCTAGCTAGGAAGCTAACTAACCAAAGTTATCTAGCTAGCTAACATTTAAACGTGGTTTAACTAAAGCCAAGGTGGTTTTGTTTTCTATACCATCTCTGGCTAAGTCAAGGAGGGATTTAGAAGACTTGGAAGACCAGCATGGGTGGCAGAAGAGGGAGGAGAGGCAGGGTGAGAACAGACAGGGACGACCTTCACTGGGGAAGAGGTCAGTGATTGAGGAGAGGGAGCCAAGAGATGTCAGACTTTGAACCAAATAATAGCCAATATAGTAAACCGCTAACTGCATACTTTGAAATACATTCTGATTAAAAAAGATTGAACTTTTACTCTTGTCAGTTTTTGCGCAGTTACAATAAATGAGAAGGACCTCAAACCGTTTCTCTCATTGCTCTTTCCATCCAGGTCCACTGTCACGAATGTGTTCTCTGCTCAGCTGACAAGATACAGGATCCATTCGGTTCCAAGTAGGTTACCTTGGCTCTCCTCTATGCACAGCACTCTGGGGACTACCTGCAGGTTAACCATGACATCCACCAATCACCCACAACTTAATCATTAGTGGTACTGAGTTCCTCTAATTTGCTGTATGAAGGCATTGTGCATAGGACATTTGTCAGGTACAGAGTATGATGACCAGCTGCTTTCTATTGGTTAGAAATATTTTTCTACACTGAATGAATGTGACAGTCATTAACCTTGTTTCCATCCACAGTTTTTAGTGTTGAGTAAAGTCATAAAAAAATTGATAATTTGTTTGTTCAACATGTTGGGATCTTTTTGTGTCTGTAAAATTAATTATGCGAGAAATGGCTGTGGAAACACCAGTATGCGCAAATATTGATATAATAACCATCATATTGAAGTAAACTTGGAGTCACGCAATGACCTGGTGTGTGGTCCTCTCACTAGGACTTGGGAAACCATGCAGTTTGTTAGAATACCAATGAAATAAATGATGAGTAACTTCACAAGGTGGGGAAAGTGCACGGTATGAGCTTGACGCTCCCTTCCAATAAATGTCAAGGGGCTTATTCTGATGACATGATGATTGATGCTTGACTGCCGTTCAACAAATAAAAAATATTCTTGTTCTTATCCATAATGATATCATTATGTAGACTAACATACCCGCAGAGTAGGCCTATCTGCCAGCTGTTGGCTAGAGTTCATGTGTCAAGACCAGAGTGGGCTATTTAACGAAACAGCTTGTGACAAAACTATCAGTAGAGTTGAAAATGGGATGGAAACACATTGAACTTTAGATTTTTATTCGGTACATGAAAAACTTTATCGAAAAAGTATGCACTGTGTGTGCAGTATGTCATCACGCACGGATCTTTATCTGCAACAAGTCAGTTGGTTGGAAAAATGCCCATATTTTCTAGATTCTCATAACTCTTTTGCCAATTGGATGGAAACCAAGCTACTGCTAAACAGTATGAGAAGTGTAGGTAAGGGGTGAATTGAAAACCTAATAGGGGGCGGCAGGGTAGCCTAGTGGTTAGAGCATTAGACTAGTAAAATAAAGGTAATAAAATAACAAAAATAAAAATAGCTCTCCTCGAGGTGTGTTTGACATGACAGCAGGCTGTCATAGGGTCTGACAAGTGTGGATTGGTACAGGGCAATTCCACATTATTAAGAGTGACGATGAGACTCAGATTAATTACTTTAAAATGTATGTCATACAAACCAGTGATTGCAAGTTGCTCAAAGTAGTCCTTGTGCATAGAGTTGTGTGGTTTGTTTCACTTTGAAATCATTTGTTTTTGTTTGACATACATTAAAGTGAGCTGCCCTACAGCTCGGCTCAGTCCCACATTGCTCTTTGTACTCTGCACATTTCTTACATGCATAATTTATAATGTAGCATAGTGTTCATAGTGTACATACTGTATGTGGATCTTTGTAAATTCTGCATCTATATATATTTTCCTCGCTCATCAACTTATCCCTGACCGCTGGCTACGTCCCTTCCGTCTTCAAGAGAGCGAGAGTTGCACCCCTTCTGAAAAAACCTACACTCGATCCCTCCGATGTTAACAACTACAGACCAGTATCCCTTCTTTCTTTTCTCTCAAACTCTTGAACGTGCCGTCCTTGGTCAGCTCTCCCGCTATCTCTCTCAGAATGACCTTCTTGATCCAAATCAGTCAGGTTTCAAGACTAGTCATTCAACTGAGACTGCTCTCCTCTGTATCACGGAGGCGCTCCGCACCGCTAAAGCTAACTCTCTCTCCTCTGCGCTCATCCTTCTAGACCTATCGGCTGCCTTCGATACTGTGAACCATCAGATCCTCCTCTCCACCCTCTCCGAGTTGGGCATCTCTGGCGCGACCCACGCTTGGATTGCGTCCTACCTGACAGGTCGCTCCTACCAGGTGGCGTGGCGAGAATCTGTCTCCTCACCACGCGCTCTCACCACTGGTGTCCCCCAGGGCTCTGTTCTAGGCCCTCTCCTATTCTCGCTATACACCAAGTCACTTGGCTCTGTCATAACCTCACATGGTCTCCTATCATTGCTATGCAGACGACACACAATTAATCTTCTCCTTTCCCCCTTCTGATGACCAGGTGGCGAATCACATCTCTGCATGTCTGACAGACATATCAGTGTGGATGACGGATCACCACCTCAAGCTGAACTTTGGCAAGACGGAGCTGCTCTTCCTCCCGGGGAAGGACTGCCCGTTCCATGATCTCGCCATCACGGTTGACAACTCCATTGTGTCCTCCTCCCAGAGCGCTAAGAACCTTGGCGTGATCCTGGACAACACCCTGTCGTTCTCAACTAACATCAAGGCGGTGGCCCGTTCCTGTAGGTTCATGCTCTACAACATCCGCAGATTACGACCCTGCCTCACACAGGAAGCGGCGCAGGTCCTAATCCAGGCACTTGTCATCTCCCGTCTGGATTACTGCAACTCGCTGTTGGCTGGGCTCCCTGCCTGTGCCATTAAACCCCTACAACTCATCCAGAACGCCGCAGCCCGTCTAGTGTTCAACCTTCCCAAGTTCTCTCACATCACCCCGCTCCTCCGCTCTCTCCACTGGCTTCCAGTTGAAGCTCGCATCCGCTACAAGACCATGGTGCTTGCCTACGGAGCTGTGAGGGGAACGGCACCTCAGTACCTCCAGGCTCTGATCAGGCCCTACACCCAAATAAGGGCACTGCGTTCATCCACCTCTGGCCTGCTCGTCTCCCTACCACTGAGGAAGTACAGTTCCCGCTCAGCCCAGTCAAAACTGTTCGCTGCTCTGGCTCCCCAATGGTGGAACAAACTCCCTCACGACGCCAGGACAGCGGAGTCAATCACCACCTTCTGGAGACACCTGAAACCCCACCTCTTTAAGGAATACTTAGGATAGGATAAAGTAATCCTTCTCACCCCCCCCCCCCCTTAAAATGTTCCACTGGATGTCATAAGGTGAATGCACCAATTTGTAAGTCGCTAAATGACTTAAATGTCTGCTAAATGACTTAAATGTAAATGTAAATATTTTGTTCTGTATATTCTGTTTGTGGCAGCACCATTTCACAGTCAAATTCCTCTACATGCAAATGTATTCTGACATGTTAACCTGAGTTTAGTTGGTTTATCATGTCAGTTGGAGTTTACAGTATATTATTTGGGACTGGTTATGTACTGTAGCAGGTAACAGATTATACCCTTTGTCTTCATATAATAAAAAATCCCCTGTGTGTGTCCTTGGGCTTAATACCCTAAATATGGTCTCTTTCCTGCAATTAGTGGACTCTTTATGGTGTCTGCTAGAACTGTCTGCTTTTTGTTTTACATACAAAAGTTGCTGGCTAACAAATAAGCTAGATAACTTTAGCAAGTATACTGAACAAAAATATAAACGCATCATGCCACAAAGATTTTACTTAGTTACAGTTCATATAAGGAAATCAGTCAATTTAAACAAATTCCTTAGGCCCTAATCTATGGATTTCACATGACTGGGCAAGGGTGCAGCCATGGGAGGGCATAGGCCCACCTGCTTGGCAACCAGGTACAGCCAATCAAATGCATTTTCCCCCACAAAAGGGGCTTTATTACCTGTCAAGTGGATGGATTATCTTGGCAAAGGAGAAATGCTCACCATTAAGGATATTAACACATTTGTGCCAAAATTTGAGAAAAATACACTGCATATGGAAAATGTTGAGATTTTTTTTTTTTACTCTGGAAACATGGGACCAACACTACATGTTGCGTGTATTTTTTTGTTCAGTGTAAAGTCTACTCAACTCAAGGTATAGTATACATATTATAATTAATTTCCCAATTAATTTGGTTGTCAAGCTGCTGGGTTTCTGGCTCAAACCGCTAAACAGGCGGCTTGCAATAGCCAATCACAACACTGGACTGGCCAATGGCAGGAATTTGTTAGTTCTTCCTTCACTCCAGTGAAATTTACCAATCTAAGATTTCTAGACACACACCCGTCCCCATCTCCCTGAAATCCAAACCTAAAGGTGCCAAGACATGAGAGAGCAATTTGAGAAATGTAAATGTTCACAAATTCATACAAAATTAAGAGCTGAAATGTCTTGAGTCACTAAGTATTCAACCCCATTATTATGGCAAGCCTAAATAAGTTCAGGAGTAAAACTTAGCTTGACAAGTTGCATGGACTCATTGTGCAATAATAGTGTTTCACATGTATTTAATTTTTATCGCTACCTCATCTCTGTAAGGTCTCTCATTCGAGCAGTACATTTCAACCAGAAAGACCAGGGAGGTTTGCAAAGGAAAAGCAGACATTGAATATCCCTTTGAGCATGGTTCCAAAACATGCATCCTGTTTGCAACAAGGCACTAATGTAATACTGCAAAAAAATGTATCAAAGCAATTCACTTTTTGGCCTGAATACAAAAATGTTATGTTTGGGGCAAATCCAATACAACATATTACTGAGTACCACTCCATATTTTCAAACATAGTGGTGTCTGTCATGTTATGGGTATGCTTGAATTGTTAAGGACTGGTTCAGTCTGCTTTCCACTAAACATTAGATTAATTCACCTTTCAGCAGAAAAATAATCTAAAACACAATCTGCTTGAAATCTGCTTGAAAATCTAGGGCTTGAATCTGCTTGAAAATCTAGGGCAAGGCCTGAAAATGGTTATCTAGCAATGATCAACAACCAATTTGACAGAGCTTGAATCATTTTGAAAAGAATAATGGGAAAATGTTGCACAATCCAGGTGTGGAAAGCTCTTAGACTTACCCGCAAAGACAGCTGTAATTGCTTCCGAAGGTGCTTCTACAAAGTATTGACTCATTTTTCAATAAATTTGCATACATTTCTAAAAGCTGTTTTTACTTTGTCATTACTTTGTCGGGAGGCAGGGTAGCCTAGTGGTTAGAGCATTGGACTAGTAACCAAAAGGTTGTAAGTTCAAATCCCCGAGCTGACAAGGTACGAAATCTGTCGTTCTGCCCCTGAACAGGCAGTTAACCCACTGTCCCTAGGCAGTCATTAAAAATAAGAATTTGTTCTTAACTGACTTGCCTAGTAAAATAAAGGTAAAAAATAAATGGGGTACTGGCTTCGCCAAAAAATTAACAAAATAATTATTTTGCCAATCAGAGTTGAGCTAAACTGACTGAGCTCAACTGTTAAATGGTCCTGGCGCACCAAAAAAAGTGTCAAGGTAAGCCATCTTGAATTTGACTTCACTCCCATCACATCGCTTCAAGATAAATAACTAATTGACAGAAACAACTTGAATTGTGGCATCTCGTTTTGTTGTCCTCCGGTGGCTAGATAAAATTTGGACTTTATTCTCCATGCAGGCCAATGATTATAAAGGTGATTCTGATCCAATCATAAATTAATAGATTGTGCTCATGGATTGAGAAGAGGAGTTCAATAGCTAGATGTAGAAGGCTAATGTTAACCAGCTAACGTTGCCCATGAAAGGAAGTTAGGCTAGCAAGCAAACATTTTAGCCAGGTAGCCTATGACAATCAAATAAAATTGATTTAAATAGCCCTTCGTACATCAGCTGATATCTCAAAGTGCTGTACAGAAACCCCAAACAGCAAGCAATGCAGGTGTTGAAGAACGTTGGCTAGGAAAAACTCCCTAGAAAGGCCAAAACCTAGGAAGAAACCTAGAGAGGAAAAAGGCTGAGGGGTGGCCAGTCCTCTTCTGGCTGTGCCGGGTGGAGATTATAACAGAACATGGCCAAGATGTTCAAATGTTCATAAATGACCAGCATGGTCAAATAATAGGTCTGGGACAGGTAGCACGTCCGGTGAACAGGTCAGGATTCCATAGCCGCAGGCAGAACAGTTTAAACTGGAGCAGCGTCACGGCCAGGTGGACTGGGGTGAGCAAGGAGTCATCATGCGAGGTAGTCCTGAGGCATGGTCCTCCGAGAGAGAGAGAAAAAGAGAATTGGAGAAAGCATACTTAAAGTCACACAGGACACCGGATAAGACAGGAGAAATACTCCAGATATAACAGACTGACCCTAGCCCCCCGACAAACTACTGCAACATAAATACTGGAGGTTGAGACCGGAGGGGTCAGGAGACACAAAGAGAGCATGGTTTATGTTGTCATTGTTTCACTGTCATGTCCTCTCTCCAGTATAAGGGACAGGTTAATCTCCATATCTTTGAGGACTGGTGTGGCAGCTCTACAGCTCAGCTCCGCAAGAACCTGCACTACCCACTCTACCCACACGTGAGTCACTCACACACACACTACACGCCCATGTGATTCCCCCAGCAACATATACACGACATGCCATACCTCTGTCTCTCTCTCTCTCTTTAGTCTAGAACCACTGTAAAGAAGCTGGCTGTTTCTCCTAGATGGACCAACTATGGCCTCAGGATCTTTGGCTATCTCCACCCCTATACTGACGGTACCCTTCCATCCATCCTGGAGTACAAGTTGAAATTCATGTAGGGCATCGAGACAGTTCGGTGGGTGGTAAACACCAAGGTTTTTAACAACTGTGTTTGGTGCAGTAAGACAGCCATTCAACTTTACATGCCACAAGGCGACTAACCCACAGATGTCCAAACACTGAACCCAGAGGAACAACTAATTCAATTCAAAGAATGCTCTGACAAATATTTGTCATCTGTGTGTGTGCTCCAGGTGAGTTTGTGTTCGCGGTGAGCTCTGATGATAACTCTGAGTTCTGGCTGAGCCGGGATGACTCTCCACTCAACCTGCAGCTACTGACCTGGATCGGCAAGGTGGGCTCTGTGTGTGTGTGTTGGTGTGTACCTGCATACCTGAGATAGCTACAGTGACAGGCATGAGTGTGTTTATTTGGGATTATGGCAGCTCTCTTCCTGTCTTTAAGTACGATGAGCTGTCAAGTGTGGGGTGTTTTTCAGACTGGCATGGAGTGGACGGCACCTGGTGAGTTTGGGAAGTACGCCAGTCAGACATCCAGACCGGTTAGGTGAGTCGGCTAAACACTGTAGGTGATTTTGTATTAGTGAAGGCTATGATTGCCGGGGGGAATGAATCTATGTCTAAACACAGGGCTGAGAGCTATTTTAAGCACAGGTTGTTTTTTCGTTTTTTGTGGTGTATTGGAGCTATGGCACTGAGCCAGGATGCACACACAGACCTACCTCTGAGGTGAAGTGTGTGTGTGTGTACCTGTGTGTGTGTGTGTGTACGATGATGGATGGTGCAGGGAGATGTGGGTTTGATCCTGACAAAGGACGCTGTCACAAAAACCATAATCAAGCATGGACCGCAGGCTAGAGAGAGCTAAAAATGAAAGAGGGAGGGGAACAGGGAGAGAGGTTAAATGAGGTGATAGAGGGGAGGAGGTGATAGTCATGAGATGGCAGGCATCTACCACCACCTATCAGAAACTAGCAAGTGTGTGTGTGTGTGTGTGTGTGTGTGTGTGTGTGTGTGTGTGTGTGTGTGTGTGTGTGTGTGTGTGTGTGTGTGTGTGTGTGTGTGTGTGTGTGTGTGTGTGTGTGTGTGTGTGTGTGTGTTCTGCAGGCTGTCAGTTCAGAGGATGTACTTCTTTGAGATCGTCCATAAACAGAACGACAGAGGAACAGACCACATGGAGGTGGCGGTAAGTTTCTCTACTCTTTCTTCTCTGTGTGTGCATGCAGGCGGTAGTATTAAGTGTGTGTAATTGTTTTGATACAGTGGCAGCTGAACCAGGAGGGTCTAAGCTTTACAGTCATCAGCTCCAAGTACATATCCCTCTATACCAGTGAGTACACACACGCACACACACTTCTAATTTATTTGAACTACCTAACCGTTATCTCAGACGTGTGTATGTGTGTGTGTGTACAGATGAGTCCACTCTGAGGATGAGTGACACCACTCACATACCCCAAACGGCCGCCAGTCACACCCGCACGCCTAGCAACCAGCCTGACAACCAGCTGAGCAGCCAGCCTGTGGCCGACATGCGGAGAGTTGACCCACGGGACACCCTCTACCAGAGTAAGACCTCACACTCTCACTCACACACTACAGTCGTTAGATAGAAAAAACAACAACTGTGTGTGTAGTCCCTGCCCTAGACAGTAGGTACCTCCGTGGTGTGTTACCTGACTGCTCCTATAAACCAAGCTACATCATCAAAGGCTTCCCTCTGCTGCGATACCAGGGTCTGCAGTTTGTAAGTACTGTAACTACTACAATCCCTATAGCTTACAGAAATGAGTTTGTTTAGTGGGTTGATGTGTTGTTAGCTGGCTATGAGTGGGTCTTTACCATGTTGTTTGTGTGTCTCCAGGTCCACATGTCCTACATCTACCCCAATGACTACACACGGCTCACACAGATGGAGACAGAAAACACCTGCTTCTACCACAACAGTCCCCTAGACCTGGACAGGTTAGAAGGGGAGGGAGAGGGAAAGGGAGAGTGATTTTTTTTTTTTTTTTTTTTTTACTGAAATAGAGCCGACAGTGAAATGTATAACCTCTATGGGAGAATCTCAATTGCATACTCCTTGCGTCCTCTCTCCTCACCTCCTTAAAACCCATTGGAGGAGAAGGTCAGAGGGGTGGGACCTCTGGCTTACTCATCCAAGGGGTTTTGAGAATCAGGCGAGGAGAGAGGAAGTGAATTGTATGCAATTGAGATTTTCCCTATGGCTCTGAGGACAGTTTCCCAAAAGCATTTTAAGGCTAAATTTATCATAAGAACCTTCGTAGGGGCATCTTTAAATCTGTGAGCTGTTTGCCAAAACCACCGTTACTAAAGTTGCACTAGAAAACGCTTGTTATTTACCAACTGCTTCAGACCAGTCTTAGAACAGCTAAGTGTGTCTTTAGATGTGTTTTTTCCCTACCATGTGACTTTATACACAGAAGATCTCTGCTAGACATAGAATCAAGATGTTTATCTGTCTCGCTGTGACTACCGATAGCTTCACAATGAAGTTGACTTACAAATACAATGTTGTCAATGTCTTTGCAATTGTTACAAACAAGTGAAGGATTAAAAGATGCTTCCAATGAAAACAGAGGTGACTGCAGAAAAAGATGAATAGCCTACACAGTATTAGGGATTAACACGGGTAACAGAGATCCCTGGACTGTCCAGGGATCACTTCACATTTCCCTAAACATTTCCCCCCAATGTCACACTAATGCAATTCAACAAAATACACAACATGTGGAGCACAGATTGGATAATGTGCTATTACATTTTTTGCCAAATAGGTTGTGGCATGAAAGCCTTTAGCCTAACAAGTTGCCATAAATTCAAAGCAGACACCTAATTGGCACTACTGGACTGCACACGAGACCCGAATGCAGTATAGAGTTCTCATCAGAAAATTAGACCCCTGTCCAACCCAAGCCCGGTGATCTAGAGCCCAGGCCTGGTCCGACATCACAGAAATTAAATGAGCCCAAACCCGCATTTATCTAGAAAGCAGTAAGCTAAATTGATTTAAAACGGGTGTTGAGAACAACGCTGCGGATGTGGGCAGCGATGGAGTGAGGAGATGAGGAAACAGCCATTCGGCCTAGAAAAAGCCCAGAGAGAGGAAACCTCACCTTAGCTATGATCAACTGAATGTTGAAAATATTGGAATAAAGTAGGCTAATGCAATTAAAGGCATATCAAATTCTCTCTTATACTGAAACTCCCAAAGTCATATATAACCTCTAAACTAATTTAAAGCAATAGTTGTGTGTGGTCACCTAGATTATCATTTCAACACCGTTATGATTGGGACAGTGCCATCGCACTGCTTTGAGACAAGCGTGGGGGACTCGTCTAGATAAATCAATCAATGTCAGATCTTTGTTTTCACTGAATCTCTGTTAGGATAATTGGTAGCAGGCTGATTAGGCTGATGAAATGTTAACTAAATTGAGATGAGTGCTAGTGATCATCTTTATTCTAGTTTGCTCATATATTAGCTGATCATTTTGCTAGCATGTTATACTCACGTAGTAGCTTGTCCTACTCCCTACCTGTGACTTGTCTGAAAGTCAATCAATAGGATTTTGTTCACAGTCCATTTGAAAGTATTCAGACCCCTTGACTTTTTCCACTTTGTTACTTTACAATCTTATTCTAAAGTGGTTAAAAAAAATACCCCTCAATCTACACACAATACCCCATAATGACAAACCAAAAACAGGTTTTTAGATATTTTAGCAAATGTAAAAATAAACTGAAATATCACATTTAAATAAGTATTCAGACCTTTTACTCAGTACATTGTTGAAGCACCTTTTGGGAGTGATATCAGCCTCGAATCTTCTTGGGTATGATGCTACAAGCTTGGCACACCTGTTTTTAGGGGAGTTTCTCCCATTCTTCTCTGCAGATCCTCTCAAGCTCTGTCAGGTTGGATGGGGAGCGTCACTGCACAGCTATTTTCAGGTCTCTCCAAAGATGTTCAATCGGGTTCAAGTCCGGGCTCTGGCTGGGCCACTCAAGGACATTCAGAGACTTGTCCCGAAGCCACTCCTGCATTGTCTTGGCTGTGTGCTTAGCGTCGTTGTCCTGTTGAAAGGTGAACCTTCGCCCCAGTCTGAGGTCCTGAGCGCTCTGGAGCAGGCTTTCATCAATGTTCTCTCTGTAATTTCCTCTGTTCATCTTTCCCTCGATCCTGACTAGTCTCCCAGTCCCTGCCACTGAAAAACATCCCCACAGCATGATGCTGCCACCACCATGCTTCATCGTAGGGATGGTGGCAGGTTTCCTCCAGATGTGACACTTGGAAGTCAGGCCAAAGTGTTCAATCTTGGTTTCATCAGACCAGAGAATCTTGTTGTTTTGGAAAACTCCAAGCAGGCTGTCATGTGTCTTTTATTGAAGAGTGACTTCTGTCTGGCCACTACCATAAAGGCTTAATTGGTGGAGTGCTGCAGAGATGGTTGTTCTTCTGGAAGGTTCTCTCATCTCCAAAGAGGTGCTCTGGAGCTCTGTCAGAGTGACCATTGGGTTCTTGGTCACCTCTTTGGTCAATAACTGTTTTCCCCGATTGCTCAGCTTGGCCGGGTGGCCAGCTCTAGGAAGAGTCTGGGTGGTTCCAATCTTCTTCCATTTAAGAATGATGGAAGCCACTGTGTTCTTGGGGACCTTCAATGCTGTAGACATTTTTGGTATCCTTCCCCACATCTGTGCCTCGACTCAATCCTGTCTCAGAGCTCTAAGGACAATTCCTTTTGACCTCATGGCTTGGATTTTCCTCTGACATGCACTGTCAACTGTGAGACCTTATATAGACAGGTGTGTGCCTTTCCAAATCATGTCCAATCAATTGAATTTACCACAGGTGGACTCCAATCAAGTTGTAGAAACATCAAGGAGGATAAATGGAAACAGGATGCAGCTCATTTTCGAGTCTCATAGCAAAGGGTTTGAATACTTTTGTAAATAAGTTTTCATTTTTTTGTGCTTTTTTTATATGCAAACATTTCTGAAAAGCAGTTGTCATATGGGGTATTTTGTGTTGATTGTTTAAAAAATATATTTTAAAATCATTTTTAGAATAAGGCTGTAACATAACTAAATGTGAAAGAAATCAAGGGGTCTGAATACTTTCCGAATGTACTGTATACTTAATAAACAATAAGGCCCGGGTGGGTGTTGTATACGGCAGATATACCATGACTAAAAGGGCTGTTCTTAGCACAACAACATGCGGAGTGCCAGGACACAGCCCGTAGCCGTTTACACAACGGGTGGGTCTAATCCAGAATGCTGATTGGTTGAAAACGCATTCCAGCTGGTGTCTATTCCACAAGTTACCACCGGCTAAATCTATGACATATAAAATGCCTATTACTCTATACCATCTGACAGCACAATCCACTGTCTCATCAGCCCAGGCAGGGAAGTTATAAACTTGATCTCCACTATAAAAAACTTCTCACATTACTTTTTGCTGTCTGTCCGACATTTGCAACATTGTTTCAATATTCAAATTCGATCTCCAACTGTCCCATAGTAATGAACGTGTTGGGGTCGGGAGTCGGAACGAGAGAAAGGCAGGCAGCGTTTTCAGCCAGTCGAAGTCATGAATCAGCTGGCATCATTTTTTATGGATATACATACAAAGAAATGTCCATTGAAAAAGGTCAAACGAAACGAAGTGCAGCTAGTTTGTTCCGGACTATATCTTCTGGAAGGATGAAATAGTATGAATACAATCATCAAAATAAACTTTTAATGAAAATATGTCGGTAACACTTTGTATAAAACTGATAATGCCATCGAAGCCAGTGTTTGGAGGATATATTGGACACGGTGTTATCAAACCTCCAAACGAGCTTCAACACCATACAACACTCCTTTCGTGGCCTCCCAACGGCTCTTAAATGCTAGTAAAACGAAATGCATGCTCTTCAACCGATTGCTGCCCCCCTGGAGAAATGTAACCACTCTCAGATGAATAGACAGAGCTATGGATGCAAGGACTGACCATCCATGATATGAAAGTTATTGTTTTAACCATGTTATGAGGCTGTACAGTGTTTGTTTACATTCACAATGTTCACAAACATTGGAGTAAAACAAGCTTATATTTTGGGTTCCCATGGAGTGTGACAGTTGAACTAAGCTCATGAGGCAGTTATATTCTTCAATAATCAATGGAGATATATATATATACACACAGTTGAAGTCTGACTCAGCCAAATACATTTAAACTCAGTTTTTCACAATTCCTGACATTTAATCCTAGTAAAAATTCCCTGTCAGATAGGATCACCACTTTATTTTAAGAATGTTAAATGTCAGAATAATAGTGGAGAAAATTATTTATTTCTTTCATCACATTCCCAGTGGGTCAGAAGTTTAGGAGACAGAACTCGTCTCCCTCCTGAGCGGTATGACGGCTGCGCTGTCCCATGGTGTTTATACTTGAGTACTATTGTTTGTAAAAATGAACGTGGTACCTTCAGGTCTAAAAATGTTTCTCTGAGGTCTTGGTTGATTTCTTTCGATTTCCCCATGATGTCAAGCAAAGAGGCACTGAGTTTGAAGGTAGGCCTTGAAATACATCCACATCCAATTGACGTCAATTAGCCTAATCAGAAGCTTCTAAACCCATGACATCATTTTCTGGAATTTTCCAAGCTGTTTAAAGGCACAGTCAATTTAGTGTATGTTAACTTTTGACCCACTGGAATTGTGATACAGATAATTATAAGGGAAATAATCTGTCTGTAAACAATTGTTGGAAAAGTGACTTGTGTCATGCACAAAGTAGATGTCCTAACCGACTTGCCAAAACTATAGTTTGTCAACACGAAATTTGTGGAGTGGTTGAAAAACGTGTTTTAATGATTCCAACCTAAGAGTATCTAAACTTCCAACTTCAACTGTATATAACTTATAAGTCAAAAGATGGATGTAGCAACTACAGATTGCCCCTTTTAAGTCTATCAAAAGTGTGCGAGCTTGAGCATGTGTCCATTAGGCCTACGGATATATTTTTTGATCAGCATGAATCAGATTGATCAATAAAAGCCCCACTTTTATTCCATATGCTGGGATCCACACTATGCACCTGTTGCAAGAGCACGTTTTTCACTGACTCTCCACTGGTTTCAAAAACAATGATTGATAGGCAGCTTAAACTTCTTGAATTCAACCATTATTGGGTTCAAATACACATTTAGCAGCGCAGCCTTTCTTTCGATCCTATCAGTATCAACACTATGCCTTAACGACGAACTTAACATTCTCGCTACGTGGTTCTTTGGGAAACGAATGTTACATATCTGGCCGTTGTAGGAAAGATGCATCTTTAAAATGCTCGTTAGCTTAAATTCCATCGCTATTGGGAAACCGGGCCCCGGTCTGAGCAGAGGCTTATCCTGAGCAGAGGTCATTACCATTACCATCCAGCAGAGGGCAGGGTGCTATCACTGATGTTATGGATAATGGCGTCAGAGAGAGACAGAGTGCAATGATGAAATTCTCTCCCTTTCTACTCCCTTCCTTATCTCCACTCTCTAGGTATGGCTTTTCCAGGTACATGCGGCTGGATGAGCCAGAGGGGCAGGAGGGAGAGAACAGAGCCAGAGGTAGGGGAGACACATACATTTTTCTTCTGTTAAAAAGTATATGAAATGTCATCGGTCAGCGTTCGTTTTATATGAACACTCTTCTCCATCTGTGTGTTGACTGGTAGATATTGGCATCTCGATGAGGAGAAAGGCGGTCCCAGAGGAGGGGTTAGATGGCGAGGCTCCTCCAAATGTGGGAGGGGCTAGTGAGACAGACCACACCCCTCCTGACTATGGAGACTACTATGACGATTACGCCAAGAGACGACGACGCAAACTCTTCTCCCTGCCACAGGCCGACAGGGCACCTACACATAGAAACATGTCTGATACTCTCACATACAAGAAGAGGAGGAGGAAGAAGAGGAGAGGATCTAATGCAGCAGCTGTAGTCCAGACCAGAGTAACAGAAATGGATGGGTTAGAGATCCCTCATGGTCCTGGGTCACATAAACCTATACAGACTACACCAGAAGAAAAGCTGAGACCAGCAGACAGACCAACAGATAGAGCAGTTGAACAGCTCAGACCAGCACAAAAAAAAAAGTCCCGAACAGGGGAACAGAAACCAGGAGGGAATCCAGCAGACAGAGAAGATCTGGGTCCAGCAGACAGAGAAGATCTGGGTCCAGCAGACAGAGAAGATCTGGGTCCAGCAGACAGAGAAGATCTGGGTCCAGCAGACCAAAGTCAACCCAGACCAAGAGAGGGACCAGCAGAACAGAACTCAACTGGGATAAAGATTTTACCTTCACCACAAAAACTAGACCAGAACATGCCAACAGACAGATACAGACCAGCAGAGAGATACAGACCGGCAGGCGGACCAGCAGACAGAGACGGACTAGCAGACAGATCAGCAGACAGAGACAGACCACAAGTTCGGCTACCCCAGCTGCAAGGGAGGCGCCGGCGCATTCAACAGCCTGGTCAGAGGGGTGGGACTAAGATTAAATCACCTCTAGTGAAGTTGTACCACAAAGCAACTGTGACTAGGAAGAGAGTCCAGGACCTAGATACAGATATCATCCTCCGAGCACAAACACATATAAAGTCACGACCGCAACCTGACTATGACAACACAGTCCACAGGGCTCTGCCCCCTGGCGAGGTCAGAGGAAGGAACCATCTGGTTGAAGGGATTGACAGAGGGGAGGAGGGTGAGAGAAAGGGGGAGGAGATGGGTGTGAGTGAGCCTTTATGGAGTCTGGGGGGAGACTCTGAAGAGGAGGAGGGGCTGGCTTATGACTCCACGCCTCCACCGGTGTTTGACCCTGAGGTGAACTGGGCTCAGACATTCCAGGTGACCCCTGTTAACCTCCAGGCGATGCGTTCTGATTGGATAGACCTAAGCTGTAACGTGTCTGGTAACCTGCTGCTCCGCCCTAGTGATGCTCTGCCTGTTGTCAAGGCCTTCATGGACAAACTAAACCACAGACACAACAGGTCAGTGTGTGTGTGCGCGTGTGTGTACAGTACATGTGTGTGTGGAAGTTTGTGTTAACCCTGTCCCTCTGTCCCTCCCTAGGCATTTCTCCCTGGTGCGTGTGCTGAATGTTGAGAGGAAAGTGGATGGTGTTCAGGGCAGCAGGTACTTCCTGGAGCTGGAGCTAAGGGACATGACTGGCCAACACCTTCGTTTGTCACACTACATCTATGCTCTGATTCGCCATAATCGATCTCGCCCCAGGGGAGTCCTTCGCCGTGCCCCTGAGACGTTGCTATGCAAGCCTCTAGGCTTCCACTGGAACCCGACTGCCACTGTACACTTCATAGTACCAGGTACCACACACACACACTGTTACTCTCCTAATGTTGTATGGTGACATAAGGATGTATTGCTCTGTGTGTACGTGCTTGTATGTTTCAGTAAAGAACCAGGCCCGCTGGGTGCAGCAGCTGATAGATGACATGGAGGGTCTGTACCAGACCACTGGAGATCCCTACTTCAACCTCATCATCACTGACTACAACAGCACTGACATGGATATAGAGGCAGCACTAAAGGCATCCACGCTGCACAGGTACGCAGAGTGTGCCATAAGCACAAGTAATCAAATGTTAATAACATTGTCAAACAAATCACCTCAAAGGCTCCCGTAGACGACCTGGGCACATTCCTCCACTCTAAAATAACTTCAGCATCCAAACAGTGATGGAAAGACATCTGTTACAAATCACAAAAAAGTGGAATGACATTTTGGAATTGAGACACATGGAGCCTAGATTGAGTTTAGGTTGATGCATTCCACTGTTGTCTCTGTCTCGGACATTCATCTATGCCTTGGCAAAATGTCACAACATTCTCATCGCAGAGACGAAACCACACCAGATTTTGTAGCACGTACTACCCGTTTTCAACTCAATTTACACATTTTTCAAGTGGCTGAGATGCGGTAATGGTAAATGATGGTGTTATAGCCTACAGTTTTGTTGGCATCTTTATTTTATTTATTGTGATAGGCTAATGTTTTAATCGTATGGCTTACTTTCACCCCTGATTCATGCCTCTGTGTACCAGGTACCAGTACGTGAAGCTGAGTGGAAACTTTGAGCGTTCCGCTGGTCTACAGGCTGGCATCGACCTCATCAATGTGAGTATGACATCCTCAGTGACACCATCACTATGTGATCGACTGGATGTGTCCTGTTTTGTGTCCTTAGTTTCATGAAATGGGCATGAATATTCTCTCTTCCTCCTCAGGATGAGCACAGTATAGTGTTTCTGTGTGACCTTCACATCCACTTCCCCCCATCCATCGTCGACTCAGTCAGGAAACACTGTGTGGAGGGACACATGGCCTTCGCCCCCATCGTCATGAGACTGGACTGTGGAGCTACGCCCAAGGAGCCCAGAGGTACACGCACACACACATCAGAGGAGGCTGGTGGGAGAAGCTATAGGAGGACAGGCTCATTTTAATGGCTGGTATGGAATAAAAGTAATGGTTATTAAACACATCAAACATATGGAAACCACATGATAGACTCCATTCGATATATTATATTCTAGCCATTGCAATGAGGCCGTCCTCCAATAGATTCTCTCACCAGCCTCCACTGATATACACACACACCTCCACCTCTCTTTATTTCTCTCTCGTCTCTCGCTGTGTTCCAGGTTACTGGGAGGTGAATGGGTTTGGTCTGCTGGGGATCTATAAGTCTGACCTGGATGCAGCAGGAGGCATGAACACACACGACTTCACTGACCGCTGGGGAGGAGAGGACTGGGAGCTGCTGGACAGGTGTGTGTGTGTGTGTTTGTTTTTTTGTCTGTGTTGGGTTGTTTGGTGCATGTCTGTGTGTGTTTTATTGCTCATGCCTGCTCTAACAATTTGATCTTTAATAGTATTTTGTTGCTCTCCCCTGCTCTGTGTCAGGATTCTGCAGTCGGGTCTGGAGGTGGAGCGTATCTACCTGAGGAACTTCCTGCATCACTACCATTCTAAACGTGGCATGTGGAACCGGCGCACTCAACGCAGTGGCACGTAACCCACAACCACACAGCCAAATTGTACAATGATGCAGCCATAACCCACTACAACACAGCTGTAACTCACGACGACACATCCGTGGCCACAAGGAAATCAAGGAAACTGGCGCACTTTAATTTCCGCACTCCTCGCATCAGCCATTTACAGCTGTCGACTGGTTAACGAGAGGGCAGGACAGAGGAGATTCCTGACATACCATTGGGTGATATCTCCTGTCATTCAAACTGTTTGAGGGTGTGGTGATTATGAAATACAGAACATAGTACGAACTGTCCTGGAAGAAGACACTCCTGAGCTAGTGCAGAGGTACTTAAATCTTAACATGGTCCACAGTACGACTGGTTAGCCAGAGAGTCCACTCTCCCAAGTCTGAATCAGTACACACACACACACACACACACACACACACACACACACACACACACACACACACACACACACACACACACACACACACACACACACACACACACCTTGTTAAATATCAGTGATCATACAGTATTTGTATGTAATCAGGACTGTGCTTATTTATTGACAATGACAGGATGCACCAATGTTACACTTTATTCTAAGAGTGTAATACTTTATTTCAGGTTAAAACATGGTTTTATTAATATAATTAATTAAGATGGGGGGAGGGGGATGACTTCTGATAGAAGAGACTATTAATTGAGGCATGGGGGGCTTACTGTACTGGATGGGGATATTTCCCTTAAAGCAATGTGCATCATGAAGCCCCGAATTCACCCGAGTGCTTGCTGTATAGCTCTACTACCTCAGAGCTCTACTACTGACTCTTGGATGTGACATTGTGCCTATTGAATGTGTCCTTCAAAGCGCTGTCCATTTCATTTTCTTTGGATTATACTTCAGAGGATCCCGCATCCAAAGGCGTTTGGAGATATTTGAAGCAAGTTAACAATGTTTTATGCAACACTGCGCCTTCTCTACAGCTCCTCTAAAATGAGAACTTTTGGAATTGGGAAGTACAACCTGAACATGTCAGTTAAATGCAAAATGTTGTTTTCTATTTCACAATAGGATTAGGGGTATCACAGGACCTTGTATATACAGTTGAAGTCGGAAGTTTACATGCACTTAGGTTGGAGTCATTAAAACTAGTTTTTCAACCACTCCACAAATTTCTTGTTAACGAACTATAGTTTTAGCAAGTCGGTGAGGACATCTACTTTGTGCATGACACAAGTCATTTTTCCAACAATTGTTTACAGACATATTATTTCCCTTATAATTCACTGTATCACAATTCCAGTGGGTCAGAAGTTTACATACACTAAGTTAACTGTGCCTTTAAACAGCTTGGAAAATTCCAGAAAAGGATGTCATGGTTTAGAAGCTTCTGATAGGCTAATTGACATCATTTGAGTTAATTGGAGGTGTTCCTGTGGATGTATTTCAAGGCCTGCCTTCAAACTCAGTGCCTCTTTGCTTGACATCATGGGAAAATCAAAAGAAATCAGCAAATACCTCAGAAAAGACCTCCACCAGTATGGTTCATCCTTGGGAGAAATTTCCAAACGCCTGAAGGTACCACGTTCATCTGTACAAACAATAGTACGCAAGTATAAACACCATGGAACCACAGCCGTCATACCGCTCAGGAAGGAGACGCGTCTCCTAGAGATAAACACACTTTGGTGCGAGAAGTGCAAATTAATCCCAGAACAACAGCAAAGGACCTTGTGAAGATGCTGGAGGAAACAGGTACAAAAGTATCTATATCCATAGTAAAACAAGTCCTGTGTCAACATAACCTGAAAGGCCACTCAGCAAGTAATAAGTCACTGCTCCAAAACCGCAATAAAAAAAGCCAGACTATAGTTTGCAACTGCACATGGGGACAAAGATCGTACTTTTTGGAGAAATGTCCACTGGTCTGATGAAACAAAAATAGAACTGTCGGCCATAATGATCATCGTTATGTTTGGAGGGAAAAGGAGGATGCTTGCAAGCCGGAGAACACCATCCCAACCCTACCTGAAACGTTTGACCCAAGTTAAACAGTTAAAGGGAATGCTACCAAATACTAATTGAGTGTATGTAAACTTCTGACCCACTGGGAATGTGATGAAAGAAATAAAAGCTGAAATAAATAATTCTCTATGGTGTTAATGTCTGTCTGATTGCAACAGGGCCTACACAACAGGGCCTACACACACTCGGCAACGTGACAAAGAACACACTGAGAGGGCGGGACTGAGACAGGTAATGGCGGACTGAACGTTATGTCGAGCACCTCAAGACAAAAACATAATATTCAATATCGGCAAGATAGACTAAATATTAGCACTACACAATCTGTTGGGGGATATCCTTCAATCTGGATCATAACACAAAACAAAGCTTAAGACAAGGGACGTTTATCGACAAATATTATATAAACAAGCAACACCCAAACATGATGGAGAGTAAAACAGGGGAACCGATTTCAAAACGAAAACGTGACTCTTCTACAGACACAGACGATTTAATATTTTCACCACCGGGAATGGTAAAGGTCGAAACCGATCTGTTAAAATCAATAAATGACAAACTGGGTATACTTGAATTCGACAGTAAGGATATAAAAGAGTTGAAGGCAAGCCTCGAGATGAGTGACGAAAAATCTGTGACATTGGAGAAGTAAACAAAGAAGCTAAAAGGGACAGTCAATGTGAATGAACTTAAAAAGGAGAGCATTGTTCTGATAGAAACCTTGCTTAACATACAGACTAGATCCATGAGAGAGAATCTGGTACTTACAGGTATCCAAGAGAAAGTTCCTCCTTACAGTGCTTCAGATTCCACGCGGCGCTATCGACAAAATCCAACTCAAAACATGTACACCGCTTTGGACAGAGAGGGCAAAGGTATGAACGCCCAATCATTGCCAAATTTGCTTCCTTTAAGGATAAAATAATGGTTAAAAGCCTGGGTTTAAGACTTGCTTGGACCAAAATTTGCATGAATGATCAGTTCCGGAAGGAAATTGCAGAACGGCGTAAAGTTCTGTATCCAATATTCAAGGAAAATAGATTAAAAGGGAAACAAGTAGCTCTCATCGTCGATAAACTATATATTGATAACCAGTTGTTCAGAAACACAAAGACTACTCCATGGTTATTTTAAAAATGACAAAGTTCTTATAGACGAGGAAAATAATTAAACAATTCTAGCCCGGTTATGGATTGTAACAATACAATAAAAAATTAGCATTTCTATACATCTTCAAATATAACTAATTGGAACACACAAGCACTAATTCAACATGGTGAAGATAAACACTAAGTAAACAGAAGACACAGTATGTGTGGATGGTGTGGCATGTGTTTATTTATTATTATGTTTGGGAAATGGTTGCATATCCCAGAGCCAATGTATTGCTGTGAGCTTTCAATGTTGTTCAGATGATGGATATACTTTTAATAATGAATTATACGTCTTGTTTATTGTCCTATCATGGTTGTACTGTTTTAAAATAAATTATAAATGTATTATTGATGAAGCCAGTGACTGATGTGGTGTACTCCTCAATGCCATCGGAAGAATACCGGAACATGTTTCAGTCTGTGATAGCAAAACTGTCCTGTAGTTTAGCATCTAGACTATTATGGTGGGAGATTTTATTACGGTCTTAAATACCTCTATGGACCGGAAAGGAAATCACACTGCAAACTATCACCCTCAGGCACTTAAGGAAGTAATGAATGTCATGGATATATTGAAATTAGTGGATATATGGAGACTTAAATACCCTGACCTAGTGAGATATACATGGCGGAGGCTTAATCAAGGTAGTCGTCTTGACTACTTTCTTATGCCATTCTCTCTGGCACCAAAAGTTTCAAAAGTGTTGATAGGGGACAGAATGCGGTCAGATCATCACATAATGGGCATATATATTACTCTTACATAATTTCCACGTGGGCGAGGATGTTGGAAATGGAATCTAAGCCAACTAGATGATAACTTGTTTAGGACTACAACAGAAGAATTTATAAGACTTTTTCAGACATAACATAGGTACAGCAGATCCCCTTATTGTATGGGACACTTTTAAATGTGCCTTTAGAGGCCATGTAATTCAGTACTCCTCTATAAAACAAAAGCAATTTAGATGAAAAGAGTCCATATTAACAAAGGAAATTGAAGGACTAACAGTATAGTTAGATAGCAATAAAAACTGTACCTTAGAGGCACAGAATAAGTTGGAGGAAAAACAAAAACAAATGGAAGAACTTATTCAAGAAAGATCCAGTGTAATATATTATAAAAATAAAGTGAACTGGATGAAATATGGGGAAAACACACCAAATTCTTTTTCAATCTTCAACATAGAAATGCCACCAAAAATGTTTTATTGAAAGTTGTTACAAATGATGGAGTCACGCATGATTCACCGAATGATATTTTGAAAGAGGAAGTAAAGTAAAGTACTTTAAGAATATGTTTTTGTTTCAGTCCATTTCCACTAATGGAAACTAATTGTATGGATTTTTTTCCTAATAACAATGTAAAATTAACATCTGTACAGAAATTCTAGCAAAATGCTTGGCGCATAGAATTAAAAAAGTATTGTCAGATATGATTCATCCTAGTCAGACAGGTTTTTTACATGGACGATACATTGGAGATAATATAAGACAAGTACTGGAAACAATAGAATACTATGAAATATCGGGGACACCAGGCCTGGTTTTCATAGCTGATTTTGAAAAGGCTTTTGATAAAGTACAACTGGAGTTTATATAAATGCCTAGAATATTCCAATTTTGGGGAATCTCTTATAAAATGGGTTAAAGTTATGTATAGTAACCCTAGGTGTAAAATAGTAAATAATAGCTACATCTCAGAAAGTTTTAAACTATCTAGAGGAGTAAAACAAGGTTGTCCACTATATTTATTATTGCCATCGAAATGTTAGCTGTTAAAATTAGATCAAACAATAATATTAAGGGATTAGAAATCCGTGGCTTAAAAACTAAGGTGTTTCATCATTGTATGCTGATGATCCATGTTTTCTTTTAAAACCACAATTAGAATCTCCACGGCCTCAGAGGATCTAGATACTTTTGCTATCCTCTCTGGATAAAACCAAATTATGATTAGTGTATTTATTATATTATGTATTGATCACTAAAGAAAATTCACATTTTACATTACTGTGTAGTTTACCAATTAAATGGGCTGACGGAGATGTGGACATAGTCGGTATACAAATCCCAAAATAAAGAAATGATCTCACTCCAATACATTTTTATAGAAAGTTAGCAAAAATAGATAAGATCTTGCCACCATGGAAAGGAAACTACCTGTCTATTTGTAGATAAATCACCCTGATGAACTCTTTAGTCATATCACAGTTGACCTATTTTCTTATGGTTTTGCCTACACGTAGTGACCTTATTTTTAAATATGAGCAAAACATATTCAATTTAATTTGGAATGGCAAGCCAGACAAAATTAAAAGGGGCTATTTATATAACGAATATGAATTCAGAGGGCAGAAATTATTAAATATTAAAGCATTAGACCTCTCACTAAATGCATTAGTCATACAAAAGTTATATTTAAATTTACTACATTTACATTTACATTACATTTAAGTCATTTAGCAGACGCTCTTATCCAGAGCGACTTACAAATTGGTGCATTCACCTTATGACATCCAGTGGAACAACCACTTTACAATAGTGCATCTAAATATTTTAAGGGGGGGGGTGAGAAGGGGGTGAGAAGGATTACTTCTCACCCCCCCCAGATTTAAGTATAACTTTTGTTTAGTGAGAGGTCTTGTTATTTTTTTAAATTTAAATTTCACCTTTATTTAACCAGGTAGGCTAGTTGAGAACAAGTTCTCATTTGCAACTGTGACCTGGCCAAGGTAAAGCGTAGCAATTCGACACATACAACATCAGAGTATAAACAAAACAGTCAATAATACAGTAAAACAAAATAAAACAAAAACCAAGGCTGTCGAGTCTGTTAATAAGAATGTTGTGATTGACAGAGTCGAAAGCCTTGGCCAGGTCGATGAATACAGCTGCACAGTAATGTCTCTTATCGATGGCGGTTATGATGTCGTTTAGAACCTTGAGCGTGGCTGAGGTGCACCCATGACCAGCTCTGAAACCAGATTGCATAGCGGAGAAGGTATGGTGGGATTCGAAATGGCCAATAATCTGTTTATTAACTTGGCTTTCAAAGACCTTAGAAAGACAGGGTAGGATAGATATAGGTATGTAGCAGTTTGGGTCTAGAGTGTCACCCCCTTTGAAGTGGGGGATGACTGCAGCTGCTTTCCAATCTTTTCTAATCTCAGACGATACGAAAGAGAGGTTGAACAGGCTCGTAATAGGGGTTGCAACAATTTCAGCAGATAATTTTAGAAAGAGAGGGTCCAGATTGTCTAGCCCGGCTGATTTGTAGGGGTCCAGATTTTGCAGCTCTTTCAGAACATCAGCTATCTGGATTTGGGTAAAGGAGAAATGGTGAGGGCTTTGGCGGGTTGCTGCGGCGGGTGCCGGGCAGTTGACCGGGGTAGGGGTAGACAAGTGGAAAGCATGGCCAGCCGAAGAGAAATGCTTATTGAAATTCTCAATTATAGTGGATTTATCGGTGATGATGACAGTGCTCTTATTCTCCATGGACTTTACAGTGTCCCAGAACTTTTTTGAGTTAGTACTATAGGATGTAAATTTCTGTCTGAAAAAGCTTGCCTTAACTTTTCTAACTGCCTGTGTATATTTGTTTCTAACTTTCCCGAAAAGTTGCATGTCACGGGGGCTATTTGATGCTAATGCAGAATGCCACAGGATGCTTTTGTGCTGGTCAAGGGCAGACAGGTCTGGAGTGAACCAAGGACTATATCTATTCCTAGTTCTACATTTTTTTGAGAGTGGCATGCTTATTTAAGATGGTGAGGAAGGCACTTTTAAAGAATAGCCAGGCATCATCTACTGACGGGATGAGGTCAATGTCATTCCAGGATACCCCGGCCAGGTCGATTAGACAGGCCTGCTCACAGAAGTGTTTCAGGGAGCGTTTGACAGTGATGAGGGGTGGTCGTTTGGTCGCAGACCCATTACGGATGCAGACATTGAGGCAGTGATCGCTGAGATCTTGATTGAAAACAGCAGAGGTGTATTTCTAGGGCGAATTAGTTAGGATGACATCTATGAGGGTGCCTGTGTTTACTGATTTGGGGTTGTGCCTGGTAAATTCATTGATAATTTGTGTGAGATTGAGGGCATCAAGCTTAGTTTGTAGGATGGCCGGGGTGTTAAGCATGTCCCAGTTTAGGTCACCTAGTAGCACGAGGTCCGAAGATAGATGGGGGGGAAATCAATTCACATATGGTATCGAGGGCACAGCTGGTGGCAGAGGGAGGTCTATAGCAAGCGGCAACAGTGAGGGACTTGTTTCTGGAAAGGTGAATTTTTAGAAGTAGGAGCTCAAATTGTTTGGGTACAGACTTGGATAGTAATACAGAACTCTGCAGGCTGTCTTTGCAGTAGATTACAACACCTCCCCTTTGGCAGTTCTATCTTGTTGGAAAACGTTATAGTTAGGAATGGAAATCAAGGTTTTTGGTGGTTTTCCTAAGCCAGGATTCAGACACGGCTAAGACATCTGGGTTGGCAGAGTGTGCGAAAGCAGTGAGTAAAACAAACTTAGGGAGTAGGCTTCTAATGTTAACATGAGAGGTCTAATGTTTAGTGAGAGGTCAAATGCTTTAATAGTTAATAATAGGAATGTCTCATCCTATGTTCAAGATTGGCCTTTTCCCCTTTATTCAGATTACACCTGCTCACTTTTGGTTGTTTGAAAAGGAAATAATCTCCAAAATAAATTAAATACATTTACTGGGCCATACGCACAACACTCTATAACGCCTTGCAGTCAGAGGCCTAGCAGTTGCCATACCAAGCAGTGATGCAACCAGTCAGGATGCTCTCGATGGTGAAGCTGTAGAACCTTTTGAGGATCTGAGGACCCTTGCCCAATCTTTTCAGTCTCCGAAGGTGGAATAGGTTTTGTCGTGCCCTCTTCACGACTGTCTTGGTGTGTTTGGACCATGTTAGTTTGTTGGTGATGTGGACACCAAGGAACTTAAAGCGCTCAACCTGTTCCACTACAGCCCTGTCAATGAGAATGAGGGTGTGCCAGGTCCTCCTGTTCCTGTAGTCCACAATCATCTCCTTTGTCTTGATCACGTTGAGGGAGAGGTTGTTGTCCTGGCACAGGTCTTTGACCTCCACCCTATAGGCTGTCTTGTCGTTGATCAGGCCTATCACTGTTGTGTCATCGGCAAACTTAATGATAGTGTTGGAGTCGTGCCTTGCCATGCAGGCATGAGTGAACAGAAAATAGAGGGGGGGACTGAGCACTCACCCCTGAGGGGCTCCTGTCTTGAGGATCAGAGTGGCGGATGTGTTATTACCTACCCTTACCACCTGGGGATGGCCCGTCAGGAAATCCAGGATCCAGTTGCAGAGGGAGGTGTTTAGTCCCAGGGTTCTTAGCTTAGTGATGAGCTTTGAGGGCTCTATGGTGTTGAACGCTGAGCTGTCGTCAATTAATAGCATTCTCACATACTAGGTGTTCCTTTTGTCCAGGTGGGAAAGGGCAGTGTGGAGTGCAATATAGATTGCATAATCTGTGGATCTGTTAGGACGGTATGCAAATTGGAGTGGGTCTTGGGTTTCTGGGATAATGGTGTTGATGTGAGCCATGACCAGCCTTTCAAAGCACTTCATGGCTACAGACGTGAGTGCTACGGGTTGGTAGTAATTTAGGCAGGTTACCTTAGTGTTCTTGAGCACAGGGACTATGGGGTCTGCTTGAAACATGTTGGTATTACAGACTCATACAAGGAGGGGTTGAAAATGTCAGTGAAGACACTAGCCAGTTGGTCAGCGCGTGCTCGGAGTACATGTCCTGGTAATCCGTCTGGCCCTGCGGCCTTGTGAATGTTGACCTGTTTAAAGGTCTTACTCATATCGGCTGAGGAGAGTGTGATCACAAAGTGGTCTGGGACAGCTGATGCTCTCATGCATGTTTCAGTATTACTTATCTCGAAGCGAGCATAGAAGTAATTTAGCTCATCTGGTAGGCTCGTGTCACTAGGCAGCTCTTGGCTGTGCTTCCCTTTGTAGTCTGTAACAGTTTGCAAGCCCTGCCCCATCCGATGAGCGTATTCGGAAGCATCCCGGAACATATTCAAGTCTGTGCTAGCAAAACAGTCCTGTAGCTTAGCATCTGCTTCATCTGACCACTTTTTTTTATTGACTATACATTTTTCATCCACTTTTTCATCCACTTTCCCTACATTTATCACTATGATAATAATTGTTAACATTTTTATGAGATAGACACTTTGAAATCCTTCATTCTAGGTTATACAATCTAATTAGTATGGTAATACTATCATAATACAGGTTATACTTCTATTAAACGGGAGTGAATTCATAAAAAATACACAGCATGTTATTAACAAAATTATTCAAACTAAGCAAAAAACACACGCTGCAGCCCATTTGGCAATTTGGGATCCCCAACTTCCAAACAGGGATTCCAACCAAGTTACAGCTGCCCACTCTAGTTGTGGGGAATTATTCTTAGCATCAGTGGCAATGTATTTGGCAAGATCAGTCATATTAGAAGAGTGATCTGGGACAAAAGTTCAACATTCATCGGCAATGATTGCACGAGTGTCCCCTTGACCTGCCAAAAGATAGTCAAGAGCCTCTCTGTTTTGCAGAGCCAATTTACGCAAATCTTTTAATTCCTCATTCAATTGTTTCAAGGCATTTCGAGAAACAACTAGTGTCTAGAGATTTGGTCTAGGGCACAGAAACTCCATACCCAGGGAAAAACACACTAAAGAACCTGGAGGCAGGTGCCTGAGTGTGAGTAATGTCAGCTAGAGACAGGAGGTGCGTAGTCTCTTATTAAACAGAGCCTTCAGATCCTTCCGATTGTTTGGAATGGTTCACATAGCTATCACCACAAACCCAACAGTGGAAGCATTTGATCCATTAAGATTCGTAGAACATTGTTGGTCATAGTCTTAAAAGGCATTTTTCGGGGCCTCTCGGATGGCGCAGTGGTTAAGGGCGCCGTACCTGTTCACCAGATGTGCTACCTTGTCCCGGATCTGCTGTTTTCGACTCGCTCTCTTTCTACCGCACCTGCTGTCTCTCTCTGAATGATCGAATATGAAAAGCCAACTGACATTTACTCATGAGGTGCTGACCTGTGGCACCCTCTAGAACCACTGTGATTATTATTATTTGACCCTGCTGGTCATCTATGAACGTTTAAACATCTTGGCAATGTACTGTTATAATCTCCACCCGGCACAGCCAGAAGAGGACTGGCCACCCCTCATAGCCTGGTTCCTCTCTAGGTTTCTTCCTAAGTTCCTGCCTTTCTAGAGAGTTTTTCCTAGCCACCGTGCTTCTACATCTGCATTGCTTGCTGTTAGCGGTTTTAGGCTGAGCTTCTGTATAGCACTTTATGACTTCGGTTGATGTAAAAAGGGCTTTATAAATACATTTGATTGATTGATTGATTGATTGATTGATTGATTGATTAAGGAGTGTATTGTGTGTTATAGGATGAGTGAGTGAGGGACTACGTTTTTGTGTGAGTGAGAATGTAGTCTACTGTGAAGTGCCTGGTGTATGTTTGGTCAACAGCAGATGTTCCACTGTGTTCTATTTATTCAGTAACCTTTCTGCTACTATGCCGGTTCTCAACACAATGCTGCTGCCTGTTCCTCTCCATGTCCCCCCCCCCAGCCGCTGCTACACCATAGGTCATTCACATGACAGACTCAACACAACCCTGTGATTTACCTAGCCTCAGTGCTACAGTCTCCTTATACCCCAACCTAACACAGCCCCAGCCTTCTCTCAAAGTCCTGTATCCCAGCCCAAACTAACCCAGTCACATCCCAGCCCCTACTACCAAGCCACAGTCTAACCCTGTCTAATCTCCAGTGCTTAGACTGACATGCATATCTCTGGAAACAGAGAAGCATATCTCTGGTTACAGTAATTCATTCTCTCAACACAATGTTTTGACTTCTCTGATACTATCATGATGTAGCCTCCCTGGTGATTTATGCTTTTTCCAGCATCCACAGTGTTTACTGTTTACGGTCATAAATAAAGGCAGTCTCCACAAATGGCATGCAATGGCAGTCAAGTCTGTAACCAGAGGGCCAGTTGAAGCAGATGGGTGTTAAACCCTACACCATTAGGTGATAACACTCATTCCTGACTAGCTGGACCCAGGTTAGAGTTAAAGGTACACTCTCTGAGTCTTGAGACATTAGCACTGGGGCCCCGAAGGGTTGTGTGAGTTCTCCCGTCTTTTTCACACTGTACACAAAGTAATGCACCGGTGATAATTACAATGTCAAGCTTTCAGAAGATACCGACGTTCTTGGTCAGATGTATCAAGATGCTGATACTACTGTGTACAGGTCAAAGATCCAAAAGTTTGTCAAGTGTTGTGATGAGCACCATCTCCTCGTTAATGTAAAGAAAATGGAAGAGATGGCGTTTGACCTCAAATCTGTTGGTGACCATGTGCTTGTGGTTGTCCGCAATGCCAACATAGCACAGGTTAGTTCGTACAAGTACCTAGGTGTACATACATGTATGGACAATATATTTAGCTGGAAGGTCCAAGTAGAGAGTGTCTGCTCCAGGGTCCTACAACACCTCTACTTCCTACATAGAGTTGAACAGAAAAAAATGCCCCAAACCATGCAGTTACAGACTATCCTGAGATACGGCATCACAGTCTGGTTTGGTAATTTCAAATCAAATTGTATTTGTCACGTGCCGAATACAACTGGTGTAGTTTCTAATGAACAATATCAACAAAATAGTAACACAAGAGTAATAAAATGAAATACACAAGAACGGAGATATATGCAGGGAGCACCAGTACCAGATCAATATGCAGAAGTACAAGGTTTTTGAGGTAGATATGTAATGTATATGAAGGCAGGATAAAGTGACTAGGTATCAGGATAGATAAAAATAAGAGTAAAATAAAGAACAGAGTAGCAGCAGCAAATGATGAGTGTAAAAGTCTGTGAGTGTGTGTGTAATGTGTGTTTGTGTTGTGTCGGTATACGTGTGCGTTATACATATCTGTTATGCGTGTGTGTATGTGAATGTCTGAGGGTTTTGTGTGGGAGTGTTAATGTAGTGTGTGTGAGTGAGTGTGTATATAGTCTAGTGAGTGTGCGTAAGGTCAATGAGAGAGAGTCAGTGCAGATAGTCAATTAATAGTAACCAAATTATGTAGCAGTCTGGCTATTTAGAGGTCTTATGAACGGCTCTGAAATTTGCAGCCCAGTAGTATGTCTCAAAATTTGGTAGAGCTAAACCCCCCAATGACCTAGGCTTCTGTAAATGTTTTCTACCAATCCGTGGTACCTTGCCATCCCAAATAAAATGCATGAATGTTTGATCCAGTGAAATAAAAAAGATTTTGTAACAAAAATGGGTAAACATTGAAATAAATATAAAAATGTGGGCAACACATGAATTTTAATGACATGAATCCCTCCGATAAGAGAAAGGGGTAGCGAATTCCAAAAAGTAAATGATTGTTTCAAGCTGTCTGCTAGAGCAACAAAGTTTTCCTGAAACAAATTTGAATATTTCCTTGTCACTTTTACTCCCAAGTAGGTGAATTGATCCCGGACAATCCTAAACTGAGAACTTGTAAAAGAGCACTTTAAAGCAGCCTTGTTTACCGGAAAAAGCCCACTCTTGCCTAGATTCAGCTTGTACCCTGAGATTGATCCAAACTTTTTAAGAACAGATAGGGCACGTGGCAATGAGGTATCGGGGTTGGAGATAAACAAAAGGAGGTCGTCAGCATATAGCGAGACTTTCTGCTCCCAGCCCACCCTGATTATACCTTGAATGGCATCATTAGAGCATAGTGCAATGGCGAGAGGCTCGATTGCCAAAGCAAACAACAAGGGGGAGAGTGGACAACCCTGTCTGGATCCGCGGTGCAAGGGAAAATAGTCAGAGGACAAGTTATTAGTCCGTACTGAAGCCATGGGGGAAAAATAAAGAATCTTTATCCACGCAATTAATTTGGGGCCAAAGCCAAATCTATAAAGGGCAGCTGTTAGGTAGTCCCACTCAACACGGTCAAACACTTTTTCGGCATCAAGTGAGACCACCACCTCCGGGTCCTCCGACGCTGGGGAGTACAGTATATTATAGGCGATAGGATCCACATTCCAGGAGGTCTTTGTTTTTCTTTAGTAGTAATGAAATTGAAGCCTGATAAAGACTAGGCGGTAGCTTTGAAGTATTAAGGCACTCTGCAAATAGTCGAGACAAGAATGGGCAAAGCAGACCAGAAAATGTCCTGTAAAATTTGGTTGGAAAACCGTCTGGACCCAGTGATTTACCACTTTTCATTGCGGACACTGCTGTTGCAATCTCCTCAAGCATAAATTCTTCTTCTAGACAGTCATGGGAGTCTGTATCAATTGAAGGCATATTCAAGCCATTAAAGAAAGAGTCAATCAGTAAAGGGTCTTGAGGGGATTCAGAGGTGTATAGCGCAGAGTAAAATTGTTTAAATTGATCATTGATCTCTTTATGTATAACTGTGGTGGCACCAGATGGGGTCCTTATTTGTGGGATTAAACGTGAGGCCTCAGATTTACGGATCTGATGCGCAAGGAGTTTACTGGCCTTGTCTCCATGTTCATAGACTTTGTATCGAGCTCGCAAGAGTAACTGTTCAGCTTGCCTGGTAGAAAGCTCATCAAATTCAGATTGGAGTAGTTGGCGCTCTTTATGCAGATCAGAGGAAAGATCCGTAGCATATTTCTCATCCAATGTGGCTATGGACACGCTCAGGTCCCGAAGTCGCTGGGAGCGAACTCTGTTTTGGTTGGCTGTATAAGAAATAATTTGGCCACGTAGGTATGCTTTGAGAGACTCCCATATGGTAGAGCAGGACATACCTGGTGTTGAATTAGTTTCTAGGAATAAGGTGATTTCAGAAGAAATTCAATTGACAAACTCCTTATCTGAGAGTAAAATGGGGTTGAGACGCCATTGATAACACATAGGAGGTCGCTGGGGAAACTCTAGTTCAAGCACTAATGGTGAATGGTCAGAGATAACAATACTCTCGTAAGTACACTGCCGAAGGTTAGGCAGAAGTTTTTTGTCCAAAAAGAAGTAATCAATCCGGAAGTATGTTTGATGAACACGAGAATAAAAGGAATACTGTCTATCTGTAGGATGTAGGAAACGCCAGGCCTCAAACATAGCATATTTCTGAAGAAAGGATTGAATAAGTAGGGCACATTTAGATGGGCCTGTATTTGTTTGTGAAGACTTGTCAAGAACTGGGGACATTTTACAGTTGAAATCCCCCCCTAAAATCAACAAATGAGAATCTAAATTGGGAATAGCAGACATAAAGGAAGAAATGAAACTTGTGTCAGCCCAATTGGGAGCATAAACACTAGCCAAAACAAGAGGGGTAGAAAACAGTTCACCGGTTACTATGACGTATCGTCCCTTAGGATCAGCAATAACCTCAGAAGCTACAAAGGGAGTAGCTTTATCAACCAGAATAGCAGCACCTCTTGATTTACTATGAAAGTTTGAGTGGAACACTTGACCAACCCAGTCCTTACGCATCCTAAAATGCTCACCAGTCCTCAAGTGAGTCTCTTGCAGAAATGCAATATTTGCATTCAAACCCTTTAAGTGTGTCAACACCCTCTTACGCTTCACCGGGTTGTTAATCCCTTTGGTGTTCCATGAAATGTACTTGATCGCATTATTTTGGCCCCTCTGGGCATTCCCGTTATTCAACCCTGTCATTAGAGCATAGAATGGAAAAGCAATGAGCGCCCAAAACCCCCAGAATAACTTGTCTCAGAGTGATAATGTACGGTGGTAAATGTTTGGAAAAAGTACAGAAAAATAAACAGAAAAACTAAAAAGACAGAATGACAACATTAGAACTGAACAATTCAACCTGACCCCCCACCCCCTCCCCCCATCCCAGACAATACCTCCCCAAACGAGGTACAAGCCTAAATAGAACATGTTCTCTTCGCACAGTATGTCTGTGAGAGTGCGGTCTTAAACCTAAACCCACAGTCCCGCTCTTTAAAGTTGTGTTTTGTTAGTGGATCAAGCAGCAAAAAGATAGATTTGTATGTATTTTTTTCAAATAAAAAAAAAAGGCGAATCCATTGTGCAAATGGAATGACAAAAGCACCACTTGTAGATGTATATAATTCTATTCCCAGTCTTATAACAGGCATTGAGAGAAAATAAATAAAATGTATAAAGGCTCTCAGCCAAAAATCTAATTTGAAGTAAGGAAATCGTAGTAAGACAATCAAAAATAAGAGTAATTATAATAGTAGTCTAGTTGACGCTGAGACAGCTTACAACCAATACCAAAAAACTGTGTGCGCAACATTGAACGTTTGCTGGGCATAAATGACGCTCAAAACTTTTAAAATTAAAGTGAGACCCCAAATACTGTGTAACCTCGGGAGACATTTACTGTTTACTGGGTCAATGCAAACGGATGCAGTAAACAAATAACCAAAAATATTTTGAGTCACTGAGACAATGTGTAAACAAACTAAATAGGTGAGCGAGACAGCCTAGAAACACAGGAGTTAAGTAAAACCTTAATACAATTAAATTAAAATGACTGAATGCTTGTAAGGCACGCACACTAGATGATCAAAACATTAGATCACATCAAATAAGCCTGAATGGTTTCGCCAACTATACAAGACTAGCCTGTTATATCTAAACATAATTGTACCACAGGTGGGTTACTTACTATCCACAGTTCGCAAGCAACAGTTGCTGAACTGTGAGCATGTTCAAGACTTCTTGATGTGACGTTGAATGTGAGCCATAGCCTCATCCGGAGATTCAAATGTGTAGTCTTTACCGGGCCGGGAATCGCAGTCCATACTTCACACTTGGATGGTCCCGAAGTACTCGTTTGGCCTGTCCGAAAGCTGCGCGCTGCCTGGAAACAGTGGGGGAGTGGTCCTGGTAGATGGAGAAGCTCTGTCCTTGAAAGCTCAGAGTGGTATTGCGGGCTCGTCGGAGGATCTACATCTTCTCATGAAAAAAGTGCACTCAAAGAATTATGTCACGGGGCCTCTCCCCATCCCGGGGCTTTGGGCGCAGCGACCGGTGGGCTCGATCAATCAGGGGCTTTTCATCTAAGGCAAGAACATCCTTCAGCAGCCCTGAAACTAAATCCGTGGCTCGATGCATTTCCGCTGACTCTGGGACCGATACAAGTCTCAGATTATTGCGGCGAGAGAATCCCTCTAAACTCACACAGCTCTCCTTCACCTTTTTCAAATCCGCAGCTAGGCGTTTAACATCAGCCTCCAGGGATGTAGTTAAATCGGAGACATTAGTAGCGAAGGTCTCCAGTGCTGCAATCGTTGTAGTGTGTGACGCAGTTGTTGTTTTGAGTAATGTGATTGCTGGCACAGTCTCATTCCGCAGGATGGTTAAATCTGCTTTTAAAGTATCAGAAACGTCCTGTATTCTAGCCTCAATCGTAGCAACCACCTGTGTTTTCATTTCAACTATCTCAGAGCTTTGATGGCCTCGAATGTTCATTTCAGCGCCGCCAGGCCAAGCCGCACCCCCGGGTAAAGTGTGTGTCCCCGGGCCCTCAGACTCAGGAGAGGGCGGTGATGAGAGCGGGTCTTGTAGGCCGGGTTTTCTCAAAGTCATGCTTTTGGCCTTATGTTTGGTCGACATGCTGACATTCGGAAGTAAAGTAGTCTTGGTTTTTACGGAAAGGGATCACCAAATTAATATTTGAAAATAAATACGGTTCTGCTGCAAAATTCACATAAACTTTAAGAATACCACGGGAGCAAACGGAAAACACGTCAGTCGCACATGGCGTCCCTCCTATCCCCCCATTCCTTTAATCTTAATTTTCCCTACCATTTTTTTAAGGGTATCTCTGACCAACAGATACATAGCTGTATTCCCAGTCATGTAAAATCCATAATATATAATAATATATGCCATTTAGCGGACGCTTTTATCCAAAGCGACTTACAGTCATGTGTGCATACATTCTACGTATGGGTGGTCCCGGGAATCGAACCCACTACCCTGGCGTTACAAGCGCCATGCTCTACCAACTGAGCTACAGATGCGGGCTTAATGAATTTATTTCAATTGACTGATTTTCTTATATGAACTATAACTCAGTAAAATCTTTGAAATTGTTGCATGTTGCATTTATATTTTTGTTCAGTGTAGATTTTACAGACTCTAGTGCCCTCAAACTCCACTCTGGTCTTCGAAGCCAGTTCCACTGTGTTTTTAGATTGTTCACCTCTAATCAGGGACTGATTTAGATCTGGAACACCAGGCATGTGCACAATGGCAGATTTACCATTTAGGCAGAAGATAATTTTTGTTATATATATATATATATATATATGCAGTGCCTTTGGAAAGTATTCAGACCCCTTGTCTTTGCCCACATTTTTGTTAGGTTACAGCCTTATTCTGAAATTGATTAAATCGTTTTTTCCCCTGATCAATCTACACACAACACCCCATAATGACAAAGCAAAAACTGAAATATTACATTTACATAAGTATTCAGACCCTTTACTAAGTACTTTGTTGAAGCACCTTTGGCAGCGATTACAGCCTTGAGTTTTCTTAGGTATGACACTACAAGCTTGGCATACCTGTATTTGGGGAGTTTCTCCCATTCTTCTCTGCAGATCCTCTCAAGCTTTGTCAGGTTGGATGGGGAGTGTTGCTGCACAGCTATTTTCAGGTCTCTCCAAAGATGTTCAATCGGGTTCAAGTCCGGGCTCTGGCTGGGCCATTCAGAGACTTGTCCCGAAGCCACTCCTGCATTGTCTTGGCTGTGTGCTTAGGGTCGTTGTCCTGTTGGAAGGTGAACCATCGCCCCAGTCTGAGGTCCTGAGTGCTCTGTGTACGGTTTTCATCAACGATCTCTGTGTACTTTGCTCCGTTCATCTTTGCCTCAATCCTATTCTCCCAGTCCCTGCCGCTGAAAAACATCCCTACAGCATGATACTGCCACCATCATGCTTCACCGTAGGGATGGTGCCCGGTTTCCTCCAGATGTGACGCCTGGCAATAGGTCAGATTTCAATCTTGGTTTCATCAGACCAGAGAATCTTGTTTCTCATGGTCTGGCAAACTCCAAGCGGTCATGTGCCTTTTACTGAGGAGTGGCTTCCATCTGGCCACTCTACCATAAAGGCCTGATTGGTGGAGTGCTGTAGAGATGGTTTTCTTCTGGTTCTCCCATATTCAGAGGAAATCTAGAGCTCTGTCAGAGTGACCATTGGGTTCTTGGTCACCTCTTTGACCAAGACCCTTTTCCCCCGATTGCTCAGTTTGGCTGGGCAGCCAGCTCTAAGAAGAGTCTTGGTGGTTCCATTCTTCTTCTATTTAAGAATGATGGAAGCCACTGTGTTCGTGGGGACCTTAAATGCTACAGACATTTGTTGGTACCCTTCCCAGATCTGTGCTTTGACACAATCCTGTCTCGGAGCTCATGGCTTGGTTTTTGCTCTGACATGCACTGTCAACTGTGGGACCTTATATAGACAGGTGTGTGCCTTTCCAAATCATGTCCAATCAATTGAATTTTAGCACAGGTGGACTCCAATCAAGTTGTCGAAACATCTCAAGGATGATCAATGGAAACAGAATGCACCTTTGCTCAATTTCAAGTCTCATGGCAATGGGTCAGAATACTTACGTAAATAAGGTATTTCTGTTTTCTATTTTTAATGCATTTGCTAAAATGTCAAAAAACTGTTTTTACTTCGTCGTTATGGGGTGTTATGTGTAGATGGAGGATTTTTATTTATTTAATCAATTTTAGAATAAGGCTGTAACGTAACAAAATGTGGAAAAAGGGAAGGGGTCAATACTTTCAGAGGACACTGTATACATATAGTACCAGTCAAAAGTTTGGAAACACCTACTCATTCAATTATTTTTTTGCCCCACATTGTACAATAACAGTGAAGACATCAAAACTATGAAATAACACAAATGGAATCGTGTAGTAACCAAAAAAGTGTCAAAAAATCAAAATATATTTAATCTTTTAGATTCTTCAAAGTAGCCGCCCTTTCCCTTGATGACAGCTTTGCACACTCTTGGCATTCTCTCAACCAGCTTCTTGAGGAATGCTTTTCCAACAGTCTTGAAGGAGATCCCACATACCCTGAGCAAACGGGTGAATGTGGAGGCCAGGTCATCTGATGCAACACTCCATCACTCTCCTTCTTGGTCAAATAGCGCTTACACAACCTGGAGGTGTCTTTTGGGTCATTGTCCTGTTGAAAAACATACGATAGTCCCACTAAGCGCATACCAGATGGGGTGGTGTATCACTGCAGAATGCTGTGGTAGCCATGCTGGTTAAGTGTGCCTTTAATTCTAAATAAATCACTGACAGTGTCACCAGCAAAGCACCCCTACACCATCACACCTCCTCCATGCTGCACGGTGGGAACCACAAATGTGGAGATCATCCATTCACCTACTCTGCATCTCACAAAGACACGGCAAAAATCTAAAATTTGGACTCCACAGATCAAAGGACAGATTTCCACCGGTCTAATGTCCATTGCTCGTGTTTCTTGGCTCAAGCAAGACTCTTCTCCTAATTTGTGTCCTTTAGTAGTGGTTTCTTTGCAGCAATTCCACCATGAAGGCCTGATTCACACAGTCTCCTCTGAGCAATGGACATTGGATCTGTGGAAATCTGTCCTTTGGTCTGTCTGCCGTGTCTTTGTGAGATGCAGAGTAGGTGAACGGATAATCTCCACATGTGTGATTCACACCGTGAAGCATGGAGGAGGAGGTGTGATGTGTGGGTGTGCTTTGCTGGTGATTTATTTAGAATATCTCGGTCTCAATCCACTGCATCCTCCGATGTCAGCCTTCTGCATCTGCGATGGAAGATGACAGAGCTACAGCAATGTATGTCAAACCTGGAGACATCTCGAAAATCGGCCTGGTCATGAAAACGTCCATAGCATCTCCTCTATGGAAAAATGTTGTCTATGACCCCAAAATGTGTCACGGAAATCGTCTGAAGGTAACCTGGTACCGGGCTGAAAAATGTATGAAACTGAATAGGGCATTTCTTTGTCAAAGGTATACAGGTAGTTCCATGGTAAAAAAAAAATAAAATATTCTGAGCTTTTTTATACTTCTCAGATATAGGACAGACATTTCAAGACATGCTTCTTTTTGATAAAAAAATGTATTCTCAGTTTTTCCATGCATGAAACAGTTATTCAATGCATTTCTATGGGCCAATAGGCCCAAGGCCAAATTCAATGTTGCATCAAATCGTTTTTTAATTTTATTCTAAAATATATTTATTTTATACCTACCAGGGGTCCTCAAATTCAAAATCAAAAAGCTAAATTTTTCTTGGTATGGCCATCTTAAAACAATTCCATATGTTCGTTTAGTAGTAGTCACATTGCTGTCACTCCTCTCTTGAATGGCAAAACCGGTTTGAATGGTCCGCTGGCTCCCAGCAGCAAGATTTTGATTGGATGGTGCAGGAGCAGATGCGTCAAAGTAGTGGGATGGGGTAGTGGGTTTTAGGTTAGTTGGAAGTTGGAGTGTAAGGTTAGTTGGAAGTTTTTTTCTATTCATTTTTTTCTCACCTTTTCCCATTTTGTGTCACAAAGTATTATCGATATATATATAATAGTCAAATTGGGGGGTTAAATTCCAAAGAAGAATAATGATGTATGTTGTTGCTATGTCCATCACTGTTTTCAGACCAGGAAGGACACACGTTACCTTATGCTAGTTTGCAACATTGCAGAAAAAAAACGTAATTCTGTTTTGTCAGAAGTGTGCTCTACAGACAAAATCGATGGGGGTTTAATCTACGATTTCCCTGCCATCCTCAACATTGATTAAAATAATCCTCAAACACTGTTACAGATTTGCCTCTGATTGGGGCCTCCAAATCACTAAATGCGCCCCTGTGTGTACAATTCATTATCAGGTAGAACAGACAACCAGTAGGCTCCGGATCTCGAGGGTAAGAGTTGAATACCCCTGCCCTAGTGAGTAATCCCAACTCCACCTTTACTTTGGCAATATGAATAGTGGACTTTTATTGTGGAAAATTCCGAAACGACGTGCCCCGGAACTACTTTTTGGTGTTAATGACGAGACGTTAGCATTTTCCATTCGTACAGTCCGGACGCTAACAGCAATGTGTATTTTTTTATTAGCTTAGCTAATTATCAATTTAACAGAAGTAACCCAGTTGTAGCAGTGAATTGTCATATAGCGTCGAATAGTGAATATTAGCTACATCTACCCGGTCTTTGAGAGGATAACCTTCCTGTCATGTTTGGGAGAGAGGCGGAGGTCAGGCGCGCGGGCTGTCAACAATGTCCAGCTGAAAAAACGCTACTGGGTCTCCAACTTTCTCGTAAGTCATAGTCCTGGTAACGACACTGACGTCTAATGACATAGCTTAATATGTTAGCTACCTATGCTGTTTTTTTACAGACGTCAATTTTGTGGGGCGACCCGGTCGCACAGAAATGGCTATCTACGCATGTCACTGTCAACTGCAATGCCGTAACGCTAGCTAACTTGTAGCTAGCTACTGGTGGGCTGGACACATGAAAATGTGTGCGTTTTTTTCCTGATAAAAACTAGTTCATTGCATCCACCATGGAGCCCAGTGTCATAATATTACCATATGTCCCAGCTGCTTGCCATAGTTTGAAGTAATCATTGAAAAATGTGCATTATTTAGGGAATTTTTCACCCTATTTAGGGCATTGACTTAAAAAAGCTGCATACAAACATGGTCACTTTTTTTGCTTTCTTGAGTCAGGCAGGTGATTTCTGTGGGGGAGCCAGCGGAAAATACTGAGTGAAGGGGTTGGTCATTTTTTTAATAGTTGCTCCTTGATTGGCTCAGTGTTCTGTCACTCAATGGGGACACTACTTTACTTCACTGCAGTTGCCATACCAGGCAGTGATGCGGTCAGGATGCTGTTGATGGTGCAGCTGTAGACATTTTCTGAAGATCTGGGGACTCATGCCAAAATTGTGTCACTTCTCTTGCGTTCAGTGCATGCAGAGTCAGGGTATATGCAGCACTTTGGGCCGCATGGCTCGTTTCGAACTGTGTGAAGACCATTTCCTCCTAACAAAGACCATAATTAATTTCCCTGAAGTTTACATAATTATGACATAACATTGAAGGTTGTGCAATGTAACAGCATTATTTAGACTTAGGGTTGCCGCTCGTTCGATTCAATATGGAACGGTTCCATATTTCACTGAAAAAATAAACGTTTGGTTTTCGAAAAATGATAGTTTCCCCGGATTTGACCAAATTAATGACATAAGGCTCATATTTCTGTCCGTTTTATTATATTATAATTAAGTCTATGATTTGATATTTGAGAGAGCAGTCTGACTGAGCGGTGATAGCAGGAGCAGGCTCGTAAGCATTCGTTCAAACAGCACTTTCCTGCGTTTGCCAGCAGCTCTTCGCAATGCTTGAAGCACAGCGCTGTTTGACTTCAAGCCTATCAACTCCTGAGATTAGGCTAGCAATGCTATACGAACATCCAATTGTCAAAGCTATATGAAATACAAATGGTATAGAGAAATAGTCGGTCATAATTCCTATAGTAACTACTAGAGGTCGACCGATTATGATTTTTCAACACCGGTACCGATTATTGGAGGACAAAAAAGGCACATACCGGTTAATTGTCCGATTTATAATAAAATTTAAAAAACAGCTGACGATGTAAAAATTTGTCATTCTGCCTCGTTCCTAGGCCGTCATTGAAAATAAGAATGTGTTCTTAACTGACTTGCCTAGTTAAATAAAGATTAAATAAAGGTGTAAAAAAAAAAATCTGATTGTTCTGAAAACTTGAAATCGGCCCTAATTAATCGGCCATTCCGATTAATCGGTCGACCTCTAGTAACTACAACCTAAAACTTCTTAACTGGAATATTGAAGACTCATGTTAAAAGGAACCACCAGCTTTCATATGTTCTGAGCAAGGAACTTAAACGTTAGCTGTTTTACATGGCAGATATGCACTTTTACTTTCTTCTCCAACACTGTGTTTTTGCATTTATTTTAACCAAATTGAACATGTTCCATTATTTATTTGAGACTAAATTGATTTTATTTATGTATTCTATTACCGTAAGTTAAAATAAGTGTTAATTCAGTACTGTTGTAATTGTCATTATAAAAAATATATGGTATGTATGTATATATATGTATGTATGCATGTATGTATATGAGTTGCAGGGTCCTTATTATAGTGATGCGCTTCCTGGGCACTATGGTGTTGAATGCTGAGCTGTAGTCAATTAACAGCATTCTCCTATAGGTGTTCCTTTTTGTCCAGGTGGGAAAGGGCAGTGTGGAGTGCAATTGAGATTACGTCATCTGTGGATCTGTTGGGGTGGAATGAGAATTGGTGTGGGTCTAGCCTATCAGAGAGGGTGCTGTTGATGTAATTTATGACCAGCCTTTCAAAGCACTTCAAGGCTACCTACGTGAGTGCTACAGGGTGGTAACCATTTAGGCAGATTACCTTCACTTCCTTGGGCACAGGGACTATGGTGGGCTGCTTGAAAGAAGTAGGCATTACAGACTCGTTCAGGGAGAGGTAAAACATTTCAGTCAATACACTTGCCAGTTGGTCAGCACATGCTCGGAGTACACGTCCTGGTAATCTGTCTGGCCATGTGGCTTTGTGAATGTTGACCTGATGAACGTCAGAGCTGGTGTAGTAGGATTCAATCTTAATACTGTATTGACACTTTGCTTGTTTTATGGTTCGTCTGAGGATTTCTTATAAGCTTCCAGATAGGTGTCTCGCTCCTTGAAAGTGACAGCTCTAGCCTTTAGCTCGTTGCAGATGTTGCCTGTAATCCATGGCTTCTGTTTGGGATATGTACATAAGGTCACTGAGGGGACGACGTCGTCGTTGCACTTATTGATGAAGCCGATGACTGAGGTGGTATACTCATCAATGCCATTGGATGAATCCCGGGAACATATTCCAGTCTGTGCTAGCAAAACAGTCCTGTAGCATAGCATCCACGTCATCTGACCACTTCCGTATTGTGAGAGTCACTGGTATTTCCTGTTTTAGCTTGTGAACAGGAATCAGGAGGATAGAAGTATGGTTAGATTTTCCAAATGGAGAGCGGGGGAGAGCTTTGTATGCATATCTATGTGTGGAGTAAAGATGGTCTAGAGTTTTTTTCCCCTCTGGTTGTACATGTGACATGCTGGTAAGACTGATTTAAATTTGCCTGCATTACAGTCCCCGGCCACTAGGAGCGCCACTTCTGGATGAGCATTTTCTTGTTTGCTTATGGCCTTATAGAGTTGGTTGAGTGTGGTCTTAGTGCCAGCATCGGTCTGTGGGGGTAAATAGACGGCTACGAATAATATACACTGTTCTAAAAAATAAACAACACAATGTAACTCCAAGTCAATCACACTTCTGTGAAATCAAACTGTCCACTTAGGAAGCAACACTGATTGACAATAAATTTCACATGCTGTTGTGCAAATGGAATAGACAACAGGTGGAAATTATAGCCAATTAGTAAGACGCCCCCAATAAAGGAATGGTTCTGCAGGTGGTATCCACAGACCACTTCTCAGTTCCTATGCTTCCTGGCTGATGTTTTGGTCACTTTTGAATGCTGGCTGTGCTTTCATTCTAGTGGTAGCATGAGATGGAGTCTACAACCCACACAAGTGGCTCAGGTAGTGCAGCTCATCCAGGATGGCACATCAATGCAGCTGTGGCAAGAAGGTTTGCTGTGTCTGTCAGCGTAGTGTCCAGAGCATGGAGGCGCTAGCAGGAGACAGGCCAGTACATCAGGAGTTGTGGAGGAGGCCGTTGAAGGGCAACAACCCAGCAGCAGGACCGCTACCTCCGCCTTTGCAAGGAGGAGCACTGCCAGAGCCCTGCAAAATGACCTCCAGCAGGCCACAAATGTGCATGTGCAGAAACAGACTCCATGAGGGTGGTACGAGGGCCCGACGTCCACAGGTGGGGGTTGTGCTTACAGCTCAACACCGTGCAGGACGTTTGGCATTTACCAGAGAACACCAAGATTGGTAAATTCGCCACTGGCGCCCTGTGCTCTTCACAGATGAAAGCAGGTTCACACTGAGCACATGTGACAGACGTGACAGAGTCTGGAGACGCCGTGGAGAACGTTGCACCACAGACTGTCCAGGAGTTGGTGGATGCTTTAGTCCAGGTCTGGGAGGAGATCCCTCAGGAGACCTCATCGGGAGCATGCCCAGGCGTTGTAGGGAGGTCATACAGGCACGTGGAGGCCGCAGACACTACTGAGCCTCATTTTGACTTGTTTTAAGGACATTACACAAGTTTGATCAGCCTGTAGTGTGGTTTTCCACTTTAATTTTGATAATTTGTGTGTGATTTTGTCAGCACATTCAACTATGTAAAGAAAAAAATATTTAATAAGAAATAATATTTAATTCATTCAGATCTAGGATGTGTTATTTTAGTGTTCTCTTAATTTTTTTGAGCAGTGTAGATGGTGTGGTCTACACCTTATTGTAAGGTACTCTACCTCAGGTGTGCAATACCTCTACCTCAGGTGTGCAATACCTCAAGACTTCTTTACTCCTCACTTTTCTATTTTTCGAGTTATTCCTACTCTTTAAATGTCAGCAACCTATGTCACCTGACCACGTGCCCATGTCAGGGCCAAACAGAACTGTCAGCATTCTTAGCAGCACACCTGCAGTGTGATCTTAGGTTTGTTAGCTCATTAATGAATTCATCTTTTATCATGGTCTGACGAATACAGGTAAACAGTACACGTGTTGGCATTGTAATAATGGAAAAGATGGAGACCCGTGCACTGTCTTATTATTTTTTTCATTTTAAACTGAGGCTTGAATGCAAAATAAAGATATTAAAACATCTTGGTGCCCATCAAATCGGTGCATAAATTAAAAGATTTAAACATTTCTTCGACAGTGTGCAAGTCTCCATCTCTTCCAGTATTCTTATTTTGACTCCTACGCACCTGGAACAGACACTTCAGTAATAAGGATCTTAAGAGTGCAGACGACCTCTTATTTAGGCATTATAATATTGAAATTATTTACCTTTTAATTATTGCATCTGCAGGTTAAGACCAAGCTGAATCATGCCGGGGAAGCTGAAAGCTAAGATTGTGGCAGGGCGCCACTTACCTGTCATGGACAGAGCCAGCGACCTCACTGATGCCTTTGTAGAGGTGAGCATCCTGAAAAACATCAGGTCAATGTAATCCTACAACCATTTCAACACGTTCAGTATACACTGTGTTCCAGTGCTGCAGTCCTAGCCTTGTGGTGTTCTTCATTGATGTTCTAACAGGTCAAGTTTGGCAACACAACTTTCAAAACGGACGTCTTCCCCAAGTCACTTAACCCACAGTGGAACTCGGAGTGGTTCAAATTTGAGGTAAAATGTCTGGATATGGCTTTTTGACTTATTCTCTGTGAAATTAGTTGCAGGATGTATTTGTGAATGGCATTGGATTACAGTGTAAATATGCTACAGTCAACATGATAGTCCTGTATCCTTATTTCCTCAACTTTGTCACCCTTCCTGTAGGTGGATGATGAGGACTTGCAGGATGAGCCGTTACAAATCACAGTGCTGGACCATGACACTTACAGTGCCAACGATGCAATAGGGAAGGTCTACATTGACATCGACCCTCTGCTCTCCTGCGAGGCTGCTACTGTCATTTCTGGATGGTTACCCATCTACGACACGATACACGGTGCATTTTTATAGGGTCTTTCTATTTGATTTCAATCACCTTTTGACTATCACTTTTTGATGTAGTTGTCCATGGTCACAAAGTGAATTTTTTCACCTCATTGCCAAAACATTCAGAAGATGGAGGTGCTGTAAGTTGACCCTTTTGCACACCCCACCATACCATTAGACATCCAGTTCTTCATCACTGGAACATTTTTACAGATGAGTTTGATATAATTTAAAAGCTTATACATAAAATAATTTAAAAAAAGATTGTATGGAAAGTTTCATTTAAATCAAAAGTTAAAAAGTCATCACAGAGAATTCTACAAGATCATTCCATTTGACTATCTACCATGCTATACACGGAGTCTGTTATATAGTACCCCATCTGACACTAATGATGTCAGTCATATACTTCCCCATCAAAAGGTGCATGGCTACAGTGGGACTTGTTAGATATAGAGCCAGGCCTCTAAAGGAACACACAGTGTTCTCTGTGTAACAGCCTGTAAATGCATTTTGTTGCTCTCTGCTGCCTTACTAAAAGCTGTTCTTTAACTGTGTCTGTTGGGTCATGATGATAAAGTTCCTGTCTTCCTGGTGTCAGAGGGGACAGTAACGAGTTATTGAAGAGTTGGGGTTTCTAGGGTTAGGTGCTGATTCTGACTGGTAGTAATGTTTCTGTTGATCTCCTCTCTTGCAGGTATCAGAGGGGAGATTAATGTTCTGGTGAAGGTGGACCTCTTCAATGACCTGAACCGCTTCAGACAGTCCTCTTGTGGTGTCAAATTCTTCTGCAGTGAGTCTGGTTCGCTATGTGGCTGTACTATAGTAGAGATGAGGTCTAATCACAAGAAATTACGATAATGTGTGTGTTTATGCACGTCTCTGTGTATTAGCAACGTCCATCCCAAGGTGTTACCGCGTGGCGCTGGTCCATGGCTTTGTTGAGGAGCTGGTGGTGAACGAGGACCCAGAGTACCAGTGGATTGACCGCATCAGAACCCCCAGAGCTTCAAACGAGGCCCGACAGCGACTCATCTCTCTCATGTCTGGTACATAACACCACTATCAAACACTATATATATACACTCCCCTATGTTTTTATTTGTTCAGTGAAGTGAAAATGTTTAATTGTTCTCTATAGTCCAGCATTTTGGAAATGAGATCAAATGTTTTATGAGGTGTCAGTACAGGAGTGTCACCCTTTATATTTGAGGATATTTTTGTGTCTTCAGAAAGTTTTCATACCCCTTGGCTTATTCCACATTTTGTTGTTACAGCCTGAATCCAAAATAGATTACATTTATATTTTCTCATCCATCTACACATAATACCCCACAATGCCCAAGTGAAAACATGTTTTTAGAACTTTGCTAATTTATTTAAAATCCTGTTTCCATTGATCATCCTTGATTATCCTACAACTTGGAGTCCACTTGTGGTAAATTCAATTGATTGGACATGATTTGGAAAGGCACACATCTTCCAGAAGGACAACCATCTCTGCAGCACTCCACCGATCAGGCCTTTGTGGTAGAGTGGCCAGATGGAAGCCACTCCTCATGCACATTACGTCCTGCTTGGAGTTTGCCAAAAGGCACCTAAACGATTCTCTGGTCTGATGAAACAAAGGTTGAACTCTTTGGCCTGAATGCCAAGCGTTACGTCTGGAGGAAACCTGGCACCATCCCAACCTGGCACTGCGCGTCTGTCTTTCTTGTGTTTGATATGCTGTCTAGATAGCTGCATGTAACTCCCCACTTGAGTTTAGCATTGAGGCAAAAAACAATCTGCGAGTTTGTACGAACATGTTCATATTTTTTGTGTACAACATGTAGCCCAACTCCCCTCTTGAAAAAGGACCATGGAATTGCACTTATGCTTAATAGCCTACTGAAGCATGGAAGTTTGACGGGCTACACCAGACAAAGGCGTTCACTGCCGGTCAAGGACAGGGAAGCGGCAGCGGAGCACTGAGCAACAGCTACGTTTAAAAAAAATCCTGTGCAAGAACAGAAATCTCTGTATCTTTAGCCACGGCAAATCAGGTTTCCAGAAAATCCAGAACCTCAGCCACTCCATTAAATTAAACCTTCTCTTCTTCTGTGTTTGTGTGTAGGTGAGCTGCAGAGGAAGATAGGTCTGAAAGTGTTGGAGATGGGTGGTAATGCGGTGGTGGGGTACCTGCAGTGCTTTGATCTGGAGGGAGAGTCAGGTCTGGTGGTCCGAGCCATCGGCACCGCCTGCACTCTGGACAAACTCAGCCCTGGGACGGCTCCCAACACTACCACACACACCAACACACACACACTCCCCAACACCGCCCCCACATCCAATGCCTGCAACTCTCCTTCCAAGGACAGCAAAGAGTGAGTATTGAGTAATCGCATGAACATGGAGCCTGTGTGTGCATGCGAGAGAGGGAGAGAGAGTATCTGTCTCCTGCCATTGTACTGACTCCTGTTTGTTTTTGGGGCTCTCAACATTTTTGGTCTATTTTAGGGCTGGGCTGTATACTGTATTTTACTATATACCGGTATTGATGCACGGGCCGGTTTGGATTTTTTCTTTACCCTCCTATAATGGTATTTCAATACTTGTGTTGTTAAATGTGATAGGGAAATCTGGGGCTTGTAAATGTCAGTTTTTATAGTTTGCTCTGTTTGCTACTTGTTGTCTTTCTCCTATTGTCCAGCTGCGTGCCGCTTTCCAAACCAAGCCCTGACCCCTGTCACACAAGGAAAGAGCGGTTGCTTGACCACTGAGTCAAAAGCACATTTTTTCTGTTCAGTCTGCATGGTCAGATAGATGCAACAAGATGTTGGTGACATGCTACTTTCCACAAGCGTTCTATAAGTAAACTATTAGTTTGTGTATCTTACTGTCTGCTAGTTTGTAATTTCGTAGGAAGTTAGCCGCTAATGCTAATCACAAGCTAGTTGGCTAGCTAGCTTGCTAAATGTACTCAAGAGCAAGCATGTTGTTTGTGCAACGGTGTATTCTAAATTAAAGAAGTATAGGCAAAGTATAAATATGTTAGCTAGCTTGCTACATGAGGTAAGAAACGATGTAATGTAACATTACAATTATGGTCATCTGTCAATAATTCCTCCCTGCCTTATTCATTCGTTCAAACAACTATGTACTCATTGTGCTTCCCACTATATTCCAACTATTTAATTAGAATAATAATTATATTTCCATGATTCCAACAGTTCACCAATTAACTAGGCCTAGATTCTTTGCCCGTATCATGCTGCCTTGCATGGCACAGTGTGGAAATGCTGAAATGAAATGTTTTTTTAGTTTGAAGTTGGATTTAACAGTATAAAACAGAGTGGAGAAAGCCCCATTGAAATCACTTCATTTGTGTTGCCACCCTAATGTCATTAACCACTCATCAAGCATATAGAGTTATTTTATTATTCAAAAACATAAAATACAGTCATACCATAAAATAAATTGTAAAGAATATTGTGATATGATATTTTGGCTGTATTGCCCAGCCCTAGTGTTTGTGTATTATAATCATGTGACATGGCTACATTCCTTATCTGGGACATACACACAGCCCCCCTCCCTGTACAGCCTCCCCTCTCTCTCTCTAGTGAGTTCTAGATGAGTTATATGTCTGAGGGCTGTGCATGAGCTTGTTACTGCTAGTGCACGGTCAGAGAGGAATGGATGGAGGGGAGGGAGGGATGAAAGGAGGTAGGGTGGGTGCCCGATGCAAGCATTTTCTTTAGCTACAGCATGTAGGTGCATGTTAAAATGTAAAAGGAGGGGGTAGAGAACCTCATATTTTGTCTTGTCTTTTGTTGTACTCTATTTTTCTTTGCTGCAATGTTGTGGTGTGTTGTGTTTCTCTTCTTCTCTACCTTTGCTGCACACGGATTGGCTCTTCTCTTGCTGTGTGCGTTTGGATTCGTCCACTCTGTCCGTCTCTGCGTGGTGAATGGTTCAGGTCTCCCCTGGCCCACGGATGTCGCTCCACCCACAACAGCCCTGTCCACTCAACCTGCAGCTCTCAGAGACTGTCCCACTCCCAGAACTTCTCTGTCTCTGTCCCTACTCTGGTCTTCACTGGTACGGACAGAGAAAAAGAGGGAGAGTGAAGGAGGGAGGGAAAGAGGAAGGCTGATCGTTACTGGTTCAGAGTGAGAGAGCGAGAGAGAAGGGGATTGAGGGAGAGAAATATTGTCCCAGAACTTCTGTGTTCCTACATGGGTCTTCACTGGTACATAGAGAGGGGGGGAGAGATTATTAAAGAGAGGTTAGGAGACTGAGGTGAAGGGGGGTGGAAAGGGAAAGCCAGAGCAAGGGACAGAGAAACGAGAGATAATTACCTCCCCCTTCCTAAAAAAACAAAAGTAACAAGGAGAACCCCTTCCTTGCCATTAGATGAGAAGATGGTGGCATCCACAGCCCCAAACTCTTCCTTTGTCGCCCTCAGCCAATCATAGAGCCCCTACAGGCAGAGCCACACACACTGTTGTACATTAGATACCCACCCAAGCAGATCCATCCCTTCCACCTGTCCTCAGCACCCGTCTTAGTCCAGTTTTAGTTTAGTCAACTTTATTTGTCTCCAAGGCGCAGTCACTCAGAAACCTGTTGTGCTCAATTCCATTTCAATTCAGTTGAATTTTAAATTCCACTACAAGAAACTGCTCATTCCTTTGGTGTTGTTTTGGTATGGCCCATGTTTGTGTGTGTGTGTGTGTGTGTTTCTGCCGTGCTTTCCTCCTCAGTTGGATATACAGTATCTGTGTTTCTGTTTACCAGTGTTTCCCTTAGGATTTTTTTCAGCAGTGGTGGTAAAGTTTTTTTCTGGATCAAAATGGTGCTTAAATTGTGGGTGTTGTGAAAGTGTTTTAGTGGGTGTGGCCAATGGTGCGGTCTCCGACCCAAGATTTTAGAAGCCCTCTTGGCCGCAGAGACAAACTGTTGCTGTTTTAAAGCAGATTTCCTGCAATTCTACACATTTTGCCATGGCTTATGCAGTGTTCTTATGCTGAGTCACATAAACATTATAACTAAATCAATGGGGGCCCCCATGCCATGTAAATTTGGAAATGTAGTTTCTCCCTGACTGTTAGTTCTGAAAGATAATCTTATATATAAAAAAATATACTGAACAAAAATATCAACGAGGCCTCCCGAGTGGTGCAGTGGTCTAAGGCACTGCATCACAATGCTAGCTGTGCCACTAGAGATTCTGGGTTCGAATCCAGGCTCTGTCGCAGCCGGCCGTGACCGGGAGACCCATGGGCCAGTGCATAATGGACTAGGGGAGGGATTGGCCGGCAGGGATGTCCTTGTCCCATCGCGTACTAGCGACTCCTGTGGCGGACTGGGCGCAGATCTCGCTGACACGGTCGCCATGTGCACAGTGTTTCCTCCGACACATTGGTGCGGCTGGCTTCCAGGTTAAGTGGGCGTTGTCAAGAAGCAGTGCGGCTTGGTTGGGTTGTGTTTCGGAAGACTCACGGCTCTCGCCTCTCCTGAGTCCGTACGGAAGTTGCAGCGATGAGACAAGACTGTAACTACCAATTGGATACCACACAGTTGGGGAGAAAAAGGGCAACAAAAAATTTGGGGGGAAAAAGAGGTAAAAAAATATCAACGCTGCATAAGTGTTGGTCCCGTGTTTCATCAGCTGAAATAAAACATCACAAAAATGTTCCATATGCACAAAAAGCTTATTTCTCTCACATTTTGTGCACCAATTTGTATACATCCCTGTTAGTGAGCAATTCTCCTTTGCCAAGATAATCCATCCACCTGAAAGGTGTGGAATATCAAGAAACTGATTAAACGGCATGCTCATTACACAGGTGAACCTTGAGCTGGGGACAATAAAAGGCAACTCTAAAATGTTTAGTTTTGTCACACAACACAATGCCACAGATGTCTGAAGTTTTGAGGGAGCGTATTATGGCATGTTCACTGCAGGGATGTCCACCAGAGCTGTTGCCAGAGAATTGGATGTTCGTTTTAGAGAATTTGGCAGTACATCCAACTGGCCTCCGTAGACCAAGTGTAACTAGCCCAGGACCTCTACATCCTGCTTCTTCACCTGTGGGATCGTCTGAGACCAGCCACCTGGACAGTTGATGAAATTGTGGATTTGTACAACTAAAGAATTTCTGCACAAACGGTCAAAAACAGTCTCGGGGAAGCTAATCTGCATGCTTTTCCTCCTCACCATGGTCTTGACCCAACTGCAGTTCGGCTTTGTAACAGACTTCAGCGGGCAAATGCTTCAATGGCAACTGGCAACTGAATCCCGGTTTCAACCGTTGTGTGGGTGAACGGTTTGCTGATGTGAACAGAATGCCCCATGGTGGCGGTGGGGTTATGGTATGGGCAGGCATTGAGCATGTTTGGGATGCTCTGGATCGACTCGAACGATGGCTTGTTCCAGTTCCCGTCACTATACAGCAACTTTGCACAGCCATTGAAGAGAAGTGGGACAACATTCCACAGGCCACAATCAACAACCTGATCAACTCCATGTGAAGGAGATGTGTCGTACTGCATTAGGCAAATGGTGATCAAACCAGATACTGACTGGTTATCTGATCCACGCCCTACGTTTAATTTAATTTTTTCACCAACAGGTATATCTATATTCCCATCTAGAAGAAACACAAACCTATTAAGATGGTGCTGGCTAGCGGAATAGAAAACTTGAAAATAAAAGAGAGCCGCACACTCTAGGAGCTCAGATGCAAAAATTGAATTACCAACATTTCGACAGCCAAGCTGTCTTCATCAGGGTATATATATATTCCCAGTCATCAAATGTGATTGGTTTCATACACATAGGTTAGCAGATGTTTTTTTCTTCTTTTTTTCTAAGGGGTGGATTAGCTTAATATTGCAGAAAGAATGTTGCTTCCATCAATGTAATTGTCTGCATCATTTCCAATTCCCCATATATTTTAATGGTAAATATATATATATATCCATACACACATGCATACATATACACATACAGTGCCTTGCGAAAGTATTCGGCCCCTTGAACTTTGCGACGTTTTGCCACATTTCAGGCTTCAAACATAAAGATATAAAACTGTATTTTTTTTGTGAAGAATCAACAAGTGGGACACAATCATGAAGTGGAACGACATTTATTGGATATTTCAAACTTTTTTAACAAATCAAAAACTGAAAAATTGGGCGTGCAAAATTATTCAGCCCCTTTACTTTCAGTGCAGCAAACTCTCTCCAGAAGTTCAGTGAGGATCTCTGAATGATCCAATGTTGACCTAAATGACTAATGATGATAAATACAATCCACCTGTGTGTAATCAAGTCTCCGTATAAATACACCTGCACTGTGATAGTCTCAGAGGTCCGTTAAAAGCGCAGAGAGCATCATGAAGAACAAGGAACACACCAGGCAGGTCCGAGATACTGTTGTGAAGAAGTTTAAAGCCGGATTTAGATACAAAAAGATTTCCCAAGCTTTAAACATCCCAAGGAGCACTGTGCAAGCGATAATATTGAAATGGAAGGAGTATCAGACCACTGCAAATCTACCAAGACCTGGCCGTCCCTCTAAACTTTCAGCTCATACAAGGAGAAGACTGATCAGAGATGCAGCCAAGAGGCCCATGATCACTCTGGATGAACTGCAGAGATCTACAGCTGAGGTGGGAGACTCTGTCCATAGGACAACAATCAGTCGTATATTGCACAAATCTGGCCTTTATGCAAGAGTGGCAAGAAGAAAGCCATTTCTTAAAGATATCCATAAAAAGTGTTGTTTAAAGTTTGCCACAAGCCACATGGGAGACACAACAAACATGTGGAAGAAGGTGCTCTGGTCAGATGAAACCAAAATTGAGCTTTTTGGCAACAATGCAAAACGTTATGTTTGGCGTAAAAGCAACACAACTCATCACCCTGAACACACCATCCCCACTGTCAAACATGGTGGTGGCAGCATCATGGTTTGGGCCTGCTTTTCTTCAGCAGGGAAAGGGAAGATGGTTAAAATTGATGGGAAGATGGATGGAGCAAAATACAGGACCATTCTGGAAGAAAACCTGATGGAGTCTGCAAAAGACCTGAGACTGGGACGGAGATTTGTCTTCCAACAAGACAATGATCCAAATATGAAGCAAAATCTACAATGGAATGGTTAAAAAATAAACATATCCAGGTGTTAGAATGGCCAAGTCAAAGTCCAGACCTGAATCCAATCGAGAATCTGTGGAAAGAACTGAAAACTGCTGTTCACAAATGCTCTCCATCCAACCTCACTGAGCTCGAGCTGTTTTGCAAGGAGGAATGGGAAAAAATTTCAGTCTCTCGATGTGCAAAACTGATAGACATACCCCAAGCGACTTACAGCTGTAATCGCAGCAAAAGGTGGCGCTACAAAGTATTAACTTAAGGGGGCTGAATAATTTTGCACGCCCAATGTTTCATTTTTTGATTTGTTAAATTTTGAAATATCCAATAAATGTCGTTCCGCTTCATGATTGTGTCCCACTTGTTGATTCTTCACAAAAAAATACAGTTTTATATCTTTGTTTGAAGCCTGAAATGTGGCAAAAGGTCGCAAAGTTCAAGGGGGCCGAATACTTTCGCAAGGCACTGTATATACATACACATACCTATATAGACATACATACTTTTTAAAGACCACCTTTATTACCCGCAAACCCTACCACCGATCCCCCAATTGGAGTAAACTAATAAACACTTCTGCTTTTACCTTCAATTTATACATCTTATACACATTTTACGGACAGTCTACTTGATAATAGTTCTCTTTTGTTTGTTCTTAGTCCTTCCTCTATTTCCATCCAGTTTGATTTCTATTTGTAACTGTGCTATTTCACAAAAGTTCCTAACCTATATACATTTTACAGATCCTGTATGTTTTACAATGTTAATCTTGTTATTAGTCCCATCCTTTAGCTCCATTCAACACCTCCCATCTATCTCTCAACATCAGCCATTTCGGCTTTCTATTTTGCCTTATCTGGTTTTAATAATTTAAGTTTACACTGAAAATTTTACACCCCCATTTTAAAATAAATTATATATATATATATATATATATATATAAACAGATTCAAAAGTTTGTACACACCTACCCATTCAAGGGTTTTCCTTTTATTTTTTAAACTGTTTTCGATATTGTAGAATAATAGTGGAGACATCAAAACAGTGAAATAAACAAATCAAAATATATTTTAGATTCTTCAAAGTAGCCACCCTTTGCCTTGATCCAGGCTGTATCACCACCGGCTGGGATTGGGAGCCCCTTATGGGGGTGCAGAATTGGCCCAGCGTCGTCTGGGTTTGGCCGGGGTAGGCCATCATTGTAAATAAGGATTGACTTGTCTAGGTTAAATTTAAAAAATAACAAAAATATTCACACACTTGGCATTCTTTCAACCAGCTTCACCTGGAATGTTTTTCCCACAGTCTTGAAGGAGTTCCCACATACGTTTTCCCTTGTCACTCATTCCAAACCATCTCAATTGGGTTGAGATCGGATGATTGTGGAGGCCAGGTCATCTGATGCAGCACTCATTACTCTCCTTCTTGGTCAAATTTCCCTTACACAGCCTGTAGGTGTGTTGGGTCATTGTCTTGTTGAAAACAAATGGTAGTCCCACTAAGCACATACCAGATGGGATGGCGTATCGCTGCAGAATGCTGTGGTAGCCATGCTGGTTAAGTGTGCCTTGAATTCTAAATGAATCACAGACAGTGTCACCAGCAAAGCACCATCACACCTCCTTCCCCCCCCCCATGCATTACAGTGGGATACACACATGCATAGATCTTCCGTTCACCTACCCTGTCTCACCAAGACACGGCGGTTGGAACCCAAAGTCCAAATTTGAGATTTTCGGACCAGAGGACAGATTTCCACTGATCTCATGTCCATATTGCTCGTGTTTCTTGGCCCAACCCAGTCTCTTCTTATTATTGGTGTCCTTTTAGTAATCTCAGCATGAAAAGAAACATCTCTTTCAAGACCCTGTCTTTCAAAGATAATTTGTAAAAATCCATGCATTCCAGTTGACTACCTCATGAGGCTGCTTGAGAGAATGCCAAGTGTTCAAAGCTGACAAGGCAAAGGGTGGCTACTTTGAAGAATCTCAAATTCAAAATAGATTTTGTTTTGTTTAACACATTTTTGGTACTACATGATTCCATATGTGTTATTTCATGGTTTTGATGTCTTCATTAGTGTTCTACAATGTAGAAATAGTCAAAATTTAGAAAAACCCTTAATTAAGTAGGTGTGTCCAAACTTTGGACTGGTACAAAATATACAGTGCATTTAGGTTAGTTAACTATTAAGACCCCTTGACTCTTTCCACATTTTTGTTACGTTACAGCCTTATTTTAAAATAGATTAAATAGTTCCCTCCCCCATCAATCTACACATACTCCATAATGGCTGAGCAAAAACTGTTTTTTAAATGTATTTTTTAATAAAAAAACAACCGATATTTCGAGGACCAAACAAAGCTGATACTGATTTTTTTTAAATATATATATTTTTTTACATTTTAAAATTCAATTTTAAAAAAGTATTTTAATTTTTATTTATTTTTGTTAAAATTTATTTTTTAAATATATATATTTGTAATGATGACAATTAATTCAGATCCTTTAATATAATAATATAATAATATATGCCATTTAGCAGACGCTTTTATCCAAAGCGACTTACAGTCATGTGTGCATACATTCTACGTACTAAGTACTTTGTTGAAGCACCTATTTTAGTCAGATGTTTTGGAGTGGTGGCAATGTTTTTGCAGCAGTGCCCCCCCCCCCCACTGCTAAATTAATCTAAGGGAAACGCTGTGCTTACGCTTCATGTGCTTGGCTTTCTGTTCCGCGGCCAAGTAATTTGCATTCCACACACTTCACATACATCTATCAGCAAAGCATCTCTCTACACCACACCCACACTGACTGATGGGTGTGTGTGTTCTCCTGGCAGGCCCGTGTTCAGTGAGGACCCCCCCATTCCCTCTCCGGCCCCCCACGCCTCTCAGAACCCTTCCTTCCTCCTCTCCTCCTCCCTTCTCTCCATCCAAGCCATGCAGTCGCCAGTCCTCCTCCTCAGACACAGACCTCAGTCTGACGCCCAGGATTGGTAAGACCTCACCAGCCTCCTCACCCTCTCCTCCCCTCTCTGCACCTTTCCTCATCCCCACTCAGAAACTCACTGAGTTGTTTATTTTGCTATCCCAGTTCATTGTTTTTATTGATTTATTTCAAGTAATTTTGTTAGAATCACACTGACAGCAGCTGTTGACCATAGTTCTATAATAACCCACACTTCCCCTAGGACAGGACATGGCTCCCCTTACTGGTGGAAATACACCCTTTGATCCCCCTCACTTCCTCTCTTCCCCAACTCCCTTCTTCCTAAAGGAGTTGTATTTCCCTTTTTTCCCCCTGTCAGATTTCAAATCATGTGACTCTCCTCCACTGTCTTTCTTTTCTGCTTTTCTTGCTGTCTTCTTGTTTTCTCTTTGTTTTCTGTCTCCCTACCTCCTGCCTCTCTCTCTCTCTTCACCTCTTTCTCTGCAGAGAGGTTTGTGTCTAGTCCTGGGGTCTTCCTCTGTCCCAGTTCCCCCACCCTCTCCTTCGATTCCCCGTCCCTTCCTTCCTCTGGGCTAATCCTGTGCAGCATTGGGTCTGCCCTCAGAGCCTACACCCCACCCCCTCTCCCCTCTGTCCAATCAGAGGGGTCTGTGTTGAGAAAGACTGTATCATTCAGTGAAGAGCTGATGCTGGCGGCCTCCGGTAGGACGGTCATGAAGGTCTATAACTGTCTTTAACACTATAACACCCTGCAGGAGTCATAAAGCCCAACAACACCCCTTATAACACTTGTTACACTTAAATAGTTAAATAGCCTTTATTATAGTCTCTGGTAGGGCACAAAGTTCAGAAGTCATGAAGCACTAAAACACCTTTTACAAACTGCATCTACAACCTCTAACAGCCATAAATGTGCTCCTCTCGAACTTTACCCCACTTAACCTTGGGTGAAATGTCCATCCTTGCTGGTCTCTGGCCCTGATACTAACTGCCCTGGAGTGACCCCCTGCCCATGTTTTTATACCCCAATGTGTGGTTTAAGGCATGTCCAGCCCCCCCACAATCACCCCCTTTTGCAAGTCTCTATGGTGGTGTAGTATGCAGTAGTGTACAGAGGGGATAATAAAGCAGCTATGTGAATGTTCTCTATCGTCACAGGTAGATTTATGGGAATGTTGTCATTAGCAAAGGTGTATGATAAATGCTATGTAGATATTAGCTTAGTATTCTAAGGGACACTTCATCTGGAATTTGCATGGTTGTCGAGGTGTTCCAGCTCGCACAAGCTAAGGCTCTTGCAAGGCTACTTACATACTTGTGGTTGTCGACGAATGCCAGCTTTCTGTGATGAAGCGATGTGATTGGTGAAGTGGTGTTCTCTCGTCCTATCAGGGATGGGGAGTGGGGGCAGCGTTGGAAAAGAGGCTGGGCCTCTGAAGACCCTCCTCAGACAACATACCCAATCAGCTCTGGAGCAGAGGGTAAGCACACACACCGGACACACACCGCACTGCATTTTGCTTTGTGAAAGGGTGAATTGTGAAGAGTTTGTGAGGGTGAAGTATGATTATGTTCGTGAATAATGTTCCGTCTCTCCATCTTCTTGACCACTCCTTCCTCTCAGGGAGCCTCACCCTCTGGTATATTTGTAAACACCAGGGTATGACACACACACAGTGTTTGTTCTGGATGCTTCTATCAAACCTCTTTCCTGCCTGAGTTCTGCTCAGGGGTTTTAGTCTTTAGTTGGGCTGCTTCTCAACAGTTTACAGTGGTTTCCTCTCCTTACAGTGCATTCGGAAACTATTCAGACACCTTGACTTTTTCCACATTTTGTTACGTTACAGCCTGATTCTGAAATGTATTCTTTTTTACTTAATCAATCTACACACATTTACCCCATAATGATAAAGCAAAAACAGTTTTTTAGATTTTTTTTGCAAACATATGAACAAATATTTATATTTACATAAGTATTCAGAACCTTTACTCAGTACTTTGTTGAAGCACCTTTGGCAGTGATTGTAGCTTCAAGTCTTCTTGGGTATGACACTACAAGCTTGGCACACCTCTATTTGGGAGTTTCTCCCATTGAGAGTCCTTTAGATTTGCATTTGCATTTTGCATTTAAGTCATTTAGCAGACGCTCTTATCCAGAGCGACTTACAAATTGGTGCATTCACCTTATGACATCCAGTGGAACAGTCACTTTACAATAGTGCATCTACATCTTAAAGGGGGGGGGTGAGAAGGATTACTTCTCCTATCCTAGGTATTCCTTAAAGAGGTGGGGTTTCAGGTGTCTCCGGAAGGTGGTGATTGACTCCGCTGTCCTGGCGTCGTGAGGGATGTCTTTAGATGTCTTTTGGCAAAGTCCAAGCAGGCTGTAGTGCCTTTTACTGAGGAGTGGCTTCCGTCTGGCCACTCTACCATAAATTCCTGTTTGGTGGAGTGCAGCATCGATGGTTGTCCTTCTGGAAGGTTCTCCCATCTCCACAGAGGAACTCTGGAGCTCTGTCAGAGTGACCATCCGGTTCTTGTTTACCTCCCCCAATCAATTGATTGGACATGATTTGTAAAGGCACATATCTGTCTATATAAGGTCCCACAGTTGACAGTGCATGTCAGAGCAAAAACCAAGCCATGAGGTTGTAGGAATTGTCTATAGAGCCCGAGACAGGATTGTGTCTGCACAGATCTGGTGAAGGGTACCAAAACATTTCTGCAGCATTGAAGGTCTCCAAGAAGACAGGGGCCACCATAATTCTTAAGTGTAAGAAGCTTGGAACAACGAAGACTCTTCCTAGAGCTGGCCGCCCGGCCAAACAGAGCAATCGGGGGAGGAGGGCCTTGGTCAGGGAGATGACCAAGAATGCGAAAGTCACTCTGAAAGAGTTCTGGCGTTCCTCGAGGGAGATGGAAAAATCTTTCAGGACAACCATCTCTGCAGCACTCCACCAAATCAGGCCTTTATGGTAGAATGGCCAGATGGAAGACACTCTTCAGTAAAAGGCACATGACATCTCACTTGGAGTTTGCCAAAAGGCATCTAAAGATTCTCAGACCATGAGAAACAAGATTCGCTGGTCTGATGAAACCAAGATTGAATTATTTGGCCTGAATTCCAAGCATCACGTCTGGAGGAAACCTGGCATCATCTCTACGGTGGAACATGGTGATGGGAGTATCATGCGGTGGGGACGTCGGCAGGGACTGGGAGACTAGTCAGGATCGAGGGAAAGATGAACATAGCAAAATACAGAGATCCTTGATGAAAACATGCTCCAGAGCGCTCAGGACCTCAGACTGGGGCGAAGGTTCACCTTCCAACAGGACAACAACCCTGAGCACACAGCCAAGACAACGCAGGAGTGACTTCGGGAAAAGTACGAGTGGCCCAGCCAAAACCCGGACTTGAACCCGATCTAACATCTTTGGAGAAACCTGAAAATAGCTGTGCAGCAATGCTACCCATCCAATCTGACAGAACATGAGAAGATCTGCAGAGAAGAATGGGAGAAACTCCCCAAATACAGTTGTGCCAAGCTTGTAGTGTCATACCCAAGAAGACTCAAGGTGGAAATCGCTGCCAAAGGTGCTTCAGCAAAGTACTGAGTAAAGGGTCTGAATACTTATTTAAATGTGATATTTCAGTCTTTTTACATTTGCTAAAATATCTAAAAACCTGTTTTTGGTTTGTCATTATGGGTTATTGTGCGTAGATTGATTAGTAAAAAACAAATTCATTTTAGAATAAGGCTGTAACCTAACAACGTGAGAATGTCAAGGGGTCAGAATACTTTCCGAAGGCACTGTGTATATGTGTGGACAGAGACCAAGTCAGTATGGGTTTTTCTCTTCTATCTTATGCCCTTACAACCCTGCATGTTATTGTTTGAAGAAGACCAGGTTGAGCATGCCAATCCTTAATTCTACTGTCTCCCAAGGAAACAGATGTCCTGGAGACAGGTTTGAACCCTGACTCCTGACTTTTACTGTAACTGACCCTATTTGTATCTTTTCAGGAGTTCCCCATCTTCACGTTGACCTGTTTCCCCCCTGGCTTCTTGGTTCACGTCGGGGGCGTGGTCAGCACCCGCTCGGTCAAGCTGCTTGACCGCATACACAACCCCGGTGAGTTCCACAAGAACGCACCGTCCTGGCTATAAGAAAATACATGTTATATTACATGTTGCACTGTAGTTTCCAGGCTAGTTCGATCATGTTTATTACATGACTCGCTCACCCAGTGGGTGAGGGGTGTGTCACACATCGTGGGATCAGTGTGTTAGTCAGCTAGAGTTAATTAGGATTGGGAGGTATCCAGGTTTTCATACCTATATACTATTACTGTACCAAACCGGGTTTTACGGTATTGCTGGCAGTGTACAGAAGGGGGTGCTTTTTTTCAAAAGTAAAAATAAATAATAATAGTAACGCTAACAAAGTACAAGCGAATTCCCATAGCGGATGCTAGCTAAATGCTAAGAAGCGCAAGCGAACATAAACTAATGCAAGGACAGACACCCCAGCTCATAAAGTTTTACAACTATCACAAATGGTTTGCTGCAGAAACAAATATTAGACAGCAGGGCTCTTGAACCAGGTGGGGATTGGTTGTCTTTACTGTTACCAACAAGTGATCAAGTTCAACTTGAAATTCTGGGCTAAAATTGAAGAGAGATTTTGCTCTTTTAGCTAGCAAGTGAGCAAATGTATAGCTGGAGCCCTGAGCTGAAGATAGTTAAAGTTATAAGATATTTCTCTGGCAAACAATAGTGAATTTCAAGTGTAACTTGATCACATCTCTTACTCTGCACGACAGTGGATCGTCACGTCAGGAAAGTGTCACGTCAGGTATCCTCTCTGGTGGGGATTTGGGGACATGCGTAAGTAGAAAAAGGGCTTAAAGTCCAGGTAGCAAATAATGGACTTCATCTGATATTTACAGTGTCTTCAGAAAGTATTCATTCTCCTTGACTTATTCCACATTTTGTGTTATAGCCTTAATTCAGAATTAATTAATTTATTTTTCCTCACCCATTAAGTACAATACCCCATAATGACAAAGTGAAAACATGTTTTAAGAAATGTTAGTTCTATTTAATTTTCAATAAATGTATTATCTACTTTATATAAATATTCACACCCCTGAAAGTGACAAAGTGAATTCTCTCTCCGCAGTTTCAGCTTGCGTCTTAACTAGCGAGATTTAGGATATTTACTAGCCCATACCAGTGTCAAACTTAGCTATGTTATCAACATATGGCAGTATACAAACAAAATCTAGCTCGCTTATTTTGCCAGCTAGAAAAAAATATCCATGAATGTATTCAGAAATGGTGGAGGATAGCTAGCTATAGCAAGAGAAAGTTATCTGCTGCCTTTTCAACAAAAAGCAACTGTGACCACATTGATCGTAAGATTCAAAAAGACACTTTCCACAGACCAAAATCCACAATTCACCCTGCCAAAGAAAACATGGCTCTGTGGCTTCACCCGAAATGCCACCCGATCCGCAAACGGATTCATGGCCGAAGAGTCACATTTCAGTTTAGCCCGCACTTGGCAGGCTATATAAAAAAAACTGCCACAGAACGACCAAATTACCGCATCTCGCAGCCCCCAGAAACACCTTGAAAACTACTCTTTCCCATAGGCTTGTACTATCTATGGGGCGGCAGGTAGCCTAGTGGTTAGAGCGTTGGGCCAGTAACCGAAAGGTTGCTGGATCGAATCCATGAGCTGGCAAGGAAAAAATTTGTCATTCCGCCCTTGAAAAAGGCAGTTAACCCACTGTCCCCTGTAAATAAGAATTTGTTCTTAACTGACTTGCCTAGTTAAATAAAGGTTAGAATAAAAATATATGACAGCATCAGCAGTTGGCTACCAACAGCTGGCAGACATTTACATTTGGATTGTTTTATAAGTGTTATTTAGATGGAAGACATGAGCTAAATGCAGTAGCTCTATAACTAGTTAACGTTAGCATAGAGGTAGCAAGCTAGCTAGCTTTTTCATTTACCTGGTTCACTTCCATGCCAGTGATAATGCTTGCAGTATCTGCTTGCAGTCTCTGCTGACTGTTTAAAATGCGTTAGAAGTCATGTTAATTGTAGGGATAGCATCCAGTTTGAGAAGCAACTTCTTTCTGAAGTCCTCTTTCCATTGTTGATAGTCGTGGAAGTTCTCAGGGAAGAAATGTGCCCAACAGATTGATGAGTAGACTCCCAATGCGCCCACCTCATTTACACATTTATCCCACTTTTAAGAAGTTTTTCATTCACCGTATGACTCTGACCGCAGGGCGTTGTGGGATTGTTTCCGAAGTTAGAGCTGATTTGGAGAGAACCTTAAACCCAACTTTTAGAATAACGTTAAAATATTCTAATTTATTTAGGAGTTTGAAATTTGGGAATGTTTTCTTGGGGTGCTCTAAGTTACTATTATATGGGTTCCTGGCATTGAGAAATAGGTGCTACACTGCGTTTTAATTTTCAAAATCATACAATATCCTTTTATGGGTGTGTCTCAGTCTGTCATACAGGGGAAACACTGCTAGATATGTGGTTAGAGAGGACTTAAACCGAGAGCTGATAGTTGTGTGTGTGTGTGGAAGCTTACGCTGTGGTGTTTGCTGTCCCTGGTGTTGAGGTTTGGTAGTGCATGGCTGTGTGCTGTGGCTTGGCTGTGTTGTGTGTTGTATTTTGGGCTTTAGGAGGCCTGTATCACTTAGTGTCCTGCCTAGCAGTAAAGAATGGTGTTTGTACATATGTGTAGGAGAAGACTCGGCCTATGAGGAACAGTTAAATATCAGTGCTTGTGTGAAAATGTCTTTGTCTGAGTGCAGCTGTATTGACCCTCTGGGAAGAATACATTTCGTTAAGCTTTCAGTGTCCGTTGAGTTTTTAGATGGAACGGAAAATATGGCACTATACAACGTGATGGTCGGGAGTAGGCTACAGTACTAAGAGCATAACATTTCCTCACCCTAATTGTATAATTGTAGTCTAACCAATACCTAAACAGATTCAGTGAAAATAAAAATCGAATGGATTTTTCAAGACCAGTCCCCATGCTTGCTAAAATAGTTGACCGTAGTGACTATTGACTATTGCGTCAAATCCTATTGCTTCAATATGCTCTTTAAATAAATAAGACCTACACCGCTTTTAACAGCACATTACTCAACACTAGTGAGACTCATGTTGCCGCCAATAATTACATATGGGTCCATCCACAAAGTATCAAAATAAAGAGGTGTTGGTTAACCTTTTGCGTGTAGGGGGCAGTATTTTTGTTTTTGGCTCAAATGTACCCATTTGAAACTGACTTTCTCAGCCACAGAAACTATAATATGCATATAATTGTCATATTAGGATAGAAAACACTCTAAAGTTTTCAAAACTGTCAAAATATTGTCTGAGTATAACAGAACTGATATTGCAGGTGAAAACCTGAGGAAAATCCAATCAGGAAGTGCCTCTTATTTTGAAACCGCTCTGTTCCTATGCATGCCTATCCTCCATTTTATATGGTTATCAACCAGATTCCTTTTTCTATGGCTTCCCTAAAATGTCAACAGTCTTTAGACATAGTTTCAGGCTTTTATTTTGAAAAAATGAGCGTGAAAGATCACATTGCATAAGTGGATAGGTGGGGGCTCTCAGAGTGAGTTTTGCGCTACAGAGTAAGGCGGCCATTGTTTCTCCCAGTGTTTTTGAAAAACCTACATACCCGTTTTGATATTATCGACTATATAATTTAAAAACAACCTGAGGATTGATTATAAAAAATGTTTGACATGTTTCTGTGGACATTATGGATATTATTTGGAATATACGTCTGCGTTGTCGTGACCGCTCTTTCCTGTGGATTTCTGAACATAACGCAACAAACAAACGGAGGTATTTTGGGTATAAAAATAATCTTTATGGAACAAAAGGAACATTTGTTGTGTAACTTGGAGTCTCGTGAGTGAAAACATCCGAAGATCATCAAAGGTAAACGATTAATTTGATTGCTTTTCTGATTTTCGTGACCTAGCTACTTAATGCTTAGTGTACATAATGTTATGTTATGCTATTGATAAACTTACACAAACGCTTGGATTGCTTTCGCTGTAAAGCATAATTTCAAAATCTGAGACGACAGGTGAATTAACAAAAGGCTAAACTGTGTTTTGCAATATTGCACTTGTGATTTCATGAATATGAATATTTGTTTGTAATATTATTTGACTGTTGCGCTATGCTATTCAGCGGTTGCTGACGAAAATGATCCTACCCATCCCTAGGCCGTCATTGAAAATAAGAATTTGTTCTTAACGGACTTGCCTATTTCAAGGTAAAATATATATATTTTAAATAAAACCATCCCATGTGAAGAGTCAAATCATTTAATTGAAGTTCAATTCATAACTAAATTGTTAAAGATTTCTATTGGAAGGATTTAATCATTTGCAATTATGTCTACTTATGATAAGGTGAAAGGTTTATGTCTCCATATGATATGGTAAATATATCCAATGCAAAAAAACATCTTAAATGGTATTAATATTCATTCCCATATATTCCTGTTAATTCCCATATATTCCCACGGTAAGTTTTGAATATTACCTAAAATATGCAACTCTAGTTGCAACACTCACTAGCGAGTTCCAAACTGCCTCTGGAAGCAACGTCGGCACAAGAACTGTTCGTCAGGAGCTTCGTGAAATGGGTTTCCTTGGCCGCACGCACACAAGCCTAAGATCACCATCCGCAATGCCAAGCTTCGGTTGGAGTGGTGTAAAACTCGCCGCCATTGGACTCTGAAGCAGTGGAAACGGCTTCTCTGGAGTGATGAATCATGCTTCACCATCTGACGGACATATCTGGGTTTGGCAGATGCCAGGAGAACGCTACCTGCCCCTATGCATAGTGCCAACTGTAATGTTTGGTGGAGGAGGAATAATACTCTGGGGCTCTTTTTCATGGTGTTGGCTAGGCCCCTTAGTTTTGAACTTAGCTTCGAACTTTGTGGCCACAGTTTGGACATACATAGTAGTATCATCTGCGTATGTGACTGACCGCCTCGATTCGGTCTTATGTTGTAAAATTTGAAAATGTGTTTTTCTAATTGGATTAAAGTAGAGACTCAGCTAGAAAATGGTATTTTATACACTGCAGTTGAAGAACAATGGAAAAGTAATTCTGCTTTGAAAGTTGATAAACTTGTAACCCCATTTTTGCGAAGATTTTCTTTGTCTACATTCAGCATTGTTCACACCCTCTTAAGCCTTAGGCCCTCCGATCTCTTTAAAGATTTACATGTGAGGCCATTTGCTAAACATAGTGTTTAGTTTAGTAAACAACCAAAGATTTCAAAACTAAAAGCGGTGAAAGTAGTAACCAACAAAAAGGAAAAACTCCTGGTAAAAATACAGTATCTAGTCCTTGGCCTATATCCTAATCTGACTTTGGTGCAGGTCATGTTGTTCTTCAAATTAGTCTCTGGTAAACACACACTATATCAAACAAAAAGTTGATTTGTCATATGCACAGGATACAGAAGGTGTAAACAGTACATTGAAATGGTTACTTACATAGTAGCAATATCAAAAATAGTGTCCAGATAAAACTATTTTATCATTTTTACATGAGGGTTACCTGACAAGCTTGTCTAAATTGATGGGTCATGTGAAGGAAATGTTGTAACCAACCTCAGCCACATCTAGTTAAGTGGATGGGTCACTACTGTCTAGACGTGTACACGTTCATGAAATACAATAGATGGCCTTAATCACCCCCAGATACATCTGGCTAACTTGATGGGCCATGTAATCATCTGGCTAAGTGTTTTGTTTAGACATGTACTATAGCTAGCTAGCTAGCTAACAATGAACCGGCATAATCCCAACCCATACTACCACCATCCAATACAAACATTGTCATAGCTGTAGTATGACTCTGCAGGTAGCTGAAGCTAACCCACAGGTAGGGTTTCTGAGAATGCAAATGGGTTACATCCGTAAAGTTAGCTAGCTAGCTAACCATGAACAGGCGTCAGAGCTCAGGCCTATTGAGGACAACAATGAAATAGCAGTATCAACAGTATGAAAAGCTTTTGACAGGTCCACAAACAAAGCAGCACATTTAATTTCTGTGTCAAAAGCATGGACAAGATCATTAATAACTAAAATGGTAACCGTAATAGTGCTATGCCCAGGCCTAAAGTCTGTTTTATTTACATTCACAATACATTTGTCAGATAAAAAAGATCAAATTTGTACATTTACCAATGATTCAAGAATCGTAGCTAGACAAGGATGCCTTGAAATGGGGTGATCATTATTACAATCACTACTATCCCTGCCCTTAAGGAATGGCAGCACGAGCTGATTTCCATGCTTTTGGAATATTTCCTGATACCAGTGTTAAATTGCGTTTATTAAGCCAACAATGATGGATGCTGCACACTTAAGTAGACCAGGATCCGGTTAGTCGGGCCCTGTGGATGTCTTCTCTATTGCTAGCAAAGCTCCAGGACAAATTTTTTGGTAAATAGCCTAAAAGAAAAGCTTTGACTATAATTTCTCTGATCATTCAGCACGTTTCCCCTATCAACATTCAGCCCAATATAATTATGAATAGGCTTAGAGGTTCTTTCCAAAAGAGAGCCCGCTGAAATAAAATGATGGCATTTTTTAAAAGTAAATTAATTTGTTGTGGCAGAGAGGAGGAAGTGGAACCCTTCAGGGATTTGACAGTTTTCCACAATTTAGCCGTGTTCCAATTACAATTCGAAAGGGCTGTGACATAATAATCATGTGTAGCCTTTCTGATTTGTCTTACACAATGATTCCTCGGTGTAATAACTTGCCAGTCCAGGCCTAAAGCCTGTGTTCCAGTCATAATTTATTTTATGAATGACTTCTGATATTTCCGGAGTGTACCAGGGATTCGCTCTACCCTTTAAGGGAACATTATTAAGGGACATCAGTAAGGATCATAGCCTTCACCTGGACTTATGGCATGGAAAGAGCAGGTGTTCTTAATTTTTTGTTTACTCCGTGTGTGTGTATTAATGTTTTATTACTCAAACTACCGGCGGGCCGGATTGTTCCCCCTCCGTATGTTTGATACCCCTGCCTTAGACTGTAGAGATCTGCTAGTGAATGCCTCTTCTCTTTCTCTCCTCTCTTTAGCCTTTACCTCTCTCCCTGCTTGTCTAATTCCACAGCATATCTTTGATCATACTTCTCACCATATCTGCTTTTCTCTCTACCTTGTTCTCACTTCTTTCTTTCTCTCTCTCTCTGCTAGACTCTGGTATTGACTCAGGGTCTGTGTCTTTGCAATTACTTTGGTGCTGTTGTGTTGTAGTTTGTCTTCTCTTTTTCCTCTCTTCTGTACTAATGGTGTGTGTTGTTCTGGCCCAGTGTTGGGTAACACGCGCTCTTACAAACTGCTAGACTGGAATAGTGTCGCTGCAGGTACCTCCCTCCTCCTACTGGTCTCACACACTGGAGACATGGCAGCTCACTGAAACGCACCCAACCAGGCACACAAATATGGGTGTCTGCAAGCATCTAGTTACAGCTCTAAACTAAAGCTCTGTTTCTTTCACTGAGCTGCCATCCTCCTCTCTCCTAGTCTGTGTATGTGTGTGTGCTGAGCATGCGCTAAGCCCCCCCCCCTCCCAGTCCTTCCCCCTTGGCTAGCCCACCATCCCAAGCTGCTACAGCAGTGTGTGACACTTGCATCCCTAAAGTTCTCCCTGCGCTTCAGTAATGCTCCTCTAAGAAGCCTGTCCAGGTTAAGACTGAGACAGACTGGGTATGTGCATCATCCCTGGATTCACTGGGCCGTATTCATGCTGGGAGGGGGGAAGAGACAAGAGGATGGAGGGGGGTACAGGAATGGAGTGTGAGACACAGGGTAGTGTAGTTAGACGGGTATGTGTTGGTTCAAGATCTGTGATGAATGAATATGGCCCTCCTCTGCCCATGCGTGTGGATGTGAGCGTACCTGTGAGACATGCTGCTTCTTTTAGAGAGGGCTCTGCTCTGGGTCTGTTATGCCTGAGCCATTTATCCATCCATCTCGCATCCTTCCTTCTTCCCCGTGTCTCAATTTTTCTCTTTCTCTCTCCCTTCTTCCCTCTCTATCGTCTCTATCTCTCTTTGAGCATGTGGCCTCTCCCAGGAGGTACAGAGTGGACCCATGGTTATTATTAAGGACCATGGTTCAACCTCCACCAGGTGTCCCTCATTTGATTATGATGAAGGCTCTGAGAAGGGCCTCTTCTCCTCCTTGCCTGGCCTTATGTGAGGCCAGGGTCTTGTTCAGGAGCCTCAAAAACTGTTTATAATGTTTTGAAACAGGAAGGCACTTGTCCAATAAGAATACTCCTATTAATTTCAGTTTTTTTTACATATATATTGTTTTAGCTTTGGTGTGAACTACTGAACACAATACTTTATGGGAATGAAGTTAAGAAGATGTAGGGGGTTGGGACGCCACCCTACATTCCTGTCTTCCTGTGATTGGCTGGCCTGGAGATGATGCTATGAGATGAGAACAGCCCAGACACTAACTAAACACCTTCATTATGTTCATCATCAACATCATGTTCACTGTGTTAAGAACTGACAGTTGGTTAAGTGGTACCTGCTTGCTATGATGCACCATTTTAACAACAATCAGCAAAAAAAAGGGTCAGTTGATTCTCTGTTGCTTCTTATTTAATGGTATTCGCTAGTATCGATACTTCTAGTTTCTGATGGTCAGTAAGTTTCTAAAAGTAGCTAGTTTCTAATAGGTTTTAGTTTCTGACAGTCACCTAATTTCTGATTGTCGCTAGTTTCTGGTAGAGTCAGTCAGGTATCCAGCCAGTGTGTGTGTGTCTGTGTCGCTATGTATGTGTGTCTGTGTATGACATTATGTGTGTTTGTGTTGCAGACGAGCCGGAGACGAGGGACGCGTGGTGGGAGGAGATTCGTCAGGAGATCAAGTCTCATGCAAAAGCCCTGGGTTGCCACGCTGTGGTGGGATACAGCGAAAGCACCAGCATCTGGTACGCTGCACACACACACAATACAAAGACCACAGTTGTATTTCAAAGTCTGTTAGAGCATTATAGGCACAGAAAGTTATCTAAAGTTATGTGGACCTAAAGTTATCCACCATCTCTCTCTCTCCACCCTCTCTTCTCCCTCTCCCCTCCCTCCTGTTCCCACAGTGAGGAGGTGTGTATCCTGTCTGCATCTGGCACAGCGGCCATGTTGAATCCCAGATTCATGCGTGAGGGCTGTCTGGACACCGGCGGCAGCGACCACAGGTTATCACGACAACCACACCCCGGCATGGTGGGGTCGGAGAGGGGCGAGGGGGAAGTTAGCTCAACCTGGCTGGGGTAGGAACACACACACACACTGCTGGATGGGTGTTAGTGTAGGTGTGAAAAGATTTGAGTGGCCAGGAGGTTTTGGACTAACCTAGTCATTGATTGCTTCTAAATGGAGAGGGGTGTTCTGAATTAATTGGATTAATTGAATTTAAAAATGGTGTTCTAGCATTTTGTTCTGAGCTGTGTGTGTGTGTATTTCAGGTTTGAGGATGCGTCGCCCCCTAGCTGCGGGTTTGTTCACATCCCGTATGATGAGTTCAACATGCCGTTCCCAGCTCAGCTTACATACTGCTACCACTGTAGGAGACAGAAGGTCCCTGATGTGCTCTTTACTACCATAGACCTACCTGCTGAAGCTGAGGTTACTGGGAAGGGCTGCCTCATACAGGCCAGGTAACATACACACACTACCACCATATTTCCTGTCTGTGTGGGTAATAAACTCAGCAAAAAGAGAAACGTCAACTGTGTTTATATTCAGCAAACTTAACGTGTAAATGTTTGTATGAACATAACAAGATTCAACAACTGAGTCAAAAACTGAACAGGTTTCACAGACATGTGACTAACAGAAATTCAATAATGTGTCCGAGAACAAAGGGGGGGGTCAAAATGTAACAGTCAGTATCTGGTGTGGCCACCAGCTGCATTAAGTACTGCACCAGATTTACCATCTCACTGTGAGATGTTACCCCACTTCCACCAAGGCATCTGCAAGTTCCCGGACATTTCTGGGGGGAATGGCCCTAGCCCTCACCCTCCAATCCAACAGGTTCCAGACTTGCTCAATGGGATTGAGATCCGGGCTCTTCACTGGCCATGGCAGAATACTGACATTCCTGTCTTGCAGGAAGGGTACCACATGAGGGAGGAGGATATCTTCCCTGTAACGCACAGCGTTGAGATTGCCTGCAATGACAACAAGCTCAGTCCGATGATGCTGTCACACACCGTCCCAGACCATGATGGATCCTCCACCTCCAAAACGATCACGCTCCAGAGTACAGGCCTCGGTGCAACACTCATTCCTTCGGCGATAAACGCATATCTGACCATCACCCCCGGTGAGACAAAACCGCGACTCGTCAGTGAAGAGCACTTTTTGCCAGTCCTATCTGGTCCAGCGACGGTGGGTTTGTGCCAATAGGCAATGTTGTTGCCGGTGATGTCTGGTGAGGACCTGCCTTAAAAGCCCTCAGTCCAGCCTCTCTCAACCTATTGCGGACAGTCTGAGCACTGATGGAGGGATTGTACGTTCCTGGTGTAACTCGGGCAGTTGTTGTTGCCATCCTGCAGGTGTGATGTTCGGATGTATAGATCCTGCGCAGATATTGTTACACGTGGTCTTCCACTGTGAGGATGATCAGCTGTCCCTGTTAGCGCTGTCTTAGGCGTCTCACAGTACGGACATTGCAATTTATTGCCCTGGTCACATCTGCAGTCCTCATGCCTCCTTGCAGCATGCCTAAGGCACATTCACACAGCTGAGCAGGGACCATGGGGATCTTTCTTTTTGTGTTTTTCAGAGTCCGTAGAAAGGGATCTTTAGTGTCCTAAGTTTTCATAACTATGACCTTAATTGCCTACCGTCTGTAAGCAGTTAATGTCTTAACGACCGTTCTAGAGGTGCATGTTCATTAATTGTTTGGAAAGCATGGGAAACAGTGTTTAAACCTTTTACAATGAAGATCTGTGAAGTTATTTGGATTTTTCCGAATTATCTTTGAAAGACAGGGTCCTGAAAAGGGGACGTTTCTTTTTTTTCTGAGCTTATTATGTTTTTTCTTATGAGGAAGGTGGCCCAGAGAGGTATGTAAAATGATGTTATATTGCAGGTTGTGTCGAACGAAGAAGAAGGCCCAAGGGGAGGTGAATGCTACATCCATCTCTAACCTCCTCCCCTTCATGGAGTATGAGCTCCACACACAGCTGATGAACAAACTCAAACTGCGCTCCATGAATGCTCTGTTTGGACTCCGCATTCAGATCAGTGTGGGAGAAAACATGCTCCTGGGACTAGCTGTAAGTCTGTGTGTGTGGTGTGCGTGCGTGCCTACCTCTCCTCCAGTCTTCTACGAGTTGTGTATCTGATGGGTCTGTGTGTGTGTCGTGTATATCCCTCTCTTTGGCGTGTGTGTGTCCAGTCTGCAACGGGTGTGTACCTGTCAGCGCTGCCAGCTCCAAGTGGTATCCAGATAGCTGGAAAGAACCCCAGTGACCTGAGCTACGACCAACACATCTCCACCATGCAGAAACGCATCGATGACACCATCGCCAAGAACAAGGAGCTCTACAACATACACCCCCCGGTGAGAGGCACGCACACACAGCCATATGTGTGTAGGTGTAATTCTGTGTAAATATGAAAGTGATAGTTATCTCCTGTCTTTCTCTGGTTGTTAAGAAGTTATTTACGTTGGACCCTGAGGCATTCACCGGCCTGAATACGGTACTGAGCATGCCCAATTAGTGATGCATGCCACACTACCCTCTCTATTAATCAACTCTGTATGAGTACAACACCCTCTAGAATCACAGCTCTGTATGAGAACTACAGCCTTTAAAGAATTAAACCTCTATACGAGTACAATACTCTAGAATCACAATATGACTAGTCCTACAATTACAGCTGTACGAGGACAGTCCAGAATCACAGATCTACGGAAATGCATACACTCTAAAATCACAACTCTAAGTACAGTCTAGAATCAGAGCTCTATGATAGTCCACTCAAGAACACAGCTAGTATGCTCATGCATTTAAGGGGCTATAGTTTTTCTTAACACAAAATACATTAGTGCAACAGATATGGCAGAAAATAGTTTATCAGATGACAACAGCAGTGCAATGCTACTTGGCTAGCATTAACACATGTAAATTAGCTTACAATTCAAAAGCAAGCTATTTTCCTTTAGCAAAAACGATGCATGGCCATCATATTTCTAATGTTTATCACAGAAAGAATGTAGCCAGCTACATTTTCTAATGTTTGCATTTTATCTTATTACTGGAGAAAAACTACACCGGAGGAAAGTACTTGGGAAAAGTAACCTACACCTGTCAGAGCTCTGTCTGGTGATCCAATGACTAGAGCAAAGATATTTCATTCAAGTGGAGAAGTGAAACTAAAGCATGAAATTTGTCCTTTTCCTTTGATGCGAACCATGACTGAAGCAGAATTGACAATAAGAAGCATTTTAGATCTTCATTTAAAAAACGCAGCAAGATATTTTATCTGAACTTTTCTGAGTAGAAAAAAAGATAAATGCTGCGTTAACCCAACCCCTGAAGAGTCTTCTCACTTTTCCTCCCTCCACTAAATTGTTGTGTGTGCTATTAACTAATATAAAAACGTACTTTGATAGCGCCTTCTTGGGTGTGGGTGAATTGGATGTAGCTACTTATTGTGTGGTTTGGACTGATGCTGTTGCTATGGGACTGTGACTAACTCAGCGGCTCACAACCTGGACAGGGTTGGTCGGAGCCACACACACCTATTGTTGTTTTTATTGCTCTTGTTGTAGGAGTGTATGGAGGAGGTGGTGGGGTCTCCTATCCCTGACAGACAGCGGTCCAGCAGACTGTTCAGGTCTACCTCTGAGAGTTCAGATGAGCTGTCCGAACTAGACCTGTCCCATGGCAAGAAGGATGCCTTTGTACTGGAGGTATGGCTGGCTGGGTGTCCTCTAACTGTAGTGTGTGTGTGTGTGTGTGTGTGTGTGTGTGTGTGTGTGTGTGTGTGTGTGTGTGTGTGTGTGTGTGTGTGTGTGTGTGTGTGTGTGTGTGTGTGTGTGTGTGTGTGTGTGTGTGTGTGTGTGTGTGTGTGTGTGTGTGTACTGTAGGGTGGGTGTGTGTGTGTGTGTGTGTGTGTACTGTAGGGTGGGTGTGTTATGTTGGATGTGTAAATTGTAGTGTGTGGGCATAGTATAGGATGTGGTGTGTTAATGTATTTCTTCTCCTGTCTTCAGATTGATGACACTGATGCAGTAGAGGACATCCAATCCCTACTTACTGATGCCCCCATACCTGCAGGTATATACACACTGTTCTACTAGAAATGATATTTTCTATTCAACTCTGCTCTTTCACCATGTCTGTCTCTCTCCAGGGTTCTACAGCTGTAACACGGAGGTCATGCCTGGGATTCACAACTGGACTTCAGGACTACAGGTCAGGCTCGCACACTGAAACACTACAACGACGACTACTACTACTTATTTTGCGATTTATAATATCTTACTCATTCTCTTCCATTCCTCCCAAGATGTTTACATCTGTCCGGGTCTACAGACTCAGTAATGCCAATCTGACCAACCAGGGCCTGAACAAGATCTTTACTGACCTCTGTGAGAACTTGCTCAAAGTAAGACCATACACAAGAGCGAAGCGCGGGTTAAGCGTTGGTGTTCCTCTTACTTATTCTACTTAATATATAACTTCCATATTAAGTTGAACTGTCTGCTTTTTATTTGTCTGTGTGTGTAGAGTCTATACTTTAAGCTGCGTTCCATGATCCCATGCTGTCTTTGCCATCTCAACTTCACTGTAGCCGTACCAGAAGAAGAACTCATACAGGTGAGAGGACATACATACCTGAGCACACCTCTCCTATCTTGTCCATCTTAACTCGGTTTTGGTCAGTATCTTTATCTTACATTTGTGTCATTAAAAGAGAGCAACAAGGTAAAAAGAGTTTCATTCTCTCTTATTTTCTCACATCCCCTCTCCCCTCCAGGTGGCGGTGACAGCCGTAGCCATGAGTTTTGATAAGGAGACTCAGCAGGCAGCAGACAAGGCTCTCACCAGGGGTCAGTATTCTGAAAGCCTATACAGTGGGGCAAAAAAGTATTTAGTCAGCCACCAATTGTGCAAGTTCTCCCACTTAAAAGATGAGAGAGGCCTGTACTTTTCATCATAGGTACACTTCAACTTTGACAGACAAAATGAGAAAATCACATTGAATTTATTTGCAAATTATGGTGGAAAATAAACTTTTGTTATTGACCAAATACTTATCTCAATATTTTGTTGGCAATGACAGAGGTCAAATGTTTTCTGTAAGTCTTCACAAGGTTTTCACACACTGTTGTTGGTATTTTGGCCCATTCCTCCATGCAGATCTCCTCTAGAGTAGTGATGTTTTGGGGCTGTTGCTGGGCAACACGGATTTTCAACTCCCTCCTCCCTCCAAAGATTTTCTATGGGGTTGAGATCTGGAGACTGGCTAGGCCACTCCAGGACCTTGAAATACTTCTTACGAAGCCACTCCTTCGTTGCCTGGGCGGTGTGTTTGGGATCATTGTCATGCTGAAAGACCCAGCCACGTTTCATCTTCAATGCCCTTGCTGATGGAAGGAGGTTTTCACTCTAAATCTCACGATACATGGCCCCATTCATTCTTTCCTTTACACGGATCAGTCGTCCTGGTCCCGTTGCAGAAAAACAGCCCCAAAGCATGATGTTTCCACCCCCATGCTTCACAGTAGGTATGGTGTTCTTTGGATGCAACCCAGCATTCTTTGTCCTCCAAACACGACGAGTTGAGTTTTTACCATATAGTTCTATTTTGGTTTCATCTGACCATATGACATTCTCCCAATCTTCTTCTGGATCATCCAAATGCTCTCTAGCAAACTTCAGACGGGCCTGGACATGTACTGGCTTAAGCAGGGGGACACGTCTGGCACTGCAGGATTTGAGTCCCTGGCGTCGTAGTGTGTTACTGATGGTAGGCTTTGTTACTTTGGTCCCAGCTCTCTATAGGTCATTCACTAGGTCCCCCCGTGTGGTTCTGGGATTTTTGCTCACCGTTCTTGTGATCATTTTGACCCCACGGTGTGAGATCTTGCGTGGAGCCCCAGATCGAGGGAGATTATCAGTGGTCTTGTATGTCTTCCATTTCCTAATAATTGCTTCCACAGTTGATTTCTTCAAACCAAGCTGCTTACCTATTGCAGATTCAGTCTTCCCAGCCTGGTGCAGGTCTACAATTTTTGTTTCTGGTGTCCTTTGACAGCTCTTTGGTCTTGGTCATAGTGGAGTTTGGAGTGTGACTGTTTGAGGTTGTGGACAGGTGTCTTTTATACTGATGACAAGTTCAAACAGGTGCCATTAATACAGGTAACGAGTGGAGGACAGAGGAGCCTCTTAAAGAAGAAGTTACAGGTCTGTGAGAGCCAGAAATCTTGCTTGTTTGTAGGTGACCAAATACTTATTGTCCACCATAATTTGCAAATAAATTCATTAAAAATCCTACAATGTGATTTTCTGGAGAGAAAAAAATTATCATTTTGTCTGTCATAGTTGAAGTGTACCTATGATGAAAATTACAGGCCTCATCTTTTTAAGTGGGAGAACTTGCACAATTGCTGGCTGACTAAATACTTTTCTGTCCCACTGTATGTCAAGGCTTAGAGATGAGGTTCTGGAGTTAGGGCGAGCTGGAGAGATAAGACCCTCTACTTGAGTTGGTATATTCAGGTGGGTTGAGGGGTTTGTTTGTTTTCCAGGGAGTGGTGAGAATGAGGAACAGCTCCAGTTTTCTATGGAGCTGTGTGGAGAGTCAACCATCTCCAACAACCAGCCTACAGCCAAACCTTCAGGTACACCACCACACCTTACCCCTTATAACCTCTAATCTTAACCACTAACAACTGCCTAACCTTTAACCTCCAATAACCATCCCTTAGCAGACAAAACATCAGAAATCCCCTAACTGCCTGTAACCTCTCACCCTTGAAGCTCCCTTAATCCATAGTGTTCTATTCTGTATTTTTAAATGTGTTCTGTGATGGTTGTGTTAAACTTGAATTTACCACCGGAGACTGCATCACCAGGTAAATACTGTAACAGTATGCCCAGGTAAATCTTCTTTCAGGTATTTTAGACCTGCAGGCCTGTCTGTATTTCTAGGAGAGAAACAATCCTGTTCGTCATTGGTCTGGAGAGAGAGGAGGGGTTAAACTAAAATGGCTGCCCTCCACCACCACCTCCACTTCAACCAAGACAAGGAGATGGGATTTAGGACTAGGGAACAAGATGTGGGTATAGGACTAGGGAATAGAACGTAGGAAAGGAAGCGTCTGTCTAAGGTATTGAGATACTGTGTGTTGCTGAGGACTGAAGAGTCAACACACGTGGCAGTGGATCATGTTGTGTGTGTGTGTGTGTCGACAGGTGTTCCTGAGAGTGCCATGGTCCACTCGTCTCGAGGTAGGCTCCCCCCCACACCCCACCCCCTACCTGCTGCCATGGCTACCACGGTCCTGTTTTAAGTTCTCATCCTTACATTTTTTATTTTGTCCCGTGTTCTTTTCTTTATGTGTGTCTGTATTATGTCATGTGTGTATGCGGTTTTCGGTACGTGTGTACGGTGTGTGTGTGTGTGTGTGTGCGCACGCACGCATGTATGCGGTGTGGATGTTCTCTCTGTGCATGTCTACGTGTGGTGTGTTGTGTGTGTGTGTGTGTGTGTGCGTGTATTTTTCTCCAGCTCCCTCGGTTGATTACGGTTCCTTTGCAGACAGATGCAGCACCTGGCTAGAGCTGCTTAGGCTGAAAGCTCACACCATAAGACGAGGATCAGTTAAGACAAGTAGGAGGACACAGTTGCTAGCACACTCTGGTACACACACACACACAAATATACACATCCCTCCCCGCATGCCGCTGTGGGGTGGAGCGTCTCAGATCATGCACCAGCTGATTAGCTAGAGTGTGAAAGTTGAAGCCCCGCCCCTCAGAGGGATAGCCAACCAACAGCCAGTGTATAACCTCTGACTCTGTCGCAATAGTGACTGACATGGAGGAAGTAAACATCAAGGAGTATCTTAAAACATGCTTAAAACGCACTTAAAATGTCTCACTAAAGCTGGTGACTGGGGGAAATGCATTTTGATATTTCTGCACTATGTAAATAAACAGTTTCATAAACTGTGATAATAACTGAGCATAATTAACTGGGTTTAAATGTCACAACACATTTCAAATCACACGGTATCCCCTTTATAATGCACTACTTCGGATCAGAGCCATATGGCAGATCCCTGTGTAATGCACTAACTGGGGAGTGATTTGAGATGTAGACTTAATGTTGTTCAAATTGTCTGTGAAGGTTCCTGGTCTGATTGAAGCATCATTCACTATGTTACAAGATGGAACATCTTTCACACTCTGGCTTGTTTCAATCATTCTGCTTAACAGACTGCCTTCTGTTCTGTATCGATCATACACACACACAGGCTAATTCAAACAAACGCACATAGGAACTCTCTCACACCCACACACGGGTACAGTGCCTTCAGAAAGTAGTCATACCCCTTGACTTATTTCAAATTTTGTTACAGCCTGAATTCAAAAATGTATTAAATGTATTCTCCCCCCCCCCTCATTCATCTACACACAATGCCCCATAATGACATGGTGAAAACGTGTTTTCAGAAATTTTAGCAAATGTATTGAAAATAAAATACAGAAATATCTAATTTACATAAGTATTCACACCCCTGAGTCAATACATTGTAGAAGCACCTTTGGTGGCGATTACAGCTTTGAGTCGTCTTGGGTGTGTCTGGATCAGCTTTGGGTCGTCTTGGGTGTGTCTGGATCAGCTTTGAGTCGTCTTGGGTGTGTCTGGATCAGCTTTGGGTCGTCTTGGGTGTGTCTGGATCAGCTTTGAGTCGTCTTGGGTGTGTCTGGATCAGCTTTGGGTAGCCTTGGGTGTGTCTGGATCAGCTTTGGGTAGCCTTGGGTGTGTCTGGATCAGCTTTGCACATCTGAATTTGGGAATTTTATCCCATTCTTCCTTACAGATTTCAAGCGCTCATAAGTTAGCTGTTCACCGCCGCTCTCCATCTATCTTCAAGTCTCCACAGATTTTCAATGGGATTCAAGTTTGGGCTTTGGCTGAGCCACTCAACGACTTTCACATTCTTGTTCTGAAGCCATTGCAGCATTGCTTTGGCTGTATTCTTGGGGTCACTGTCCTGTTAGACTGGGGCGAAGATTTACATTCCAAGGTCATTTGCACTCTGAAGCAGGTTCCCAAGGATTTGCCTGTATTTGGCTCCATTCGTTGTTCCTGCTTTTCCATTTCTCAAGGATGGAGACCACTGTGCTTTTGGAAACTTTCAACACTCTAGAAATCATTTTATACCTTTCCCCAGATAGATTTGTGATGAGGCATATATCTGGGAGATCTACAGACAGTTCCTTGGACTTCATGGTATAGTTTCTGCTCTGTCATGCCCTGTCAACTGTGGAACCTTATATAGTGTTTGTTTCTAAATCATGTCTAAACAATTGAATTGGCCACAGGTGGACTCCAATCAAGTTGTAGTGAAATCTCAAGGATGCACTTGAGCTCAATTTGGAGTGTCATAGCAAAGGGATGTGAATACTTATGCAAATGAGATTTCTGTATATCATTTTCAATAAATTTGCAAATTATGCGGTATTGTGTGTCGATGGGTGATTTTTTTTTGTTGTTGTTATATTTAATCAGTTTTGAATCCGGCTATAACAACAAAATGTGGAATAAGTTAAGTGATATGAACATTTTCTGAAGGCACTGTAAATACATACACACGTGGCTGAGGCCTGGCCAGTGTTGAGGCTGTATGGCTGTTTGTCTGTCACTGCCTGGCAGCTTACCTTTTCATCATTGTGATTATTCTGTCACCATGCTGCCCTACATGCTCACATACACACAGCTTATAGTTCACATTCAAATTTCACACACTCTGCATCCATTTTCTTCCAGCTCATAGCCCATCATGTATGCTATTCTATGTGTCGCCATCTAAAGGCTGAGTCTGTTATTGCCATCCATTCCTGTTTTTTTCTCTCACTCCCTTTCTCTCCCCCCACCACCCCTCCTCCAGTCTCGTCTTCAGAGCGCTGCAGTCCTCTCCCAGAGGGGCGGTCCCGGTCGCTACGCTCCACCAGGTCGTTGCCGTGCAGTGCCCCTGTTACTGTGGTGAAGATGACTCCTCTGTCCTTCCTTCCCGGGACGCGCATTGTGAAATACTTGGGAATCATCAACATGTTCTTCATTAGGGAGACCACGTCACTACGAGAGGTACACGTATACACATGTTTGTGTGATCGATTCCTGAAGATGTCATCAGAGATGAATAGGACATTTTTACATTTTTCTGTGGTGTGCGTAGTCTGTTCCTCTGCTCGCTCATAGCAGTGATATCTCAATGGTTAGCATATTTCATGTGTGTGTGTGTGTTTGTGTGTGTGTGTTAGGAGGGGGGTGTAAGTGGCTTCCTCCATTCCTTCATAGCGGAGGTGTTTGCCATGGTCCGTGCCCATGTAGCAGCTCTGGGGGGAAATGCCTTAGTGTCATACAGCATGAAGGAGTGTGTCTTCATGGAAAACCCCAACAAGAACCAGGTACAGTAACACACACTGTTAATTTGCTTTGTTAGTTAAAGAACTGGAGGCCTAAAGCATTACAAGATTTTCTCAAAGAACCAACAGGTTAAAGAACCTCATGTCTGTCCTTTCTCCCCCTCTCATTCTCCCTCCAGGCTCAGTGTCTGATTAATGTTAGTGGTGATGCTGTTATCTTCATCAGAGAATCAGACCAAGAGGCCATACCCCCTCTGTTGACCAGCAGACAGACCAGCAGCACTGGGGCTGATGGGACCACTTGACACACAATTGAGTCTAGCCATCCAAATAATCGTGATTTGTGTCTGCCTTAAACAGATGGAACGTCTTAAGGTTAGGTAGGACCCCACAAATTACATATGCAAACAAACATGCAGTTGACAAGTTGGAGAAATTGTCTCTCATTGTCCATTGAGATACTCTACAGAAGCCATTTAGAGAGGCAGTCTGTCATTTCTCTCTCTGTTGTTGATATAATAGACATTCCAAAACATGGTGAAGCTTTATGCAGCTAATAGACCTATCCCTCTCCATCCAGTCTCATCAGTCACTAGCCGGCCATGCTAGAGCGGACAAGGTATTCATTAATAGACAGCTCCGTACAGGGTTATAGATGGCCATGGTAGAGAGAACTAAATTGTAGAAATAAGTGTTTTAATTGTCTGTCAGGCGATATTTGGGCTAACACACACGCCCTGTGGACAGCCTCCTGCCATCTTCCTGGCTCCATACTACTGAACTCTCCTGTCTTTAACGATCATGTAAATGCTGGAAAACAAACTAATTGCAATGACACATTTTTGTTAATTGTTTAGATGCCACTTTTGTTTGTGTAAATGTGCGCTACAATCAGATTTGTGTATTTTTATAATGTAAAATTATATTTGTCAAGTCTAATGAAATTCTGGAAGTTTGATTTATATGGTGTAAGAGAAGTAAGGGTACAGTGATCTGTTCTACTGTTAATGAATATAACCTGTCTCTCTTTCGCTGTAGGACTTGAATGTACGTACATACATACATAGACTGTGTTGCTTAGTGTCTGCATGTATCTGTTATTGCCATGACTGTCTGTCTGCTCGTTGCCTGATGATCCGGCCTGCACAATAAACTAAGCTAGTCCTGTTGACTAGTCACTTTATTCCTAGTTATACGTACATATCTGCCTCAATTGCCTCATGTCTCTGCACATCGACTCGGTGCTGGTACCCCATGTATATAGACACGTTATCGCTACTCATTGTGTATTTATTATTACGTGTTACTACTTTTCTATTATTTCTGTTTTCTTTCCCTCTGCATTGTTGGGAAGGGCCCGTAACTATTTTACTGTTAGTCTACACCTGTTGTTTACGAGGCATGTGATGAATAAAATGTCATTTGATACAGTGAAAAACAGCTTGCCAGTGCCTGTTCCTGCCTCAATGTCAAAGCAGATAACATTGCTTTGAAATCATTCATTTGTAAATGAGAAATGACAAGTTTGGTGTTTGAGGCCGCACGTATAATGTCAAGCTCAGTACCAGAGCTACATGATTTAGGGCTAAGACAGTGCAGTATGAAGATGGGCAGAAACTGCTTCTCCAATATAAATCCCTGATCAAGTTGTAGGCGATGTCACGGGGACGTTGGCTAGCTAAGCTCATGCCTATGCCCAGTTCGAACTGCGCATGGGCAGGTTGTCAAATCAGACGCCTTCGATGTATAGTTTTTGACTAAAATGAAACTTGTCAGTGTGTCACTTTCACGGGGTAGGCGTGATAACATGTTCAACTACTGAAGACATTGGCTCCAATCTAGGTTGTGCCTTTAGATGAGAAGAAAGTTTCACTTATCTCGTTGACTTCTCTAACCCCAGACCCCAGCCCGTTTCCTCCAGCATCTTCACAAGGTCCTTTTGCTGCTGTTCTGGGATTGATTTTTACTTTTTGCACCAACGTACGTTCATCTCTAGGAGACAACGTGTCTCCTTCCTGAGCGGTATGACGGCTGTGTGGTCCCATGATGTTTATACTTACGTACTATTGTTTGTACAGATGAACGTGGTACCTTCAGGCGTTTGGAAATTGCTCCTAAGTATGAACCAGACTTGTGGAGGTCAACAATTTTTTTCCCAAGGTTTTGCCTGATTTCTTTTGATTTTCCCATGATGTCAAGCAAAGAGGCACTTAGTTTGAAGGTAGGCCTTGAAATACATCCACAGGTACACCTCAAATTGACTCAAATTATGTCAATTAGCCTATCAGAAGCTTCTAAAGCCATGACATCATTTTCTGGAATTTTCCAAGCTGTTTTAAGGCACAGTCAACTTAGTGTATGTTAACTTCTGACCCACTGGAATTGTGATACAGTGAATTATGAGTGAAAAAAATCTGTCTGTAAACAATTGTTGGAAAATTACTTGTGCCATGCACAAAGTAGATATCCTACCGACTTGTCCTAAAAACTATAGTTATTTAACAAGAAATTTGTGGAGTGGTTGAAAAACGAGTTTTAATAACTCCAACCTAAGTGTATGTAAACTTCTGACTTCAACTGTATAGTTTTTGTGTGCTTCAGGGCAACGGTGTGTAGATGGAATTTGTATTTGTGGTCCTGGCAACTACCTTTTTTGGAACACCATTATTTTTGTCTTACTGCGATTTACTGTCACGGCCCAGGTCTGGCAGTATCTTTGCAGAAGATCTAGGTGCTGCTGTAGGCCTTCCTTGGTTGGAGACAGAAGCACCAGATCATCAGCAAACAGTCGACATTTGACTTCAGATTCTAGTCAGATGCTGCAGACTGTAGAGTTATTGTATGGCAGTAAATCCATACTGGGAAGTTCATTATCGCCAATTCGTTGATATATATATACAGTATGTTGTTGTTGAAGAGAGTGGGGCTCAAGCTGCATCCTTGTCTTACCCCACAACCCTTGGAAAGAAATGTTTGTTTTGTTTTGCCAATTTTAACCGCACACTTGTTGTTTGTGTACATGGATTTTATAACGGTGTATGTTTTTCCCCCAACACCACTTTCTATTAATTTGTATCGCAGACCCTGATGCCAAATTGAGTCAAGCTTTTTTTAAATCAACAAAGCATGAGAAGACTTTGCCTTTGTTTTTTTTGTCAATTAGGGTGTGCATGGTTAATACATGCTCTGTCATACAATAATTTGGTAAAAAGCCAATTTGATATTTGCTCAGTAAATTGTTTTCACTGAGGAAATGTACGAGTATGCTGTTAATAATAATTCAGAGGATTTTCCCACGGTTGCTGTTGAGACATATCCCACAGTAGTAATTGTGGTCAGTCCTTGATACCAAATATTGGGGAAAATGCCAGAGCTGAGGATGTTAAAAGGTTTAAGTAAAGCCAATTGGATTTTGTGGTCTGTATATTATATAATTTCATTTAGGATACCATCAACAGCACAGGACTTTTTGGGTTGGGGGGTTTGTAATTTTGTCCTGTAGTTCATTCAATGTAATTGGAGAATTCAGATGGTTCTGGTAGTCTTTTAATAGTTGATTCAAGATTTGTTTTCGATCATGTATATGTTTTTGCGGTTTGTTCTTTGTTATAGAGCCAAATAAATAGGAGAAGTGGTTTATCCATGCATCACCATTTTGGATAGATAACTCTTTGTTTGTTCAGTGTGCTCCAATTTTCGCAGAAGTGGTTTGAATCTATGGATTCTTCAATTACATTGAGCTGATTTCTGACGTGCTGTTCCTCCTTTTTCCATAGTGTATTTCTGTATTTTAGTGATTCACCATATTGAAGGCTCAGATTTTCTGGGTCTATAATGTGTTTTTGGTTGGAAGGGTTTCTCAATTACTTTATTTATTTTTGTTTGTCATCAAACCTTTTGTCATTTTTAATTTTCTTAGGTTGTCTGCTTTAATTTTTGGGATTTGATAGGGAAGCTGAGAGGTCAAATATACTGTTTAGGTTTTCTACTGCCAAGTTTACGCCTTCACTATTACAGTGAAATGTTTTGTCCAGGAAGTTGTCTAGAAGGAAATGAATTTGTTGTTGCCTAATTGTTTTTTTGGTAGGTTTCTACACCACTTTCCATCTATAGCATTTCTTATTATTATGCAGGCTTTGATGCCTCATGATTTAAGTATTGCTCTGTTTTGCTGTGATCTCATAGGGGTGTCAGTGGGCTGATTTTGAACGCTCTGCGAGACTCTGGGTTGAGGTCAGTAATAAATTAATCTACAGCACTACTGCCAAGGGATGAGATGGAGGGTCATCACTAGCTTCCATAGCCACGGTCATAAACCCTGCAGTAATCTAATTTGTTATTATAATTTTTTATGTTCTAGCCAATTTGGGCTGTGGAATATAGTGGATACCAAGCCAAGTAGACTGGACACATGACATTACATCCACCACGGAGCACAGTTTCGTAAAATTACTGTACATAAAATCCTGAAAAATTATTTTTCACCCTGCCAGCTCCTATTGAGCACCATGGTACCAACATGCCTTCCGAACGTTCTATTCTCAGCCCACTGTTCTGCATCACAATGCTATTGTCACTGTTGGCAATGAGTTCTACCCACGTAAAGCTACTTCTGTGGATTTAATATGGCGTTTGGCAACCAATTTTAAGGTGCATTATCGCCACCAACTGGACTTGAGTGTGGACCAAAGACAGTGAAGATCTAAATGCTACCCAATATTAGTCTCCTTAAGGAAACAAAATGCATAAATACTACATTCCCTGAATATTTCCCCAGCACTTAATCCTGGGTCTTCAACCTCATTACTCCTCAAATCTAATAACAATCGCTCCCTTTCCCTCATATTTCTGGCACTGAAATAGGAAATGTTCCACTGTCTACCTCCTGAAAATAATAACACCTCCCAGTCTGTTTCCCCACCAATTTCAATGTACTATTGAGCCCTGTGTCCCAGTCTTGTGACTATACTTTCCTACTATCTCGGCCTGAGGACCTCCCTGCCCCCACCTTTTCCTGGATCTTGTACAGGTGTCTTCCCTTTCTCTCCCTGTTCCACAACTCTTGCCATTTATTTTTAACCACTGTTCTTATTAACCCCTTGGCTTCTGCTTTACTGATTTGCCATTTCCATCTCAACATTAGGATGTTTTAAGAGCCTGCTTGGTGACAACATCCACGTCCTCATTCCCCTCTACTCCCACATGAGCTGGTATCCAAAGGAACATCACAAATACCCCAATTTCCTTCACCCTATACAAGCACTGCAAAACCTCATACAGTACATCATGTCGCTCTGAGACACTAACTTAAGCTCCTCAGTGCTGCACAGGAGTCCGAGCAGATGACTACTCTGTCTGGCCTCACCTCCTCCACTCACTCTGCAACCAATAGTAAGGCCAGCAACTCCATTGATTAAACAGATAAATTTATCCATTGCTCTTTTTGTCACTGCCACCTTAAACTCGGGAACATTAAAAGCTGCACCTGTCCTCCCTGTTTGAGTCCATCTGTGAATATATTCAAGAAAGCATAGTATTGTAGCTTTAAATGTTCACTTACAACTGAATCTACTCCTTCCTTAACATATCTTACCCTCTCAAGCAACCGTAGATATATCACTGGCTGAGGGAGAAACCAAGGTGGGATAGCAGGAAGAACCACAGAGGGGCTAAACTCCCAAATAACCCAATCTCTCGCCATGCCATTGCCTATCCTCCCATAGATTGTATTCAGATTTCATTCATGTTCCCTGCACTCTAGGATTACCTTTTGTTGTAGGCTGTATAGCCTTATGCCCTTGTAGATTTACCCAATATGTCAAGGCTAGCTCTCCCAACTCTACCTGCATCGCTGCCACCAGGGAGGTCCTGAGTACTCCACAACATATTCTTAGGGCTTGGGCCTGCATTAAATCTAGCTGTTTAAAAAATGTCTGAGCTGCTGCTCCAAATGCTATACCTCCATAATCCAGTGATGACCTTAACAGCGCTATATATATCATTATCACTGCCATTCTATCTGCACCCTAATCCATTCCTGACAAGCAACGCATCACATTCATTTTTTTTCTCATTTGAGAATTACCCTGTTAATATGCTCCGCCCATGTGTCAAACCAGAGCCCCAGGATCCTAAACCCTCCCACTTTCTCCAGATTCCATCCATACAACTTCCAAGTATATGTATATTTCCTCCCCAACCTTCCTTCTTGAAGAAGAAAAAAAACGGTTTCTCAATTGAAAACTTGAAGCCCCACCTGAGGGAACACTGCTCAACTTCCCTAATCACTTCTTGAACTCTTCTGGCTGTATGGGTACCCATGTAAAGCTTGTGTGCTTACCCAAAGATATTAGAGAAAATAAGAGAAGAATCCAATTGGGCAATGACTGGGGGACTGTATAACACCCCACCCAGCAGACTGTCGACCAATTAAGTTTGCGTTGTAATGCTGCATCACACGGTTGCTAAACTGATTTTCACGCAATCCCCTCTCAAAATCAGAGTATGAGTTGAGAAATCCACGTCCTCAAAAGTACGTAATGTCACGATTCCAAAGCTATATGACATTACAGAGAAGTTAGTCATCTTACATCTCTGAAAATATTTGTGATGTACTTCTTGTTCACTAAATTCATGCTAATGTTGGGTTTTTGAGCTAGCGCCCAATTGACTCCCATTCACTCCTTGAAGGAGAGCTCCCCCTGCCCCAAAATAGCCCAAAATACAACGCGCGGCTCATTGACAATGCATGGGCAACAGACATAACTGGCATTAATACGATTTAAGTGGAGTTTCCATCTCCTCAAATGATTTTTGATTTACCGCAGGTAATTAACAAGGTTACGGCTTCTTATTGAGAGATCACTATTCATCTGCCTACACTTTGTGGTAACCCACGTAGCCAGAGATGGCTGGCACCTACCCATCAAAAGGTAAACATTTTCTGGTCATGTTAACAATATTTTTTTCCAGAAAAATGTATAAAATGTATAACATTGATAACATCCACATAGGGCGGCGGGTAGCCTAGTGGTTAGAGTGTTTGGCCAGTAACCGCAAAGTCGCTTGATCGAATCCCTGAGCTGACAAGGTAAAAGTCTGCAGTTCTGCCCCTGAACAAGGCAGCTAACCAACTGTTCCCCGGTAGGCCGTCATTGTAAATGCGAATTTGTTCTTAACTGACTTGCCTAGTTAAATAAAGGTTAAATAAAATGTAATATTAACACCATGATGAAAACATCACGACAACAACCTGGGCATGCTCAGACTAACACTCTCCACCTTGCTCTTTCTGTTTTCCACTCTCCTCCCCTTCCCGCCAACGGTATCCAGGGTGTTTCTTCTCCTGGAGACAGGGTTCCTGTATGTGCTCATCGCCCCATTGAAGTCTGTGCCAGGGTGGCTGTGGGGCAGAGAGCATAACCATGTGACCGTCAGGTTGATCCCCTAGCTGCTTTTCAGAATGATGTTTGCCTCCGGAGTCCTCAAACTCACATCACACTGCCCTACCTGGTGGGGCCTCACCGGTAGCAGTGTACAGATCTCTCTCTATCCCTGATGTACTCCTAAGACTCACTGTATCGCTATGCCCCTGGCCTGTGTACGTGTCTCTAATGTGTTTGTATGTATTTATCGCTCTATCCCTGATGTACACTACCGGTCAAAAGAATGTAAATGTAATGTAAATTTTTAGAACACATACTCAGTCAAGGGTTTTTCTTTATTTGGACTATTTTCTACATTGTACAATAATAGTGAAGACATCAAATCAATGAAATAACACAAGGTTGTGTTAAACAAATCAAAATATATGATATATTTGAGATTCTTCAAATAGCCACCCTTTGCCTTGATGACAGCTTTATACACTCTTGGCATTCTCTCAACCAGCTTGATGAGGTAGTCACCTGGAATGCATTTCAGTTAACAGGTGTGCCTTGTTAATTTGTGGAATTTCTTTCCTTCTTAATGCATTTGAGCCAATCAGTTGTGTTGTGACATGGTAGGGGACAGATGATAGCCCTGTTTGGTAAAAGTCCAAGTCCATATTATGGCAAGAACAGCTCAAATAAGCAAAGAGAAATGAAAGTCTATCATTACTTTAAGATATGAAGGTCACTCAATATGGAAAATGTCAAGGACTTAGAAAGTTTCTTCAAGTGCAGTCGCAAAAACCATCAAGCGCTATGCTGAAACTGTCTCTCATGAGGACCGCCATAGGAATGGAAGACCCAGAGTTAGCCCCGCTGCATAAGATAAGTTCATTAGAGTTAACTGCACCTCAGATTGCAGCCCAAATGAATTATTCACAGAGTTCAAGTAACAGACACATCTCAACATCAACTGTTCAGAGGAGACTGTGTGAATCAGGCCTTCATGGCCGAATTGCTGCAAAGAAACTACTAAAGGACACCAATAATAATAAGAGACTTCTTGGGCCAAGAAATAACACCTCCTGAACAGAATATTATTATAATTAACAGAATTCCATCTGGTTATTGGGACAGACATTCATGTGATTTTGTACATGCAGGACAAATCTAATAAAACAACCACAATCCAGTTTCTCAAAAATGTGAAATCACACACAAGGGACTGGGCCCTTCTGTAACATGCCATTCACATCAATGTCATGTTTCCCCTATCCGCCTGTTCCATTGTCTGTTCCATTTTCCATGTAGCCTGCTGCTGCATGTAACTGTCAAAATAAAGGAAACACCAACATAAAGCATCTTAATATGGCGTTAAGCCACCAGAACAGCTTCAATGCGCCTTGGCATAGATTCTACAAGTGTCTGAAACCTTCTGTGTGGAAGCAACCCATCTTGCATTATAATAATTCATAACGATCATTAAAAACTGTCTGACTGCCAGATTATATGAGATGCCACCAAAGGATTTATTCATTTTGGTTGAACAAATCACAATTAAAGAAATTAGAATTGAAAATGTTAACTGTGTTAGAGTGTTCTCAACAAACAGACTGGGTAGCTATTACTCTTTCCAAAGTTGATATAACAGAGTGTCGAATTTGCCATCCATTTAGTTGGACTCAACCATTACTTCCATGGTAATCATCCCAGTCATTTACTCACCAACATTTATCTAACTAGCTGTTATGTTAAGGTAAGGATAGTTAGCTAATTCAGTTTGGACTTTAAAAAAAAAACGAACATTAAGAAAAACTAAACCCTCCTACCGAACCCTGCACAAATAAGATTTTTTTTTAAAGGAGCCCAGCACTAAACCCTACATATCAATCTTTTTCCCTCTTCCACATACCGGTACTGCCATCAACCATACACTCTGCACGCCAACCAGATGAGTTCAATGTACAATATCATAGGCACAACCGAGCAAACACCACCTCTTCCTTCCTAATCTGACCTTTGAATCTTGGTCAACCAAACTTTATTTGGAGGGCATATAAATCCCGGCACTTGGGCTCGCTGTCCCACCTCTTCTGCCACACATCTATCATAATGGCTGTACTCTTAAATTTAGCCTAATCTACAGTTGAAGTTGGAAGTTTACATACACTTAGGTTGGAGTCATTAAAACTTGTTTATCAACCACTCCACAGATTTCTTGTTAACTAACTATAGTTTTGGCAAGTAGGTTAGGACATCTACTTTGTGCATAAGCAACAAGTAATTTTTCCAACAATTGTTTACAGACAGATTATTTCACTTATTCACTGTATCACTACTCCAGTGGGTCAGAAGTTTACATACAATAAATTGACTGTGCCTTTAAACAGCTTGGAAAATTCCAGAAAATGATGTCATGCCTTTAGAAGCTTCTGATAGGCTAATTGACATGATTTGAGTCAATTGGTGGTGTACCTGTGGATGTATTTCAAGGCCTACCTTCAAACTCAGTACCTCTTTGCTTGACATCATGGGAAAGTCAAAAGAAATCAGCCAAGACCTCAGACAAAAAATTGTTGACCTCCACAAGTCTGGTTCATCCTTGGGAGCAATTTCCAAATGCCTGAATGTACCATGTTCATCTGTACAAACAATAGTACGCAAGTATAAACACCATGGGACCACGCAGCCATCATACCGCTCAGGAAGAAGACGCGTTGTGTCTCCTAGAGATGAACATACTTTGGTGCGAGAAGTGCAAATTAATCCCAGAACAACAGCAAAGGATCTTGTGAAGATGCTGGAGGAAACAGGTACAAAAGTACCTATACCCACAGTAAAACGAGTGCTATATCGACATAACCTGAAAGGTCGCTCAGCAATTTTTATTTATTTAATTTCTGTCACCTTAATTTAACCAGGTAGGCTAGTTCTCATTTGCAACTGCGACCTGGCCAAGATAAAACAAAGCAGTTCAACGCATACAACAACACAGAGTTACACATGGAATAAACAAACATACAGTAGAAAGATCTATATACAGCATGTGAAAATTAGGTAAGATAGGAAGAAGCAAGCAAGAAGCCACTGCTTCAAAGCCGCCATAAAAAAAGCCAGACTAAGGTTTTCAACTGCACATGGGGACAAAGATCGTACTTGGAGAAATGTCCTCTGGTCTGATGAAACAAAAATAGAACTGTTTGGCCATAATGACTATCGTTATGTTTGGAGGAAAAAGGGGGATGCTTGCAAGCCAAAGAATACCATCCCAACCGTGAAGCACGGGGGTGGCAGCATCATGTTGTGGGGGTGCTTTGCTGCAGGAGGGATTGGTGCACTTCACAAAATAGATGGCATCATGAGGGTGGAAAATGATGTGGATATATTGAAGCAACATCTCAAGACATCAGTCAGGAAGTTAAAGCTTGGTCCCAAATGAACAATGACCTCAAGCATACTTCCAACGTTGTGGCAAAATGGCTTAAGGACAACAAAGTCAAGGTATTGGAGTGGCCATTAAAAAGCCCTGACCTCAATCCTATATCAAATGTGTGGGCAGAAAAAAGTGTGTTCGAGAAATGAGGCCTACAAACCTGACTCAGTTACACTAGCTCTGTCAGGAGGAATGGGCCAAAATTCACCCAACTTATTGTGGGAAGTTTGTGGAAGGCTACCCAAAACGTTGGACCTAAGTTAAACAATTTAAAGGCAATGCTACTTTTAAGAGTCTTTAAGAGCTTTCCACACCTACATTGTGCGACATTTGCCCATTTTATTATTTTCAAATTGTTCAAGCTCCCCAATTGATTGTTGATCATTGCTAGACAGCCAATTCTTGTCTTGTCATAGATGTTTAAGTAGATTTAAGTCAGAACTGTAAGGAACATTTACTGTCTTCTTTGGTAAGAAACTCACGTGTAGATTTGGCCTTGTGTTTTATGTTATTGTCCTGTTGAAAGATGATTCATCTTCCAGTCTCTGGTGGGAAGCAGATTGAACCAGGTTTTCCTCTAGGATTTCGCATGTGCTTAGCGCCAATCCGTTTATTTTCTTTATCCTGAAAAAATCCCCAGTCCTTAACAATTACAAGGATACCCATAACATGATGCAGCTACCACAGTACTTGATAATATGGAGAGTGGTACTCGGTAATATGTTGTACTGGATTCGCCCCAAACATAACACTTTGTATTCAGGACAAAAAGTGGCACATTTTTTGCAGTATTACTTTGGTGCAAAATGCAGGTTGTGGAATATTTGTATTCTGTACAGGTTTCCTTCTTTTCACTCTGTCAATTAGGTTAGTATTGTCGAGTAACTACAATGTTGTTGATCCATCCTCAGTTTTCTCCTATCACAGCCATTCAACTCTAAAGTTACCATTGGCCTCATGGTGAAATCCATGAGCAGTTTCCTTCCGATCCGGCAACTGAGTTAGGAAGGACGCCTGTATCTGGGTGTATTAATACACCATCCAAAGTGTAAGTAATAACTTCTTTTTAATAATTTATTCAATGTCTGCTTTTTTTCCCCATCTACCAATAGGTGCACTTCTCTTTTTTTGTTAAACCTCCCTGGTTTTTGTGGTTGAGTCTGTGTTTGTAATTCACTGCTTGTCTGAGGGACCTTACATATCATTTTGTATGTGTGGGGTTCAGAGATGAGGTAATCATTCAAAAATCATGTTAAACACTATTAGTGCACACAGAGTGAGTCCATGCAACGTATGTTACTTGTTTGACATATTTTTACTCTTGAACTTAGTTTTGCCATAACAAAGGGGTTGAATACTTATTGACTCCAAGACATTTCAGCTTTTCATTTTTTCTTAATTTATAGATATTTCAAAACACATAATTCCCCTTTGACATTATGGGTTATGGCCTTATAGAGTTGGTTGAGACCGGTGTTAGTGCCAGCTTCGCTTTGTGGTGGTAAATAGACGGCTACGAATAATACAGATGGGAACTCTCTTGGTGCGGGCGACAGCTTGTGTTTAAGGTACTCTACCTCAGGAGAGCAATACCTCGAGACTTCTTTAATATTAGCCATCGCGCACCAGCTGTTATTGACAAAAATACACACCCTCCCAACCCTCGTTTTACCAGAGGTAGCGTCTCTGTTCTGCCGGTCCACGGAAAATCCCGTAAGCTCCATATTGTCCGTTTCTTTGTTCAGCCACGTCTCGGTGAAACATAAGATGTTACAGTTTTAAATGTCCCGTTGGTAGGATAATCTTGTAGTAGGTCATCAATTTTATTTTCCAACGATTGCACGTTAGCAAGGAGAATGGAAGGCATTGGGAGTTCATTCGCTCGCCTCCGGATTCTCAGAAGGATCCCCGATCTGCGTCCTCTTTTCGGGCATCTTTTCTTCACGCAAAGATGCAAAGATGCATCATTATAAAACAAAGCACCTTGCATTGGTTGATTTGGTTAAAGGGATACTTTGGGATTTTGGCAATGAGGCCCTTTATCTACTTTCCCAGAGTCAGATGGATACTGTTTTTATGTCTCTGCGTCCAGTATGAAGGATGTTAGTTAGTTTTGTGAGCCAATGCTAACTAGCTTCAGTGCAATGACTGGGAGTCTGTAGATATCTGCTAGCATGCTAACGCTAGTTAAACATTGCGGTAGTTAGCAACTTCCTTCAAACTGCACCCAGACATAAAAATGGTAACCACGAGTTTATCTGACTCTGGGGAAGTACTGTAGATAAAGAGCTTCTTTGCCAAAATCCCTAATGTATCCCTTTAAGATAGCGACTTCCAAATAATTACTCTCCCTATCAAATTTCTTTCCAATTCAGGCGTTGTTTCTTCAGTAAAGTACAATATGCCGCAGTAGGCCTACTGGCCTTGTGGTCCTGTAAGAATATATAAAGGTTCACTGTTGAGTGTTATCATGTTCTATAAATAAATATCCACTATCCACACAAAACATTACACTTAGTGTGGCATGAACACAACCAGTCATGATGCCTTCCTGTGATTTTCAAACAAATCACTTCAAAAAGTAGGCAACCGGTGCATGTTCGTCCACTCCAAAATAATCCAAGTAGTGCAATGCATGTATACTCATGCCATTTGATGAATGGAAATATAAATCTGTTGACAAAACATCAGACAGTGTGCCTAATGTCATTCAGCGATTTCCATTGATTAGGCCTACGTTACTTGATGTCTCTTGCTTACAAATGTACCTTTTTTGTAGCCTGAAATGTCGGGACACCTGAAATAGGGCTGAAACTGTCGTGGGAAAAACAGCCATTTACTAGATTAGGCTACAATGTGTATGCCTATTACCACAAACTTCAAATAGGCCTACCGTAGCCAGTTATGTAGAGGTAAGAAAATCGGTGGCTAAACTGATTGCTGGTCGCAGGGAAAAAATAAACACTCCCTATTCTTTCAATGCATTTTTCTGAAAAAGGTGGGTAAACTGCGTTTAGTTGTTTACCCTCCACAAGGCCTACACCACTGCCTGTAGCCTACCCTCTCAACCGAGGCAATTTTACACACATGAACACATGCAGAACAGGTAGCCTACATTCAATATAATACACAGCAGTGGAGGCTGCTGAGGGGAGGACGGCTCATAGAATGGAGAATGGAGTCAATGGAATTGCATCAAACACATGGTTCATATCATTCCATTGACTCCATTCCAGCCATTATTATGAGCCGTCCTCCCCTCAGCAGCCTCCACTAATACACAGGTAGGAGTTGAATCAAAACATGTTTACACCCTAGTTCATGAGTTGTCCATAATTCATGAGTTGAATGCTTGGAGTCTTCACAGATCGTGTGACATTAAACACTACCTTTTTTTCCTGACAATAATGACAGCGTTATTTGTCTATATTAGGCATTTACCAATTTAATTAGAACATTGAACTTAAACCCTGTACAATTTCTGGATCTTGGAGATCTCATCAAATGCACTGTATTTCGCCATAAAAACAGTTCTCATGGGCATACAAATAGAAAATAAATGGTCTACTTCTGGCCACAGACAGCACAGAGAACACCAATGAAATTCAGCGAACCTGAGTGGACAGTGATGGACGGGGAGATTGTTTGTGCCGTCATGCAGAAATACATAAATAATTTGATTAAGACAAAGAGGTGTGGGTGTTTGTTTCATTTGGTAGCTTTTATAGAAATATTTACCACTGTGAAACATTTTACCATTGCATTTTAAACAAATAGGAGAATGGTTAAATTAGCATTATTTAGAAACCCCTCCAAGGTTAGACTTCAGCTGCATTTAAGGGAGCTAAGGTCTCATTCAGGGGAGCTGAGCGCCCTCTGGCTCCCCCGTAATTCGCACCCTGCTCGCACTGTATCTGCAAGCTGCTGGCTAGAGTGCACGTGCCAATGCCAGAGTGGGCACACTCACTATATAACGCAGCATTTGGTTGTGAGAAAACGATCAGTAGAGTTGAAAATGAGATGGAAACCCATTTACCTTGTATTTTTTATTCGGTACATGGGAATTTAAATGCAAAATATATTTTTATTTGAATGATATCATCTCACACAGCCTTTTATCTCCAACAAGTCAATTTGATGGAAATACATCTCAGGTGGGAAAATGAACATTTTGTTTTTATGTAATTTAAATATATATATTTGCATGAAAATCTGTAACCAATTGGATGGAAACCTAGCTTGTGTGTGATTTTTGTTTTATGAAGAAAATATCACTAATCATGTCCTCTTATTTATATAGTGTGGACCACAATAGAAAATGACAGATCAAAGCTGGGCACTTGAAATGTAAGTCACGACTGTAAAATGAAATGGTCAAGAATGCAATATTAATGGTTTGCAATGGTTTTTACAATTGATTTCATCCTGTCCAACATATGCCTGCAAGCTCACATTGGACCAAAACACAGCATACAGGTATCTGATTCGGTCTAAGGAGAACGGAAACGTGACATGGGGAAATGAAAGGAACAGCTGTATCCTGATCACCCAGAGAAGTTTGAGGAATGGTCACAAGTGCTGTGTAGAGAGGGTCTAACTGAACACTGTTACTGGGAGGTAGAGTGGAGGGGGAAGAGGGTTGATATAGGGGTGGCATGTAGAACAACAGGCAGGACGGGGGAAGCTAGTGATTGGACTCAACAAAAAGTCCTAGAGTCTGGAGTGCTCTGATGACAGATACTTTCTGGCACAATTATCATAAAACCGTCATACCTGTCCACTCATCCCGCACCAACAGAGTAGGTGTTTAGCTAACTCGCTCTCCTCTGCTCTCATCCTTCTAGACCTATCGGCTGCCTTCGATACTGTGAACCATCAGATCCTCCTCTCCACCCTCTCCGAGTTGGGTATCTCCGGCGCGGCCCACGCTTGGATTGCGTCCTACCTGACAGGTCGCTCCTACCAGGTGGCGTGGCGAGAATCTGTCTCCTCACCACGCGCTCTCACCACTGGTGTCCCCCAGGGCTCTGTTCTAGGCCCTCTCCTATTCTCGCTATACACCAAGTCACTTGGCTCTGTCATAACCTCACATGGTCTCTCCTATCATTGCTATGCAGACGACACACAATTAATCTTCTCCTTTCCCCCTTCTGATGACCAGGTGGCGAATTGCATCTCTGCATGTCTGGCAGACATATCAGTGTGGATGACGGATCACCACCTCAAGCTGAACTTCGGCAAGACGGAGCTGCTCTTCCTCCCGGGGAAGGACTGCCCGTTCCATGATCTCGCCATCACGGTTGACAACTCCATTGTGTCCTCCTCCCAGAGCGCTAAGAACCTTGGCGTGATCCTGGACAACACCCTGTCGTTCTCAACTAACATCAAGGCGGTGGCCCATTCCTGTAGGTTCATGCTCTACAACATCCGCAGAGTACGACCCTGCCTCACACAGGAAGCGGCGCAGGTCCTAATCCAGGCACTTGTCATCTCCCGTCTGGATTACTGCAACTCGCTGTTGGCTGGGCTCCCTGCCTGTGCCATTAAACCCCTACAACTCATCCAGAACGCCGCAGCCCGTCTAGTGTTCAACCTTCCCAAGTTCTCTCACGTCACCCCGCTCCTCCGCTCTCTCCACTGGCTTCCAGTTGAAGCTCGCATCCGCTACAAGACCATGGTGCTTGCCTACGGAGCTGTGGGGGGAACGGCACCTCAGTACCTCCAGGCTCTGATCAGGCCCTACACCCAAATAAGGGCACTGCGTTCATCCACCTCTGGCCTGCTCGCCTCCCTACCACTGAGGAAGTACAGTTCCCGCTCAGCCCAGTCAAAACTGTTCGCTGCTCTGGCTCCCCAATGGTGGAACAAACTCCCTCACGACGCCAGGACAGCGGAGTCAATCACCACCTTCCGGAGACACCTGAAACCCCACCTCTTTAAGGAATACCTAGGATAGGATAAAGTAATCCTTCTCACCCCCCCCCCCCTTAAAATATTTAGATGCACTATTGTAAAGTGGCTGTTCCACTGGATGTCATAAGGTGAATGCACCAATTTGTAAGTCGCTCTGGATAAGAGCGTCTGCTAAATGACTTAAATGTAAATGTAAATGTTATCTGGACTGGCCGGCCGGAACTCTATACTTCTACAGCATCTCCTTTGGCGCACTGACCAACCTGTTCACATTCCACTCATTCACTGAGCCCCTATACCCAGGGTTAACCTGTTCACATTCCACTCATTCACTGAGCCCCTATACCCAGGGTTTGGCTCTTTCACTGACCCTGTGCCACTTAGCTATAACAGTGTTAGGATAAAGGACCTATCCATTCTACTATAGTGCTAATATAGCATGCTACTGTGATTTTAGTATTATTTTCTCACCTTGAAATTTGTACAAAAAGTGCTCATAATATCAGGACAGTATGAGGACCATGTGTGAAGCTGTAACGTATGGATGAGCAGACGGTCCGCCTTCTCTGTTTAAAAATGCATTGTAGTACCATAATGTTTGTAACAGTTATGGTATACTAGCTATACACAATGTGTTTCACTGAGAATCCAGAAGAATCCGGAAAAGAAACAGACAAATCTAGGTCGTTCGATTTCTCCAGCTTCTTCTGCAGTTGTTCTAATAATGTCTGGATATTTTTTTGCTGAATTAGAAAAACATTAAACATTTTAGACTTATATCAGAATGGATTGTTTCAAAGCCAAGCTGATTTGGAATGTTTGTTTAACAGAGCAGAACAGTATGATATCAGCATGAAGCCTCACTTTCAAACAGCTCTCTTTTCCTCCTCACAGGTCCACTGTGTCATCCTCTCTGTTCTCCTCTGGAACCATCTCTCTGCCATGTTCACACCCGGGTTGGGCGTCTCAGCTCTCTTTTCCTCCTCACAGGTCTACTGTGTCGTCCTCTCTGTTCTCCTCTGGAACCATCTCTCTGCCATGTTCACACCCGGGTTGGGCGTCTCAGCTCTCTTTTCCTCCTCACAGGTCCACTGTGTCGTCCTCTCTGTTCTCCTCTGGAACCATCTCTCTGCCATGTTCACACCCGGGTTGGGCGTCTCAGCTCTCTTTTCCTCCTCACAGGTCCACTGTGTCGTCCTCTCTGTTCTCCTCTGGAACCATCTCTCTGCCATGTTCACACCCGGGTTGGGCGTCTCAGCTCTCTGTAAGGAGGTCTAAGATCTCTGCACCTTTTCCCGTAGATGGTTCCGTTAAACCGCAATACAGCTGGAGGTTGTTGGAGATCAATGTTTTACTTCTGTTCAAACCAGAGTGTCCTATTAAGACATGAGGTGCATTCTTCCCTTGATTCCTTGCATCCTCTCTCCTACTTTCTCCCTCCCTCCCTCCCTCCCTCAAAATGTAGGCTACAAATTGAAGGGTACTAATACTAAAGTGAGTTATAAATGTATGTGGGTATTAAAACTCTGAACTTGTATTATTGACGGTAGACAGTGGATAATATTTTACATGATAGGCTACAAATGGAAAATAGTGAAAGTCGGGCACATAATTAAAACGGCAGTCATCAGTTTGGTAATAAAAAGGAAAAAATGAAGTAGATATTTTTCCACTTGGAACCTGACAGGTTGCTCAACCTTATTAATGGTTTTCTCGTACATAAAGCTGGTGGAATTAAGTCAGGGTCAGAATACGCATATCCGCAGACACTTCTGCCATCTCCAACCCAAACGAATAGCTGGCTGGTACATCCATTTCCTGAAGTTTCAGAATCGCACCATGCTGAAGTTCATAGGTCAGAATGTTCATGTAACTTTTAAAGATGTATGTTCAGACTTTTAAAGATGTATGTTCATGTAACTTTTAAAGATGTGTTCATGTAACTTTTAAAGATGTATGTTCATATAACTTTTAAAGATGTATGTTCCTTTTAAAGATGTATGTTCATGTAACTTTTAAAGATGTATGTTCATGTAACTTTTAAAGATGTATGTTCATGTAACTTTTAAAGATGTATGTTCATGTAACCTTTAAAGATGTATGTTCATATAACTTTTAAAAGATGTATGTTCATGTAACTTTTAAAGATGTATGTTCATGTAACTTTTAAAGATGTATGTTCATATAACTTTTAAAGACGTGTATGTTCATATAACTTTTAAAGACGTGTATGTTCATATAACTTTTAAAGACGTGTATGTTCATATAACTTTTAAAGACGTGTATGTTCATATAACTTTTAAAGACGTGTATGTTCATATAACTTTTAAAGACGTGTATGTCCATGTAATTTTTAAAGACGTGTATGTCCATGTAACTTTTAAAGACGTGTATGTTCATAACTTTTTTATCTCTAAAATAGGCCTACAGTTTTACTTAATTTTTTCACCATGACCCTTCATATACTCTCTTAGCTACTGGTCTCAAACTTGTAAAACACACGGTACAAGAAAAGTGATGTTCTGGGTCAATTTGACCGTAGTCTATATAACTTTGGAATGGTGTGTCTTAGAAATAAGCTTTCTGCACAGGAATGATATCCCTATGATACTCAGACGCTGAACAACACTGATCTGGAGTCAAATTGACCTGCAATTTGACTCTTGAACATTCTGTAAAACACATAATAAAAATAAATAAAAGAAATCACTACATAGTACAAGAAAACTGACATCCATGATGTTCTGGGTCAATTTGACACCCACAATTTGACCTTAGTCTATATAACTTTTGACTGGAGTGTCCTAGAAACAAGCTGCACAGGAATGGTGCAACCACGCCGACCACATAGATATGAAAATGATTTCCTTATGATGTTCAGAGGCTGAGCAACACTGATCTGAATTTCAGCTAAAACTGAGTTTTGACAAATGTTGACTTAAAACGTTGGATCGCGGACGATCTGACGGATTTATGACTTTGACATGCATCAAACATTTGGCTCTATTGAAAGGTTGGGGCTATTCACCCAGGGAAAAGAGCATCTGAAAGAAGACATTCTCAGCAACATTTAAGGGAAACTGTGCTTTCTGTGATTGTACCTACTCTATTAACCTGGAACATAACTTGTGTGTAGTTTCCTGTATTAAGTCTCACTATTGTTATTTTACTGCTGCTCTTTAATTTCTTGTTAATTTGATTTCTTATTCTTTTCCATTTTTTAAATATTTAAAAAACTGCATTGTTAGTTAGGGGTTCATAAGTAAGCATTTCACTGTAAGGTGCAAGTGACTAATAAAATTTGATTTGAAGGAGAGCATAATAGTTGACCTACAGTATTCTTGACCGTTGAAAATCATACGACCTCAGTTTAATAACATACAAGATCATCTTCATAACATATATTATCTATTATACATATCACATGCAAAAGCATAAAGAGCAATACACATCCTCTTCTTACATAACCCTTTCCTGGCCTGGTTGGTAGAATGTTATTCATATTTTTTTTATTATTAATAAACATGTTTTTTTTTTAAATGCAGATAATCTATGTCAAACAATTTCGTTATATTTCAGTCTTATGTGATGTACAGTATATAAAGTCTATTGGGATGTAAATTCAAAATGTAATACATTTCAACTCTATATCTGACATGGTACAGGTGTCTTCTTTTTTTTTAAGCCCATGTGTGAGTTGTATACTTTTGTTTCAAAGTAAATGTTCTTAAGACTACCAAGTGACCCTGATTTAACCCACTGCATTTAAAGGTTATCTCACAGTTTATACAACAGAGTCGCTGAGTCTGTCTCTCTAAATTCATTGAAGCTGTGTGTATGTGTACATACATACATACATGCGTGCGTGCGTGTACATCTGGGAAGTTACATTTGTGTGTGTGTCAGGTGAGGCTGTACTGTCCCAGAGCAATGATCAGGTCCTGTAGAGGTTGTGTGTGTTCTGCTTCCAGCAGGTCGTGTTGAAGGCTGAAGTGTGTGAGGTGTATGAACAACGTGTTGAGGTGGGGATGTAGTCCCAGAACCAGGGCCTCTCTGTAGTGACTCCAGTAGATATGAGCCAGAACACGGAACAACAGCAGAAACACCTTCTTGACCAAGAAAACAAAGCCTGCTGGGAACACTGACCCTGGTGAAATGAGATGGATAGGATGTAGAGAGGTGTTGGGGATAAGACAGGGAAGGGAAATAGTGAGGAGGCAGAGGATGATGTGTAAGGTAGTGGGGGAGTGGGAATGAAAGGGGAGAAGGGTTGAGTATTTTATTGACTGATAGATCAGTTGGTTTGTTATGTTGTAGTCATTGGTTGATGATCAGTAGGGCAGTGAATGTCTGCAGCCCTTGTGTTCATTTACTATACTGTGCGTGTGTGTATGCGTGTGTGCGTGCATACGTACCTGCTCTGGTGGGGAAGACGTCTTCATCTGTCAGTAGGTCTTGGATGTAGGACATGGTATAGTCAAAGTAGAGAGGAGCGGAACACCTCAACTTCTTCCCCTGATCGTCTGTCCATGTATACACACTACACACAGACACATTCAGGGAGCAGAAGGGTATGTCTGCATGAGTGTGAATATTAACGTACGTACCTGTGTGTGTGTTTGAGTGTGACTTACATGTTATTTGGTCCGCAGGCTGTAGGACAGGTGGTAGGAGTACATAACTCAGAAAGGGTACTGGAGAACAGGTTAATATGCTTAAAGAAGGCTACCGCTGGAGAGGGGGAGAAAGAAACAGTTTAGGTTATAGTAATGCAATATTGGGATTAGGGATATACAAAATGAACCCTAACTCTTTTGGCATAACCCTAAAGTAACCGTATCTTCATGTCCACATCCTGGTTTAACCCTAACCACAACTCTAATCTTGGCATAACCCTAACTCACTTTATGTTTAACCCTGGTTCAACCTTAACCACAACTCTAATCTTGGCATAACCCTAACTCACTTTATGTTTAACCCTGGTTCAACCCTAACCACAACTCTAATCTTGGCATAACCCTAACTCACTTTATGTTTAACCCTGGTTCAACCCTAACCACAACTCTAATCTTGGCATAACCCTAACTCACTTTATGTTTAACCCTGGTTCAACCCTAACCACAACTCTAATCTTGGCATAACCCTAACTCACTTTATGTTTAACCCTGGTTTAACCCTAACACTCCCAAATAGGGCTCCCATTTCTGAATTCCCAATTTGTGTGTGTGTGTGTGTGTGTATATATACTGACTGTTGCTGGCGAGCCACTCAGCCTGGTCCAGTCCGGGTGGCAGGGCGGTGAGGGCGGTTATGTCGGTGTGTGTGATCCTCTCAGAGACATACTGCTGCTGCAGATAGGGACGCTCCTCCAACACCAGCTCATTGTTATTATCTCCCCTAAACAATTAACAGTTAAAGTGTGAGTGTGTCTGTCAGTATTTAAGTGTCCATGTTTCAATGCTCCAGCTGCAGTCATCAGATTGCATCGTTTGCAGTCTGGACTATATGGTTTACTATATGCTCACACACACAGCTGTTGCTGCAGTCTCTTCCTAGTCTCTTCCCAGGTAGCACATAACATTCTGAAAACCAATTGTGTTTGTCTTGTTATTCTGGAAAATAACTCCAATTGACTCTCAACTAATTCATACCTTCAGGTTAATACATTTACCACTATATTATTCTAATTGTAGTCTTATAGAGTTATTACTAAAATAACTCATAAATCAGGTCTTCTTAGAAAACCAGTTGGTCCAATAACTAGACTGGTGCCCTGCTAATCATTTCAAAGTAATAAGTGTACACACTACCTTACAGTATGTATTAACTCATTTGTTAATACAATTAACTGTTTCAGAAAAATCCACAATATTTAGGAGTGACCAAGCTATACTGATTTATATGATTCATATTTGGTTGCACTCTCCCATTTCATTGGTAATAATAGATTTTTGACCCCATTCTGTCACTTCTTTGTTCCTTAGTCAGGCAGAAAGGGTGTAATCTCACAGAGAAATGCTGTGATGTGTTGGCTTCAGTTCTCCGCTCAAACTCCTCTAATCTAGGAGAGAGCTGGACCTGAGTGATACTAAACCGCAGGATGCAGGACTGGAGCTGCTCTCTGCTCAACTGGGGAATCCACACTGTAAACCGAAGACACTGAAGTAATGACATCGCTCAAATATGCCATTAAAACTAATTTGTTAGAAAATATAAATTGATCCTTCATGTAGAGCTGAGATGGAAATGTTTTTCTCCCATTCCAGGCTGAGAGTTATAAAGTCACAGCGGAAGGCTTTGCTTCTCTGGCTTCGGCTCTGAGGTCAAATCTCTCACACCTGATAGAGCTGGATCTGAGTAACAATGAACTGCAGGATTTAGGAGTACAGCTGCTCTCTGGAGGACAAGGGAGTCCACACTGTAAACTGGAGGTTTTGAGGTGAGATATATCATATAGAACTTTGGGCATATTCTATCTCAGCCAGTGTGTGTCAGTGAGTGTGAATATATACATACTGCAATACACATTCGGTATATATTCATGCATGTTGTAGTACAATGTTTCTTAGAGCTTGGTGAGAGCATGGTTATCCTATGGTTATTTTGCATACAACCTTCCCACAACGTTCTGGGAATGGTGCAGGATAATCACTTGGTTGGGAACATTCTCAGCACATTTAAAGAATTTGACAAAAAAATCATTATTTTTGTGGTTATTTCATTACTTTAAGCTTAAAGTTTAAAGATGGTTCGATTTGTCAATTTTGGTAATGTTCAAGGAACGTTCTCCAACTGGTTTGACATTGGGGAATGTTCTCCAATAGTTCAGAGAACATTAAGAAACAACTTTCTTCTGTGGGAATTTCAGTACTTCAGCATAACGTTTCCTACAGGTTTCCTCATAGTTATATTTGTTATTGTTACATAAAACCCACAAAACATTAGTAACGTTCAAAGAATGTTCTATAGAACATTATTAAAAAATATATACATTCCGTTCTCAGCGTCAACAAAACTTTGTCTATTCTCTATCTTGTTGAGTGTATTGGCCGCACTTTGAAATGGGGTCTGTTTGAATAGACTAAAATGAATAAAGAAAGCTTTGAATGAATATAAAAATGTTAAATAAACACATTAGCGCCATCCCGGTGGTGCAGTGGACTAGTTCAAAGGATAGAGAATAGAAGATCATAAGTGTGAATCTCACTGACACCGTGCCACAATGAAATGCCTAAGCAAATTAATTTCAATGTCCACCTATCTGTGTTCAAAACAGTTAACCTGAGCTAGCAGTGTTATTAAAAGTAATTTAAAAATGTTAAAATAACCAATCATTTCCATTCTCAGAATGTTCATAAAACAATCTTAGAACCTCCCAGCAAACTAAAAAATGTACTCCCAGAACAAGCAACATTTTCACTCCCATTCTTAAAAAGTAAAAAAAAAAACATTGTTTTACCGGTCAGGAAGATTCGTTACCAGACCAGTGGGAAACCAAAAACGTTCTCTGTTACAACTTCCAAGGACCTACAGTGACCAAAAATATAAACGCTGAGCTGAAATAGAAGATCTCAGAAAGGTTCCATACACACAAAAACCTTATTTCTCTCAAATGTTGTGCACAAATTTGTTTACACCCGTTAGTGAGCTTTTCTCCTTTTCCACAATAATCCATCCACCTGACAGGTGTGGCATATCAAGAAACTGATTAAACAGATGCACCTTGTGCTGGGGACAATACAAGGCCACTCTAAAATGTGTAGTTTTATCACAACACAATGCCCATAGATGTCTCAAGTTTTGAGGGAGGGTGCAATTGGCATGCTGACTGCAGGAATGTCCACCAGAACTGTTGGCAGACAATTTAATGTTCATTTCTCTACCATAAGCCACCTCCAACGTCCTTTTAGAGAATTTGGCAGTATGTCCAACCGGCCTCACAACTGCAGACCACGTGTAACCACGCCAGCCCAGGACTTTCACATCTGACTTTCCCCACTTCGGGATCATCTGAGAGCTGTCACCCAGACAGCTGATGAATCTGTTGTTTTGCACAACCGAAGAATTTCTGTACAAACTGTCAGAAACCGTCTCAGGGAATCTCATTTGCATGCTTGTCGTCCTCACCAGGCTTTTGAGCCGATTGCAGTTCGGCATCATAACCGACTTCAGAGAATGGAAATGATTGTTTATTTGAAGGTTTTTAAATAACTTCCTTTACTTTCACTAAAGATTTAAATGATACTTTTAATTACACTGCTAGCTTAGGTTAAATGCTCACCTTCGATGGCCACTGGCATGCTGGAGGAGTGTGCTCTTTCACAGATGAATCCCGGTTTCAACTGCACCGGGCAGATGGCAGACGTCATGGCGTTATGTAGGTGAGCGGTCTGCTGATGTCAACATTGTGAACAGTGCCCCATGGTGGCGGGGGTGTTATGGTATGGACAGGCATAAGCTACGGACAACGAACACAATTGTATTTTATCGATAGCAATTTCAATGAACAGAGAAACCGTGATGAGATCCTGAGGCCCATTGTCGTGCCATTCATCTGCCGCCATCACCTCATGTTTCAGCATAATACAGTGCCTCATGTCGCAAGGATCTGGACACAATTCCTGGAAGCTGAAAATGCCCCAGTTCAGACATGTCACCCATTGAGCATGTTTAGGATGCTCTTGATCAACGTATACGACAGTGTGTTCCTGCCAATATCCAGTCCAACATTCCACAAGCCTGATCAACTCTATGCGAAGGAGATGTGTCGCGCTGCATGAGGCAGATACTGACTGGGTTTCTGATCCACACCCATACCCCCTTGAACTTTGCGACCTTTTGCCACATGTCAGGCTTAAAACATAAAGATATAAAACTGTATTGTTTTGTGAAGAATCAACAACAAGTGGGACACAATCATGAAGTGGAACGACATTTATTGGATATTTCAAACTTTTTTAACAAATCAAAAACAGAAAAATTGGGCGTGCAAAATGATTCAGCCCCCTTAAGTTAATACTTTGTAGCGCCACCTTTTGCTGCGATTACAGCTGTAAGTTGCTTGGGGTATGTCTCTATCAGTTTTGCACATCGAGAGACTGAATTTTTTTCCCATTCCTCCTTGCAAAACAGCTCGAGCTCAGTGAGGTTGGATGGAGAGCATTTGTGAACAGCAGTTTTCAGTTCTTTCCACAGATTCTCGATTGGATTCAGGTCTGGACTTTGACTTGGCCATTCTAACACCTGGATATGTTTATTTTTTAACCATTCCATTGTAGATTTTGCTTTATGTTTTGGATCATTGTCTTGTTGGAAGACAAATCTCCGTCCCAGTCTCAGGTCTTTTGCAGGTCTTTTTAACCATCTTCCCTGTCCCTGCTGAAGAAAAGCAGGCCCAAACCATGATGCTGCCACCACCATGTTTGACAGTGGGGATGGTGTGTTCAGGGTGATGAGCTGTGTTGCTTTTACGCCAAACATAACATTTTGCATTGTTGCCAAAAATGTCAATTTTGGCTTCATCTGACCAGAGCACCTTCTTCCACATGTTTGGTGTGTCTCCCAGGTGGCTTGTGGCAAACTTTAAACAACACTTTTTATGTATATCTTTAAGAAATGGCTTTCTTCTTGCCACTCTTCCATAAATGCCAGATTTGTGCAATATACGACTGATTGTTGTCCTATGGACAGAGTTTCCCACCTCAGCTGTAGATCTCTGCAGTTCATCCAGAGTGATCATGGGCCTCTTGGCTGCATCTCTGATCAGTCTTCTCCTTGTATGAGCTGAAAGTTTAGAGGGACGGCCAGGTCTTGGTAGATTTGCAGTGGTCTGATACTCCTCCCATTTCAATATTATTGCTTGCACAGTGCTCCTTGGGATGTTTAAAGCTTGGGAAATCTTTTTGTATCCAAATCCGGCTTTAGACTTCTTCACAACAGTATCTCGGACATGCCTGGTGTGTTCCTTGTTCTTCATGATGCTCTCTGCGCTTTTAACGGACCTCTGAGACTACCACAGTGCAGGTGCATTTATACGGAGACTTGATTACACACAGGTGGATTGTATTTGTCATCATTAGTCATTTAGGTCAACATTGGATCATTCAGAGATCCTCACTGAACTTCTGGAGAGAGTTTGCTGCACTGAAAGTAAAGGGGCTGAATAATTTTGCACGCCCAATTTTTCAGCTTTTGATTTGTTAAAAAAGTTTGAAATATCAAATAAATGTCATTCCACTTCATGATTGTGTCCCACTTGTTGTTGATTCTTCACAAAAAAAATACAGTTTATATCTTTATGTTTGAAGCCTGAAATGTGGCAAAAGGTCGCAAAGTTCAAGGGGGGCGAATACTTTCGCAAGGCACTGTATCTGTGACCAACAGATGCAGATCTGTATTCCCAGTCATGTGAAATGCATAGATTAGGGCCTAATCAATACATGTAAATTGACTGTTTTCCTCAAATGAACTGTAACTCAGTAAAACCTTTGAAATAGGTGCATGCTGCCTTTATATTTTGGTTCAGTGTAAATGTGCTCGCTTGGTTATCTCCGGTGCTCATGGGTGCTAAAGCGATTTAATTATGCACCTGTGTAATGAGGTTAAAGAGCTGTGTGTCTGGTCGTTACGGAAGCATCTGTTCAGCTTAACAAATCAGAGATGAGGAGGGGCGGGCTGAGGAGATGATAAAGTAAGAGGGGTAATACTTTGTTATAATGCATTATAACCACAGACACATTACATGTATTGTGATATTGGTCAATGTCTCTGTCCTAGAGAGTCTAAACCAGGGACTGGAGCCAGAGGGATTTGACTTCATGCAAAGCAGGTCCACGTTTTCCACTGTACTACACTACACTGTCAATGTTTTCCACTGACTATATCAACACACAGTCAGTGAAGTGAAAGCAACGAAAATACTTTCAACCTTGATATCTGTGTGTGTATTTGAGAATGTGTGTGTGTGTGTGTGACCTTGTTACACTGATAACAGACACATTCTGTTCTCTATGAGGAGTTTCAGTCCCTGCTGGGGTTGCCTTGGTGTGTGTGTCCTATTGGCAAAACAGCATGGCCTTTGTCCACAAGAGAAAGAGAGAGACAGAGAGCAAGTGAACGATGACAGAGGGAGGTTGGGGTTAAAGGGTAAGGTCAGGATAAAGTATGTAGGAATCTTCAGAATTGCTTTTAAACAGCATCTGGGGATGGTGCAGACAGAAGGAAGGTCACATTGGGAATCAATATAGTAAAATACTGGTGAACACAGCGATCAGGCTGGTTTTACCACGCTGAGGGAACTGTCAACTAAACTTCCTCCCTATTCTACTCTACACAATTGCCCCTTTATTTAGACTACCCTCTCAACCAACCACCTGTACACACACACGCACGTACGTACACACACACACACACACACACACACACACACACACACACACACACACACACACACACACACACACACACACACACACACACACACACACACACACACACACACACACACACACACAAAGTAGGTGGTGTGTTTATAGGTAAACAGAATCCACTGTGAGCCTGCTCTCTCACTGTGTGTGTGTGTGTGTGTGTGTGTGTGTGTGTGTGTGTGTGTGTGTGTGTGTGTGTGTGTGTGTGTGTGTGTGTGTGTGTGTGTGTGTGTGTGTGTGTGTGTGTGTGTGTGTGTGTGTGTGTGTGTGTGTGTGTGTTAACGTTTCACTGCACTCTGTGGACGAAGCAAACAGTAAACCAAGCATAACTGTCTCTGTTCAAAAAGCCACACAAGCAATCTTTATATACATGAAATTTTTTAAGCACACACCATCTCTTCTTAAACACTTTTTGAACCACAATCCCATCATTCCTGCATTTTGCCTCAGAAAAAGAATCTATATCCCCGTTGATGTTATCAGACAAATATGTGCCACACACACACACACACACACACACACACACACACACACACACACACACACACACACACACACACACACACACACACACACACACACACACACACACACACACACACACACACACACACACACACACACACACACACACGTCCTTATAAAGAGAACATTCCTCAGTTTACCATGTCCAGCAGCCGTCTCTCTTTTTCCCAGTCCCTACGTCTCTCGCTCTATCCCCAATTTTCTCTCTCCACCTCAGTTCAGATCTTTTGAGTTCTAACTAACTGTACAACCTACTGCCAGCCCTACTCACAAACCCAGTCTAATCTGAACTAGCATAGAACAATGAGAGGGAAGGGGGGGAATGGATAGATTGAGAGAGAGGAAGTGGAGAGATACTTACAGTTTGTTGACGTCAGAGGGCTGGGGTACTATTTGTGTATCCGCAGCAGAGGGGTGACTCTGGCAGCCCCCCATGGCTGCGAGCTAAGACCTCGGAGTAGCCAGCGACAACCCTTTCCATCCGGGGCCGGGCTGTTACACACACAACATAACACACTCACACATGCTCTCACAGTCACTCATACAAAACACACTAACGTAGGCACACTATACTACACACTAACACACAGACCTCCCCCAGCAAAGTTCCAAATATGAATTATATTCCACAAGTGTAAAATCCACTGTGTACAGAAAAGTCCTCTTCTCCCTCCTCGTGTTAGTGTGTGTCTGTTCTTTGTCTGTGTCCCACGCCCCTAGACTCCTCCTCTGTGAGGTGGACAGGCAGGTTTCTCCACAAACATATTTACTGAGCCAAGAGCTCTCTACTCCTCCCCCTCTACTCCACCCCTCCCTCCATCTCTACTCCACCCCTCCCTCCATCTCCCTGCACTAGGTAGCCTAGTGGTTAGAGCGTTGGGCCAGAAACCGAAAGGTTGCTGGATCAAATCCCTGAGCTGACAAGATAAAAATCTGTCATTCTGCACCCTGAACAAGGCAGTTAACCCACTGTTCCCCGGTAGGCCGTCATTGTAAATAATAATTTGTTCTTAACTCACATGCCTAGTTAAATAAAGATTCAATTTAAAAATGTAAAAATCTCTACTCCACCCCCCTTCTCTCTCCATCTTTAATCCACCCCCTCCCTGCCCCTTCATCTATATTCCTCTCCACCCCTTCCATCTCTACTCCACCCCCTCCCTCCCTCCATCTCTACTCCACCCCCTCCCTCCCTCCATCTCTACTCCACCCCCCCTCCACTCCCTCCATCTCTACTCCACCCCCTCGCTCCATCTCTACTCCACTCTACTCCACCCCCTCGCTCCATCTCTACTCCACTCTACTCCACCCCCTCCCTCCATCTCTACTCCACCCCCTCACTCCACTCCCTCCATCTCTACTCCAACCCCTCGCTCCATCTCTACTCCACCCCCCATCTCTACTCCATCCCCTCCATCTCTACTCTACCCCATCCATCTCTACTCCACCCCCTCCCTCCATCTCTACTCCAACCCCTCACTCCACTCCCTCCATCTCTACTCCAGCCCCTCCCTCCATCTCTACTCCACTCCCTCCCTCTCTACTCCCCCATCTCTACTCTACCCCCATCCATCTCTACTCCACCCCCATCCATCTCTACTCCATCCCCTCCCTCCCTCCCTCCCTCTACTCCAACCCCGCCCTCCACTCCCTCCATTCCAAACCCCCTCCACTCCCTCCATCTCTACTCCACCCCTCCCTCCCTCCCCCCATCTCTACTCCACCCCCCAATCTATACTCCACCCACTCCCACCATCTCTACTCCAACCCTCCCTCCCCCATCTCTACTCCATCCCCTCCCTCCCTCTACTCCAAACCCTCCTCCACCCCCTCCATCTCTACTCCACCCCCCCCTCCCTCCCTCCATCTCTACTCCACCCCTCCCTCCCTCCATCTCTACCCCCCTCCCTCCCTCCATCTCTACTCCCCCTCCCTCCATCTCTACTCCAACCCCTCCCCTCCCTCCATCTCTACTCCAACCCCTCCCTCCACACCCTCCATCTCTACTCCACTCTCCCCCCATCTCTACTCCATCCCATCCATCTCTACTCCACCCCTCCCTCCCTCCATCTCTACTCCACCCCTCCCTCCCTCCATCTCTACTCCACCCCCTCCCTCCCTCCATCTCTACCCCCCTCCCTCCCTCCATCTCTACTCCCCCCCTCCCTCCATCTCTACTCCCCCCCTCCATCTCTACTCCAACCCCTCCCTCCACACCCTCCATCTCTACTCCACTCTCCCCCCATCTCTACTCCATCCCATCCATCTCTACTCCATCCCCTCCCTCCATCTCCCTCCACCCCTCCCTCTACTCCAACCCCTCCTCCCTCCCTCCTCCTCTACTCCAACCCCCTCCCTCCATCTCTACTCCACCCACTCCCTCCATCTCTACTCCCCCCTCCCTCCCTCCCTCTACTCCAACCCCTCCCCCTCCCCTCCATCTCTACTCCACCCCTCCCTCCCCTACTCCAACCCCTCCCTCCACGCCCTCCATCTCTACTCCACCCCTCGCTCCATCTCTACTCCACCCCCGCTCCATCTCTACTCCACCCCCTCACTCCCTCCCTCTACTCCACCCCTCCCTCTCTACTCCACCCCCTCAATCTCTACTCCACCCCTCCCTCCTTTCCTCCATCTCTACTCCAAACCCTCCCTCCACCCCCTCCATCTCTATTCCACCCCTCCCACCATCTCTCTCAATCTCTACCCCACCCCTCCCACCATCTCTACTCCACCCACTCCCACCATCTCTACTCCAACCCCCTCCCTCCACTCCCTCCATCTCTACTCCACCCCTCCCTCCCTCTACTCCAACCCCTCCCTCCCTCCTCCAACCCCTCCCTCCCCTCCACCCCTCCCTCCCTCTACTCCAACCCCTCCCTCCACGCCCTCATCTCTACTCCACCCCTCCCTCCTTCATCTCTACTCCAATCCCCCTCCCTCCATCTCTACTCCACCCCTCCCTCCATCTCTACTCCACCCCTCCCTCCATCTCTACTCCATCCCCTCCCTCCATCTCTACTCCAACCCCTCACTCCACCCCCTCCATATCTACTCCACCCCTCACTCCCTCTCTACTCCACCCCTCACTCCCTCTCTACTCCACCCCTCCTCCCTCTCTACTCCACCCCCTCACTCCCCTCTACTCCACCCCCTCTCCCTCCATCTCTACTCCACCCCTCTCCATCTTTACTCCACCCCCTCCCTCCATCAGACCCCTCCCTCCCTCCCCTCCATCCCCCTCTACTCCAACCCCTCCATCTCGACTCCCTCCCCCCTCCCTCCATCGACCCCTCCATCTCGACTCCCTCCCCTCCCTCCATCTCGACTCCCTCCCCTCCATCCCCTCTACTCCCTCCATCCATCCATCCATCCATCCATCCCTCTCTACTCCACCCCTTCCCTCTCTCCATCCCTACTCCCTCCATCCATCCCTCTACTCCACCCCTCCCTCCCTCCATCCATCCCTCCCTCCATCTCTACCCCCTACCTCCTTTCCTCCCTCTCTACTCCACCCCTCCCTCCCTCCTCTCCAACCCCTCCATCTCGACTCCCTCCCCTCCCTCCATCTCGACTCCCTCCCCTCCCTCCATCTCGACTCCCTCCCCTCCATCCCCCTCTACTCCCTCCATCCATCCATCCCTCTACTCCAACCCTTCCCTCTCTCCATCCCTACTCCCTCCATCCATCCCTCTACTCCACCCCTCCCACCCCTCCATCTCTACCCCCTCCCTCCACTCCCTCCATCTCTACCCCCTCCCTCCTTTCCTCCATCTCTACCCCTCCCTCCTTTCCTCCCCTCTCCACCCCCTCCCTCTCTCCAACCCCTCCATCTCGACTCCCTCCCCTCCCTCCATCTCAACTCCCTCCCCTCCATCCATCTCTACTCCACCCCCTCCCTCCTCCCTCCCTACCCCTCCATCTAGACTCCCTCCCCTCCCTCCATCGACTCCTCCATCTCGACTCCCTCCCCTCCCTCCATCGACTCCCTCCATCTCGACTCCCTCCCCTCCATCCATCTCTACTCCACCCCCTCCCTCCTCCCTCCCTCTACTCCAACCCCTCCATCTAGACTCCCTCCCCTCCCTCCATCGACTCCCTCCCCTCCCTCCATCTCTACTCCACCCCCTCCATCTCTACTCCACCCCTCCATCTCTACTCCACCCCTCCCTCCCTCCATCCCATCAACCCCTCCCTCCCTCCATCCATCATCTCTCTCCCCCTCCCTCCATCTCCAACCCCCTCCCTCCATCTCTACTCCATCACTACCTTCTCTACATCATACCCATTCCTCTTTAGTCCCCCTCACCTCTCCACACACTCAGGGCTACATATGCGTGCTCACTAAAGACCAGTCGCACACAACAGAGCAGAACAAAGCTGAGTGTGAGAAACAGAGAGGAGTAACAGAAAGATAGACAGGCTATTTGTCTGTTTTAGACAGTGTGTAGTTGTGAGATGGTGTGTGTTTAGCCTCAGTCTCATCAGGAACAAAGATTTGAGAGTAGCAGTGTCTGTACCGTGTGTCACATATTACAGAGAGAGACTGAGGGACAAGGGAGACCTATCAGAAAGAATACAGGAGTTTGTTTTTTTGTGAATGACTGTGTGGAAGTAGTTAGGTTATATTTACCCTTTCTAACCTAAATAATAACTCTCCCTCCAACCAGTAACTACAAAGTAGGTGTTTCTGTAACAAGAGAGAGGGGGGGGGGGTATTATAGATGGTGTGTGTGTGTGTGTGTGTGTGACTGCAAATTGAACCCAACCCCTCTACTCACCTGACCTAAAGGTAAACATACTGTATTTGTGTTGGCTGCTGTGTGTGTCATTTCAGCACATGACTCAATGACATTGAGAGCCCAGTGTTGATGGTTGACATATTTATTAGTTTGATATCTGACTTTACAGGCTAGGTTTGACAACAGTAACACACACAATTACATATACAGAAAATGAACCGCCAGCATCAGAACCCTTTATAAAAGGCCTCTGACTACAGAGAGCACACACACATATGGGTCAGATGCAGTGTGTGGTGTTGTATGGGTCAGATGCAGTGTGTGGTGTGGTATGGGTCAGATGCAGTGTGTGGTGTGGTATGGGTCAGATGCAGTGTGGTGTGGTATGGGTCAGATGCAGTGTGGTATGGGTCAGGTGCAGTGTGTGGTGTGGTGTGGGTCAGATGCAGTATGTGGTGTTGTATGGGTCAGGTGCAGTGTGTGGTGTTGTATGGGTCAGGTGCAGTGCGTGGTGTGGGTCAGATGCAGTGTGGGTCAGATGCAGTGTGTGGTATGGTCAGATGCAGTGTGTTGTATGGGTCAGATGCAGTGCGTGGTGTGGGTCAGATGCAGTGTGTGGTGTGGTATGGGTCAGGTGCAGTGCGTGGTGTGGTATGGGTCAGATGCAGTGCGTGGTGTGGTATGGGTCAGATGCAGTGCGTGGTGTGGTATGGGTCAGATGCAGTGCGTGGTGTGGTATGGGTCAGATGCAGTGCGTGGTGTGGTATGGGTCAGATGCAGTGCGTGGTGTGGTATGGGATCAGTGCGTGGTGTGGATGGGTCAGATGCAGTGCGTGTTGTGGTATGGGTCAGATGCAGTGCGTGTTGTGGTATGGGTCAGATGCAGTGCGTGGTGTGGTATGGGTCAGATGCAGTGCGTGGTGTGGTATGGGTCAGATGCAGTGCGTGGTGTGGTATGGGTCAGATGCAGTGCGTGGTGTGGGTCAGATGCAGTGCGTGGTGTGGTATGGGTCAGATGCAGTGCGTGGTGTGGTATGGGTCAGATGCAGTGCGTGGTGTGGTATGGGTCAGATGCAGTGCGTGGTGTGGTATGGGTCAGATGCAGTACGTGGTGTGGTATGGGTCAGATGCAGTGCGTGGTGTGGGTCAGATGCAGTGTGTAGTGTTGGGGTGAAGGTATGACGTAACTCTGTACACAACTCTGGTTAGCTTTATCAGGGTGGATCCCTCTCCCTGTCCCAAATCTAGCCAATTTCATTAGTCTCTAGCCCACTTTGGCATCACAATAGGTGGATCAAATCATCATATCACATACACATATTATTAAGATGTTGTAATAACTCACTGATTCCTTTAAGTCAAACCTCTTCCTCAGCTGTGAGTAAAATACCTTGATGGTTCTGACCACCATCACAAAGTGCTTTAAACATAAAACCATACAACAACAGAAACTAACTTCACTAAGTCATACCTGAATGACATGCTCTAAATGAGAGAAGGGAGAGAGACCACTTTAGATACTGATAAGATGATATAGCATGAGGATTTGGATATGGAAGACATTTCCAATACATTAAACATATACATACATGTACCCACACACACACCCAGGAGGAAGCATGTAGCAGGGTATCAGGGTCTGATGCTGGGGTAAAAACCATAACAACGCAGATGTCATTATTGCCTCATTTCACCATTATAAACACACACACACACACACACACACACACACACACACACACACACACACACCACACACACACAGCAACCTGCTAAACATCCGCTTTCCGATACATCTGAATTGATACCAAAAATAGATACGTGTTTATATATATATATATATATATATATACTGTTTACATTATAATACGTTTACATTTTACCACAACCTAATAAAAGGTTCAAAGGTCACAATATTACATTTACACAGCTCTGTGGAGGGGTGATATGGAAGGGTGTGAGTGCTTGTCTGCGCAAACTCTGTTTGTGTGTATACACTCATACAGTGGAGTGTGTATGCCTCAAGCTTTGTGTGTGTGTGTGTGAATAATCACACTGTATGTGTGTGTACTCATGCTGTGTGTGACATCACACAGGTGTGCTTTCATCACATCCACAGAACTGCTCTTTTAACCTGAGAATATATATTCCAAATCTCCCACACAAAGAGAAAGAACAGACAGAATCAATATTTTCACTACCTGTAATAGTCCACACAGAAAGGGAGAACAGACAGAATAGTCCACACAGAGAGGGAGAAAGAGTGGAGAATTTTCATAATCAGGCTTGGATTTTCTATGCTGAAATGATTGAGTAAAAAAAAAAAATAGGAACACACTTTGTCTTTGAAGATCTTACAGTCAGTACTGACTACTCATTCCCCTCCTCAGACTACTCTGCGCTGATGATGTGACTACAGCGGGAATGGAGCGTCTTCTCTACTGGCTGAGCCAAGAACTAACAACAAGACTACATAATGCTGGATCTCTCACACACACACACACACACACACACACACACACACACACACACACACACACACACACACACACACACACACACACACACACACACACACACACACACACACACACACACACACACACACACACACACACACACACACACACACACACACACACACACACACACACACACACACACACACACACACACACACACTCGTCGCAGTGTGGTGATAGGTGTCTCGGAGAGACTACAGCAGTAGGCCAGGGACAAACATCACATGAATCTGTTTATAAACTGTTGTGTTTAGGAGCTGTTTGGCTTCCGGAATGGCTTTTCTCTTCTGCTTTTTGACTCTCTCAGCCACCGTAGATGTCCTAGACACAGACCTATGACAGGGCAGCACTGCTCACGATACACGACGTTGCATGGCATGGAGTGTTGTTGGAAAGTGGAGTGTGTGTGTGTGTCGTGGTACCGTAGTACTAGGCCGGTCCGTTTGCCAAGGATGGTGTGTCTCTGTGGGGAGAGTGGAGGGGGTGGTTTCAGCGAAGAAGCAGGTACACAAGACAGAGACACAGATACACACTTACTTTGTGACGGTGGCAGGCCGAATTTTGAGGGGAGCAGCGGTGGCATTGAGAGGGTCTCCTCCACCCATCATCTCCTTCTCCTTCATCTTCTCTTTCTCTCTCATGTCAGCCTCACTGTAAGAGTAGAAAGACATAGGTAAGAACATATTGGCAGTGTCTCAAATCACACCCTCTTCCCTGTATAGGGCACTATTATTGGCCAGAACTCTACAGTGCATTCTGAAAGTATTGTTACGATACAGCCTTGTTCTAAAATTGTTTCAATTGTTTTATCCCCTCAATGTACACACAATATCCTATTATGACAGAGGAAAAACGTATTAAAAAAAATAAAAAAACATTTTTGCAAATTTATAAAAATCTTGGGTATAACGCTACAAGCTTGGCACACCTGTATTTGGGGAGTTTCTCCCATTCTCTGCAGATCATCTCAAGCTCTGTCAGGTTGGAAGGGGAGCGTCGCTGCACAGCTATTTTCAGGTCTCTCCAGAGATGTTTGATCGGGTTCAAGTCCGGACTCTGGCTGGGCCACTCAAGGACATTCAGAGACTTGTCCCGAAGCCCCTACTGCATTGTCTTTGCTGTGTGCTTAGTGTCGTTGTCCTGTTGGAAGGCGAACCGTCGCCCCAGTCTGAGTTGCTGAAAGCTCTGGAGCAGGTTTTCATCAAGGATCTCTCTGTACTTTGCTCCGTTCATCTTTGCAGCTGAAAAAATAATCTTGTTTCTCATGGTCTGAGAGTCTATAGGTGCCTTTTAGCAAACACAAGCAGGTTGTCATGTGCCTTTTACTGAGGTGTGGCTTCCGTCTGGCCACTCTACCATAAAGGCCTGAATGGTGGAGTGCTGCAGAGATGGTTGTCCTTCTGGAAAGTTCTCCCATCTCCACAGAGGAACTCCGGAGCTCTGTCAGAGAGACCATCGGGTTCTTGGTCACCTCCCTGACCAAGGCCCTTCTCCCCCGATTGCTCAGTTTGGCCAGGCACCCAGCTCTAGGAAGAGTCTTGTTGGTTCCAATCTTCTTCCATTTAGGAATGATGGAGGCCACTGTGTACTTGAGGACCTTCAATGCTGCAGAAATATTTTTGGTACACTTTCCCAGATCTGTGCCTCAACACAATCCTTTATCTGAGCTCTACGGACAATTCCTTCGACTTCATGGCTTGGTTTTTGCTGTGACATGCACTGTCAACTGTGGGACCGTATATAGACAGATGTGTGCCTTTCCAAAATCATGTCCAATCAATTGAATTTACCATAGTTGGATTCCAATCAAGTTGTAGAAACATCAAGGATGATCAAAGGAAACAGGATGCACCGGAGCCCAATTTCGAGTCTCATAGCAAAGGGTCTGAATATTAATGTAAATAAGGTATTTCTAAAAACCTGTATTCGTCTTGTTATTACGGGGTATTGTGTGTAGATGGATTAAATAAACATAAAATGTATGCACACATGACTGTAAGTCGCTTTGGATAAAAGCGTCTGCTAAATGGCATATATTATTATATTATTATATAAACAATTTCATCCATTTTAGAATAAGGCTGTAATGTAACAAAATGTGGAAAGTGAAGGGGTCTGGATACTTCCGAATGCACTGTATGTTGTAGCCCTATGTGGTTCTGACCAAAAGTAGTGCACTCTAGGATTTGAGCGCTTTTGGATTTGCCTCTAGTAGACCCATTAGAACTCAGCATAGACCTAGAGTAGAGAGGCATAGTCATAGGATCAAAGAGGACTATAGGGATGCCCAGCCAAAGGTAACAGGTAAAAACATACAGTTAGTTTTCATGCAGCTGAACACAAAGCTCATTGCATTACATTACATTTACATTTAAGTCATTTAGCAGACGCTCTTATCCAGAGCGACTTACAAATTGGTGCATTCACCTTATGACATCCAGTGGAACAGTCACTTTACAATAGTGCATCTAAAACTTAAGGGGGGGGGTGAGAGGGATTACTTATCCTATCCTAGGTATTCCTTAAAGAGGTGGGGTTTCAGGTGTCTCCGGAAGGTGGTGATTGACTCCGCTGTCCTGGCGTCGTGAGGGAGTTTGTTCCACCATTGGGGGGCCAGGGCAGCGAACAGTTTTGACTGGGCTGAGCGGGAGCTGTACTTCCTCAGTGGTAGGGAGGCGAGCAGGCCAGAGGTGGATGAACGCAGTGCCCTTGTTTGGGTGTAGGGCCTGATCAGAGCCTGGAGGTACTGAGGTGCCGTTCCCCTCACAGCTCCGTAGGCAAGCACCATGGTCTTGTAGCGGATGCGAGCTTCAACTGGAAGCCAGTGGAGAGAACGGAGGAGCGGGGTGACGTGAGAGAACTTGGGAAGGTTGAACACCAGACGGGCTGCGGCGTTCTGGATGAGTTGAAGGGGCTTAATGGCACAGGCAGGGAGCCCAGCCAACAGCGAGTTGCAGTAATCCAGATGGGAGATGACAAGTGCCTGGATTAGGACCTGCGCCGCTTCCTGTGTGAGGCAGGGTCGTACTCTGCGGATGTTGTAGAGCATGAACCTACAGGAACGGGCCACCGCCTTCATGTTGGTTGAGAACGACAGGGTGTTGTCCAGGATCACGCCAAGGTTCTTGGCGCTCTGGGAGGAGGACACAATGGAGTTGTCAACCGTGATGGCGAGATCATGGAACGGGCAGTCCTTCCCCGGGAGGAAGAGCAGCTCCGTCTTGCCGAGGTTCAGCTTGAGGTGGTGATCCGTCATCCACACTGATATGTCTGCCAGACATGCAGAGATGCGATTCGCCACCTGGTCATCAGAAGGGGGAAAGGAGAAGATTAATTGTGTGTCGTCTGCATAGCAATGATAAGAGAGACCATGTGAGGTTATGACAGAGCCAAGTGACTTGGTGTATAGCGAGACTAGGAGAGGGCCAAGAACAGAGCCCTGGGGGACACCAGTGGTGAGAGCGCGTGGTGAGGAGACAGATTCTCGCCACGCCACCTGGTAGGAGCGACCTGTCAGGTAGGACGCAATCCAAGCGTGGGCCGCGCCGGAGATGCCCAACTCGGAGAGGGTGGAGAGGAGGATCTGATGGTTCACAGTATCGAAGGCAGCCGATAGATCTACGTTATCAACAGCAGAACTTCAGTCCATTCACTGCTAATAGGGTGGCAGGTAGCCTAGCGATTTGAGCGTTGGGCCAGTAACCGAAAGGTCGCTGGCTCGAATACATGAGCCAACAAGGTGAAAATCTGTTAATGTTCCCTGAACTTCTTTGGGACAGGGGGGCAATATTGAGTAGCTTGGATAAAAAGGTGCCCAGTGTAAACTGCCTGCTACTCTGTCCTAAAAGCTAGAATATGCATATAATTAGTAGATTTTGATAGGAAAACACTGAAGTTTCTAAAACTGTTTGAATGACGTCTGAGTATAACAGAACTCATGTGGCAGGCAAAAACCTGAGAAAGAAATCCAACCAGGAAGTGGGAAATCTGAGGTTTGTAGTGTTTCAACTCTTTGCCTATCCAAGATACAGTGGAAATGGGGTCACTTCCTAAGGCTTCCAATAGATGTTAACAGTCTATAGAACCTTGTTTGATGCTTCTACGATAAAGGGGGGGGGGTGAGAGGGGATTGAGTCAGAGGTCACGAGCTGGTCACGCGCATTTACATGGGAGGTAGCTTACATTTCATAGCATTTCTGAAGACAAAGGAATTTCTCCAGTTGGAATATTATTGAAGATTTATGATAAAAACATCTTAAAGATTGATTCTCTACTTAGTTTAACATGTTTCTACTGACTGTAATATGACTTTTCGTCTGAACTTTCGCATGGACCTGCCAGCACGTCGTCAGTTTGGATTGTGTACTAAACGAGCGAACAAAAGGAGGTGTTTGGACATAAATTATGGACTTTATGGAACAAATAAAAAATGTTTTGTGAAACTGGGATTCCTGGGAGTGCATTCTGATGAAGATCATCCAAGGTAAGTGAATATTTATAATGCTATTTCTGATTTCTGTTGACTCCACAGCATGACGGATATCTCTTTGGGTTGATTGGGCTCTGAGCGCTGTACTCAGATTATTGTATGGTGTGCTTTTTCGGTAAAGCTTTTTTGAAACGTTTATCTAAATTTCCAAGCATAACACATGTATTTTCATCAACATTTATAATGAGTATTTCTGTAAATTGAAGTGGCTCTCTGCAAAATCACCGGATGTTTTGGAAGCAAAACATTACTGAACGTAACGCGCCAATGTAAACTGAGATTTTTGGATACAAATATGAACTTTTTGAACAAAACATACATGTATTGTGTAACATGAAGTCCTATGAGTGTCATCTGATGAAGATCATCAAAGGTTAGTGATTAATTTTTATCTCTATTTATGCTTTTTGTGACTCCTCTCTTTGGCTGGTGTTAATCCGTGGCTATGTACTGACCTAACATAATCGTTTGGTGTGCTTTCTTAACCTGTTAAGTCGACCCTCTACTTTTTTCGAACATTCTGTTAAAAATCGCGCAACATTTCAGCGCTCTGCTACTCAGGCCAGGAATATAGTATATGCATATGATTAGTATGTGTGGATTGAAAACACCCAGACGTTTATAAAACTGGTTAAATCACGGCTGTGACTATAACAGAAGGTGCGTTTCATCGAAAAGTGCAGGAATATCTGATTACTGAAAATGGAAATAAATATCCATCCGCGACTTCAAGGAATTGTTCAAAGTGAATCGAATTACATGAGACCGAGGTTTCAGTGCCTACAGCTTCCACACGTTGTCTAGAGTCTTGTCATTTGATTCGCAATTGATTCTTGGTCTAACCGAATCAAGGGAATCGATTCCATCCGGTCTCCGAACGGATGTTTTGGTCGAGCTCTCTCAAAGACATTTTTTCGAAACAGACACCTATAGAATTGACATCGCCTCCTGATGAATTTTATCGCTTATTAACGTGTACTAATACCTAAAGTTGCAGTACAAAAGTATTTCGAAGTGTTTTGTGAAAGTTTATCGTCGACTTTTTGAATTTTAAAAAATGACGTTACGTTATGAAACTATTATTTTTTACTAGCTATTTTTTTCCATTTATCACACAGTCTTCATAGATCGATATCTAGGCTATATATGGACCGATTTAATCGAAAAAAAGACCCAATAGTGATTATGGGACATCTAGGAGTGCCAACAAAGAAGATGGTCAAAGGTAATGAATGTTTTATATTTTATTTGTGCGGTTTGTGTAGCGACGACTATGCTAATTATTTTGTTTACGTCCCCTGCGGGTCTTTTGGGGTGTTACATGCTATCAGATAATAGCTTCTCATGCTTTCGCCGAAAAGCATTTTAAAAATCTGACTTGTTGCCTGGATTCACAACGAGTGTAGCTTTAATTCAATACCCTGCATGTGTATTTTAATGAACGTTTGAGTTTTAACTAATACTATTAGCATTTAGTGTAGCGCATTTGCATTTCCAGAGCTCTAGATGGGACGCCTGCGTGTCAGGTAGGACCAAGAGGTTAAATCCTTTTTGAAATCTGACACATTGGCTGGATTCACAACAAGTGTAGCGTTAATTTGGTGTATTGCATGTGTGATTTCATGAAAGTTTAATTTTTAATCAGAATTTATTTGAATTTGGCGCTCAGCATTTTCACTGGATGTTGGACGCTAGCGTCCCTCATATCCCAGAGACAATATATGAGACAATAAAAACTCAAATAAAGTATTTTTTGTTAGCAGATGTCATCTTTGGCTATGTTTCCATTGGGTTTTGCTCTGCAAAGTGTTATACACTCCCATGGCAATACAACTCCACAGGCAACACACTCAATGGCTAGAGACCTCATACACTACATACCCTCTGACTGCAGGATGAAACACTCTGAGGAGAGGAAATTCAGAAGTAGAGGAGAGAAGATGGAAGGGAATGTGGGAGTGGAGGGAAGAGAAGAGGAGTGGAAGAGGGCAAGACAAGAAATTAGGAGAAGATGAGTAAGAGGAGGAGGAAGGACAGATTTGGAAAGTGAGAGGGGAAAAGGAGAGAGGAAAAGAGAGAAGGTAAGATGAGGAGTGGTGTGGACACTGGACAGTAAGGCAGGGAGAGTAATATACTGCACGACTGAGAAGAGAATGTGTATGTGTGTGTACCTGGTGAAGACAGCTCTCTCGTTGTTGGCGTCCATCCTAAGTCTGATGGTCTCCCGTCCGGCGGTTGTAACAACGGTCTCTGTAGTGACCATTTCCTTGGATACCGTCTCCATAGTAACAGATTCAGTCTTGTCCTCTTCATCACTTTCTGAGCCTCCTGATGAAGAGCTGTCTGATGCTACCAGGGGAGCCTTCCTCGCCACACACACACTCCACACACAAGCTGCAGAGAAAACACACACACTTTGCAAATTGAACACACACGGTTACACACGCCATGCAGGGAGAACACAAAGACTTACAGTTCTTGTCTTGGCTGGGTTTTGTTTTGTCTGACCCACAGATCTCGGAGTCTACTGGAGAAGTGCACCTCGGACCTGTCTCTGAACTGAATACACACACACACACGAATATAAACCTATACATGAGCAGCAGAATGTTCATAAAAATGGACTGAAATGTGGCTATACTCACCAGCAGAAGGGCTGAAAGTCAGTGAACTTGGCCCAGCCCTTCTCTGCAGTTATGGGTTGGGGGGCGGGGCTGCCCCATGCATCCACGCCCACTTCTGACTTGGGGGCAGGGCTGTCCCATGAGTCGACACCCACTTCGGACTTGGGGGTGGGGCTACCCCATGGGTCTACGCCCACTCCTGATTTAGAGGCGGGGCTACCCCACGGGTCTAAGCCCACTCCAGGTGTAGGGGCAGGGCTACCCCATAGGTTTACGCCCACTCCAGACTTGGGGGTGGGGTTAGCCCATGGATCCATGCCCACTCCAGGAGAGGGGACGTTAGAGTTCACCTCCCCGAAACTAGCCGCCCAGCCAGGGCCTGAGGAATAAATACAACTCAGAGCGGAGGACCAGACACACAAACAAAACAAGAAGAACCAGAAATATACGCATCGACTACCACAGCAACACACAACCAAAGAAAATGATAAACACATACAACCACAAAAACACCCAATGAACAAAAACACATTATATACCCACGCACAAGCAGACCTGTGTTCAAATAGTCATCCTTACTCTGTGCAGTCTCAGTCTGGCTGATGTTCTCAGTCTGGGTGATGTTCTTGCTGTGTTCTGTCTGACCTGTGACCTCAACAGGCACCTCCCACTCCTCCGTTTCAGAACCTGTTGAGCTACCAGCAGTATCGCTCACCCCATCACTCTGAGCCGCTCCAACAGACGTCCGTGACCCCCCAAACCTGAGAGAGCAAGACAGAGAGCATTGTATGTGTACCTAGTCCTGGTGTGTCGTATTCTGGTCCTGGACCAGGTGTGTCGTATTCTGGTCCTGAACCAGGTGTGTCGTATTCTGGTCCTGGTGTGTCGTATTCTGGTCCTGGTGTGTCGTATTCTGGTCCTGGTGTGTCGTATTCTGGTCCTGGACCTGGTGTGTCGTATTCTGGTCCTGGACCTGGTGTGTCGTATTCTGGTCCTGAACCAGGTGTGTCGTATTCTGGTCCTGAACCAGGTGTGTCGTATTCTGGTCCTGAACCAGGTGTGTCGTATTCTTGTCCTGAACCAGGTGTGTCGTATTCTGGTCCTGAACCAGGTGTGTCGTATTCTGGTCCTGGACCAGGTGTGTCGTATTCTGGTCCTGGTGTGTCGTATTCTGGTCCTGGTGTGTCGTATTCTGGTCCTGGACCTGGTGTGTCGTATTCTGGTCCTGGTGTGTCGTATTCTGGTCCTGGTGTGTCGTATTCTGGTCCTGAACCAGGTGTGTCGTATTCTGGTCCTGGACCAGGTGTGTCGTATTCTGGTCCTGGACCAGGTGTGTCGTATTCTGGTCCTGGACCAGGTGTGTCGTATTCTGGTCCTGGACCAGGTGTGTCGTATTCTGGTCCTGGACCAGGTGTGTCGTATTCTGGTCCTGGTGTGTCGTATTCTGGTCCTGGTGTGTCGTATTCTGGTCCTGGTGTGTCGTATTCTGGTCCTGAACCAGGTGTGTCGTATTCTGGTCCTGAACCAGGTGTGTCGTATTCTGGTCCTGGACCAGGTGTGTCGTATTCTGGTCCAGGTGTGTGGTATTCTGGTCCTGGTGTGTCGTATTCTGGTCCTGGTGTGTCGTATTCTGGTCCTGAACCAGGTGTGTCGTATTCTGGTCCTGAACCAGGTGTGTCGTATTCTGGTCCTGAACCAGGTGTGTCGTATTCTGGTCCTGAACCAGGTGTGTCGTATTCTGGTCCTGGACCAGGTGTGTCGTATTCTGGTCCTGGACCAGGTGTGTCGTATTCTGGTCCTGGACCAGGTGTGTCGTATTCTGGTCCTGGACCTGGTGTGTCGTATTCTGGTCCTGGTGTGTCGTATTCTGGTCCTGGTGTGTCGTATTCTGGTCCTGGTGTGTCGTATTCTGGTCCTGGTGTGTCGTATTCTGGTCCTGGTGTGTCGTATTCTGGTCCTGGTGTGTCGTATTCTGGTCCTGAACCAGGTGTGTCGTATTCTGGTCCTGAACCAGGTGTGTCGTATTCTGGTCCTGAACCAGGTGTGTCGTATTCTGGTCCTGAACCAGGTGTGTCGTATTCTGGTCCTGAACCAGGTGTGTCGTATTCTGGTCCTGGACCAGGTGTGTCGTATTCTGGTCCTGGACCAGGTGTGTCGTATTCTGGTCCTGGTGTGTCGTATTCTGGTCCTGGTGTGTCGTATTCTGGTCCTGGTGTGTCGTATTCTGGTCCTGGTGTGTCGTATTCTGGTCCTGGTGTGTCGTATTCTGGTCCTGGTGTGTCGTATTCTGGTCCTGGTGTGTCGTATTCTGGTCCTGAACCAGGTGTGTCGTATTCTGGTCCTGAACCAGGTGTGTCGTATTCTGGTCCTGAACCAGGTGTGTCGTATTCTGGTCCTGAACCAGGTGTGTCGTATTCTGGTCCTGGACCAGGTGTGTCGTATTCTGGTCCTGGACCAGGTGTGTCGTATTCTGGTCCTGGACCAGGTGTGTCGTATTCTGGTCCTGGTGTGTCGTATTCTGGACCAGGTGTGTCGTATTCTGGTCCTGGTGTGTCGTATTCTGGTCCTGGTGTGTCGTATTCTGGTCCTGGTGTGTCGTATTCAGGTCCTGGACCAGGTGTGTCGTATTCTGGTCCTGGTGTGTCGTATTCTGGTCCTGGTGTGTCGTATGCTTGTCCTGGTGTGTCGTATGCTGGTCCTGGACCAGGTGTGTCGTATTCTGGTCCTGGTGTGTCGTATGCTGGTCCAGGTGTGTCGTATTCTGGTCCTGGTGTGTCGTATTCTGGTCCTGGTGTGTCGTATGCTTGTCCTGGTGTGTCGTATGCTGGTCCTGGACCAGGTGTGTCGTATTCTGGTCCTGGTGTGTCGGATGCTGGTCCTGGTGTGTCGTATGCTGGTCCTGGTGTGTCGTATGCTGGTCCTGGTGTGTCGTATGCTGGTCCTGGACCATTCTGGTCCTGGTGTGTCGTATTCTGGTCCTGTCGTATGCTGGTCCTGGTGTGTCGTATGCTGGTCCTGGTGTGTCGTATTCTGGTCCTGGTGTGTCGTATTCTGGTCCTGGTGTGTCGTATTCTGGTCCTGGTGTGTCGTATTCTGGTCCTGGTGTGTCGTATTCTGGTCCTGGTGTGTCGTATTCTGGTCCTGGTGTGTCGTATTCTGGTCCTGGTGTGTCGTATTCTGGTCCTGGTGTGTCGTATTCTGGTCCTGGAATTCTGGTCCTGGACCTGGTGTGTCGTATTCTGGTCCTGGACCTGGTGTGTCGTATTCTGGTCCTGGACCTGGTGTGTCGTATTCTGGTCCTGGACCTGGTGTGTCGTATTCTGGTCCTGGACCTGGTGTGTCGTATTCTGGTCCTGGACCTGGTGTGTCGTATTCTGGTCCTGGACCTGGTGTGTCGTATTCTGGTCCTGGACCTGATTCTGGTCCTGGACCCAGGTGTATTCTGGTCCTGGACCTGGTGTGTCGTATTCTGGTCCTGGACCCGTATTCTGGTCCTGGACCTGGTGTGTCGTATTCTGGTCCTGGACCCGTATTCTGGTCCTGGACCTGGTGTGTCGTATTCTTCTGGTCCTGGTGTGGATTCTGGTCCCGTATGCTGGTCCTGGTGTGTCGTATGCTGGTCCTGGTGTGTCGTATTCTGGTCCTGGTGTGTCGTATTCTGGTCCTGGTGTGTCGTATTCTGGTCCTGGTGTGTCGTATTCTGGTCCTGGTGTGTCGTATTCTGGTCCTGGTGTGTCGTATTCTGGTCCTGGTGTGTCGTATTCTGGTCCTGGTGTGTCGTATGCTGGTCCTGGTGTGTCGTATTCTGGTCCTGGTGTGTCGTATTCTGGTCCTGGTGTGTCGTATTCTGGTCCTGGAGTATTCTGGTCCTCCTGGTATTCTGGTCCTGGACCTGGTGTGTCGTATTCTGGTCCTGGACCTGGTGTGTCGTATTCTGGTCCTGGACCTGGTGTGTCGTATTCTGGTCCTGGACCTGGTGTGTGTATTCTGGTCCTGGACCTGGTGTGTGTATTCTGGTCCTGGACCTGGTGTGTGTATTCTGGTCCTGGACCTGGTGTGTGTATTCTGGTCCTGGACCTGGTGTGTCGTATTCTGGTCCTGGTGTGTCGTATTCTGGTCCTGGTGTGTCGTATTCTGGTCCTGGTGTGTCGTATTCTGGTCCTGGTGTGTCGTATTCTGGTCCTGGTGTGTCGTATTCTAGTCCTGATGTGTCGTATTCTGGTCCTGGTGTGTCGTATGCTGGTCCTGGACCAGGTGTGTCGTATTCTGGTCCTGGACCAGGTGTGTCGTATTCTGGTCCTGGTGTGTCGTATGCTGGTCCTGGTGTGTCGTATGCTGGTCCTGGTGTGTCGTATGCTGGTCCTGGTGTGTCGTATGCTGGTCCTGGACCAGGTGTGTCGTATTCTGGTCCTGGTGTGTCGTATTCTGGTCCTGGTGTGTCGTATGCTGGTCCTGGTGTGTCGTATGCTGGTCCTGGTGTGTCGTATTCTGGTCCTGGTGGTCCTGGTCCTGGTGTGTCGTATTCTGGTCCTGGTGTGTCGTATTCTGGTCCTGGTGTGTCGTATTCTGGTCCTGGTGTGTCGTATTCTGGTCCTGGTGTGTCGTATTCTGGTCCTGGTGTGTCGTATTCTGGTCCTGGTGTGTCGTATTCTGGTCCCGTATTCTGGTCCTGGACTGTCGTATTCTGGTCCTGGACCTGGTGTGTCGTATTCTGGTCCTGGACCTGGTGTGTCGTATTCTGGTCCTGGACCTGGTGTGTCGTATTCTGGTCCTGGACCTGGTGTGTCGTATTCTGGTCCTGGACCTGGTGTGTCGTATTCTGGTCCTGGACCTGGTGTGTCGTATTCTGGTCCTGGACCTGGTGTGTCGTATTCTGGTCCTGGACCTGGTGTGTCGTATTCTGGTCCTGGACCTGGTGTGTCGTATTCTGGTCCTGGACCTGGTGTGTCGTATTCTGGTCCTGGACCTGGTGTGTCGTATTCTGGTCCTGGACCTGGTGTGTCGTATTCTGGTCCTGGACCTGGTGTGTCGTATTCTGGTCCTGGACCTGGTGTGTCGTATTCTGGTCCTGGTCCTGGTGTGTCGTATTCTGGTCCTGGTGTGTCGTATGCTGGTCCTGGTGTGTCGTATGCTGGTCCTGGTGTGTCGTATTCTGGTCCTGGTGTGTCGTATTCTGGTCCTGGTGTGTCGTATTCTGGTCCTGGTGTGTCGTATTCTGGTCCTGGTGTGTCGTATTCTGGTCCTGGTGTGTCGTATTCTGGTCCTGGTGTGTCGTATTCTGGTCCTGGTGTGTCGTATGCTGGTCCTGGTGTGTCGTATTCTGGTCCTGGTGTGTCGTATTCTGGTCCTGGTGTGTCGTATTCTGGTCCTGGACTGTCGTATTCTGGTCCTGGACCTGGTGTGTCGTATTCTGGTCCTGGACCTGGTGTGTCGTATTCTGGTCCTGGACCTGGTGTGTCGTATTCTGGTCCTGGACCTGGTGTGTCGTATTCTGGTCCTGGACCTGGTGTGTCGTATTCTGGTCCTGGACCTGGTGTGTCGTATTCTGGTCCTGGACCTGGTGTGTCGTATTCTGGTCCTGGACCTGGTGTGTCGTATTCTGGTCCTGGACCTGGTGTGTCGTATTCTGGTCCTGGACCTGGTGTGTCGTATTCTGGTCCTGGTGTGTCGTATTCTGGTCCTGGTGTGTCGTATTCTGGTCCTGGTGTGTCGTATTCTGGTCCTGGTGTGTCGTATTCTGGTCCTGGTGTGTCGTATTCTAGTCCTGATGTGTCGTATTCTAGTCCTGGACCTGGTGTGTCGTATTCTAGTCCTGGACCTGGTGTGTCGTATTCTGGTCCTGGACCTGGTGTGTCGTATTCTGGACCTGGACCTGGTGTGTCGTATTCTGGTCCTGGTGTGTCATATTCTAGTCCTGGACCTGGTGTGTCGTATTCTAGTCCTGGACCTGGTGTGTCGTATTCTGGACCTGGACCTGGTGTGTCGTATTCTGGACCTGGTGTGTCATATTCTGGACCTGGTGTGTCGTATTCTGGACCTGGTGTGTCGTATTCTAGTCCTGGACCTGGTGTGTCGTATTCTAGTCCTGGACCTGGTGTGTCGTATTCTAGTCCTGGACCTGGTGTGTCGTATTCTAGTCCTGGACCTGGTGTGTCGTATTCTAGTCCTGGACCTGGTGTGTCGTATTCTAGTCCTGGACCTGGTGTGTCGTATTCTAGTCCTGGACCTGGTGTGTCGTATTCTAGTCCTGGACCTGGTGTGTCGTATTCTAGTCCTGGACCTGGTGTGTCGTATTCTAGTCCTGGACCTGGTGTGTCGTATTCTAGTCCTGGACCTGGTGTTCTATTCTAGTCCTGGACCTGGTATTCTAGTGATTCTAGTCCTGGACCTGGTGTGTCGTATTCTGGTCCTGGACCTGGTGTGTCGTATTCTGGTCCTGGACCTGGTGTGTCGTATTCTGGTCCTGGACCTGGTGTGTCGTATTCTGGTCCTGGACCTGGTGTGTCGTATTCTGGTCCTGGACCTGGTGTGTCGTATTCTGGTCCTGGTGTGTCATATTGTTAATCGAAGTGTGTGAATGTGTGTGTGTGTTTGTATACCTGGTCCTAGACTTAGTGTGTGTAGTATAGTTGATCGCTCTCTCCTCCCAGATATCTTCCTCTTCGTTGTCATCAAACGACTGGATCTTCTCCTTGGTGCAGGCCTCAAATGCTGCAGTCTTAGCCTGCACATGCATGCACACACACCACAACGTATGCGTATAGATACCTGCATAACTGTACCTGTTGACCAGTCTAGTAATGACTCAGACAGTGGATTTCAAATGGATGCTCTTAGGAGAGAGGCTATGGACTCTGTCACTCACAGTGTCCTCTGTGTCCACGTTGAAGTTAATCTCTGCAATCCGGTCAAAGGTGGCACTGCCGCACACAACATACGCACAATCACAATCAAGTCAGAACCACTTAGAGGACTTACTTGATGCTGTGTGTGTGTGTGTGTGTGTCTTACTTGATGTTGTCGCCGTGTTCTGAGAACTCGTCGTCATTGAAGCCAAACTGATCCACAAAGTTAGCAGTGATCTGCTGGATCTGGTAGTCTGAGAATGTCTGAAAGACAGCACACATAGAAAACAGAACTGGATTATGGTAACTACCATGACAGAGTAGGAGCAGTAGATGACTATCTGGAAATACATGTAAATGCATGTGTGTGTGTGTACTTGTTGCAGTGACAGCTCTTTGGGGAAGGGACTCTGTCGATCATCATCTTCACTGGAGGAGCGCAGGTTGTGAGACACCTGGAACACACAAGGCCAGGGGTTTTACATGTATGAATGTGTGTGAGTGTGTGTGTGTGTGTGTGTGTATGTGTGTGTGTATGTATGTATGAATACCAGGTCTACAGTGTTCTTCCTGTTGATCTCTGTCAGGGCCTGGTCTACAAAGGTCTCCCAGCGCCCCTTGCAATCCACAAGCAGCTCTGCAACACACAGTCACAGTAGAGACAGCTTCACACACAGACAGTTATTCTACAATTGGTTTGTTATGTCCGTAACCCTAAGTAACCCACACAGCCCTACCTGTAATAAGGCTGCTGATCTGGCTGTGTACTGGTCCTTTCTCCATGCTACAGACTACAGTGTTGGCGATCCTAGTCAGATGACCCATGTAGCCTCTCCTCATGCCCCCCTCCGCCCTGAGAACACACACGTTCGTGCCAATATGTAACACACACAATTATATTTATGAACGTTAACACACTATACTAGTGATACACCAATCACAGATGACAAAACAGGTTCAAAAACAGCTGATTTGCTATCTGTTTAACAGTTTAAAATATCTTACTGCATCTTATCATTCTCCTCCCAAGCCTCCAATATCCTCAGAACCAGACGACAGTCCTGAAACAACTGCAGATTGGGGGGGGGGGGGGGGGGGGGAGAGTTACTGAGACACACAGGCAGGCAGAGACAGAGAGAGAGAGAGAGAGACAGACAGACACGTACATGGGTCACCAGTGGGTTGTGTGTGGAGATGTCGGGAGGAACAGAGGGCAGTGGGAGTGTAGGGCCAGGCGAGGCCTGCTTCTCCTGGGGCTCCTGCTGAAGCCTGGGATTTTCCTGGGTAACCAGGGGTGTCTGCACCTGGGCAGAGTGGCTAAGGATGGCTGCCACACACAGCTCCACTTGGAAGTGCAGGAAGTTGTTCCAGGTGTACTTAAAGAACAGGTCCTGCAACACACAACAAAAACAGCTTAACGGATAAAAGGGGTAAAGGTGTATACAAACCAGGACATGGTGTGTGTGTGTGTACTGACCAGTAGAATGTTTATGGTGTTGAGTCTGCAGAGCTCCAGTGTGACAGTGTTGTTATAAATGGTGTTGTTACAACAAATGTAATAACTGGTGTTAGTGGTCTGTAGCAGAGAGGCCATCAGTCTGGCCACATGGAGACGACAGTTACCCAGTGGCACCTCCAACACACCTAGACTGGTAAGCATGGGGGTCACCTACACACACACACACACACACACACACACACACACACACACACACACACACACACACACACACACACACACACACACACACACACACACACACACACACACACACACACACACACACGAGTTTTATGATGTGTTGAATAGTTGACATTAAAACTCTGAAACTATACATGGCATAACAGTGCAAGACTGTATGGGGTGACTAAGTCAGAGAATACAGGATGTGTGTCTGTTGAAGGTGTGTGTTTGCGTGCGTGTGCAAGTTTACCCTGGGCGGATCCAGCAGTAGTTGGTGGTAGTGTGTGAGGTGGGGTTGGATGGCCTGCAGGATGCTACTGTTGACACACCTCTCATGTCCCTGAACACACACATCCAACATACCCTCCACCCTGGAACACACACACAGGTAAGGTAGGTATCTTTAGATAAGCATCTAGATCAGTCACAACTTTTCCATTTACACCCCCTACCCATGGGCAGTAGCTACTGAGAAATGTCTTCCTGTCATAAGAGGAAATGTGTGCGTGCAGTGAAACCAAAAAGAGGCTGTGACCTCATTCCTATACATCCCAACTAATAGAGAGCAATATTAATTTACTATTCTTGAAGGCAATAACGGAGGCTAACTCCGCCATGGCTCGTTGGCCAAAGCCTATTGGGAAATGAATGGGGTAGGAAAGGGTTAAAAGGGTAGGAAGCATGAGTTTTTGCTCACAAATGTAACAACACGGTGTGGTCAAAGACTTAGTAACTTAGTTATAGGTAACCAGATCGTGACTACAAGTACAAACATGTTTTTGTTTTTGGGTCATTACATATTTAATACATTATTTCTGGATATCTTCTAAACAACCCACAATGCACTATTTCTCAATATCACATGGAACATCTACTCTGTGCTGCCTAGTTCGTATGCTAGCTCGGCAGCTTGCTCAAGCTGGCTAACGTTAGCCACTAGCTATGCTAGCATGTAATTACATTCCAGACCAAGTGTTGGCGGGGGTGAGCAACAATCCACTGATCAAGAGGAGGTGTGATGTACAAATGGGGCATCTCCGTGTTCTTTACGAACTTTGTGGCCGTTACCTAGTGGGAACCCATTAGCATGGCAGGCTCTGGTGCCTTCTTGCCGTAGGCTCAAAGCAAAATAGAGAAATCATACCGGCTTGCTCTAATTGTGTAGTACCCGTTCTTTAATCTGTTCTCCTGTTTGTTTTGTCAACTTTTCAGCATGTTCTCTGTGAAGTAGGTTTCGAGAGTTTTGTAACTTTTCCCACCTTGGCTTCGTGCTATCACGCTAGTTAACGGACTCCTAGAATCTATCTATTTTATATTTTTCTCACTATATATCTATTGGATTTCCCTGACTCTCCTTCGGCCCAGCGAAACGCCCGCCTACCACTCGCTTTGGTAGCCAACTCAGCTTGCACTCTTAAGTTTTACCATCGGATGGGCCCAACACTTCAATCTGAAGGTCTCTGCTCGCTCTTTGCTTTTAATCTGCGGTTATGTTTAAGTTGTGTTAGTTGTGGTTGGCTATGCTAGTTGGCTAAATAGCTAACATTAGCTGGCTGGCTAGCTTGCTCGCTAAGATAACTGCATATAGCTAACATTCTTTGAAAACTGGTTAGATGGCTTTATTCATTTCCAAAACTTAAATTTACTTTAATGTAGCTGTACGCTAGGTATTGATAACAACAGGCTGACTATTGCAGTGCTAATGTAATGATAGCAGGCTGGTAGGGCTAAAGTTAGCAGGCTAGTTGGCTAGCAAGTTGATTGGTAACAATTAATTATTTAAGTATTTGCTTGTAAATTGGCAGAAAATTACATTCAATCCAGTAGTCATGAGTGCAAATTCTTTGGTTCAATTTGAAGTTATACATTTGAAGTTATTTCTGTTGCAGTTTACATTATAGGGAATAGGCTGGCTTGCCGGGTCCTCCATAACAGGCTGACTACACCACTCACGTTGCGTGCGCGAGCGGTGCAAAAATACATTTAGAAATCTATATTATTCAATTACTGCACCCACACTGCTCGCGCTCGCCAACGAGCGTCTGCGTTACCAAGGGCTAAAATAGAAGTCAATTCTATTTGTGACACAGATTGCGGCTGCTAGTCCTGCCTCTCCCATTGGTTTATAGAAGCAGGTACCCAACGTGCCATCTCCTCATTGGTTATACCCACGTGGGTGACTGAAAGACGAACGAGGTCAGTGGCGGTAATGCACCTAATATATGAAAGTTGCCAATCGTAATATAATGTCAAGAGAAGAAAAAGCCTAGAAGGAGGAGAGATGACAAGAACCGATTTGGTTGACTGTTTTATGTGTGGATTAATTGTCGAAGTAAAGGACCTTGTTATTTTACCTGAAATGCACAACTCAATGTTTATATTCCTAAATTCCTAGCTAAATTGCCATATATGTTTAATGCTTTTTGACCTGTCCCCAAATTAATGTAATTGGTTCAGTTTGTTTTGATATTTTAACCTTTGTGTTGTGATCACTTTTGGTGTGGGGGGACAAAATATATTTATGCACGATGGCGTACGCACGCAGCCGATTTGGGTTCCGTGTAATACATCACATCCCCAGAAAACATTTTCCGTCATGACTTCGGAATTATGATCATTTTTTTGTGAATTTTGAAGCATTTATGTAATCAAAACAAGTACGTAAAGGCTTCATAATTCATTAACTGACTGATATTATCTCATAGAACAAAACGTATAAGATTTCCTAAGCCTGGATTAACTCAGACCTTACTTTCTGCATATATCCCAAAACCCCATTAATTTCCCCCATAGGAATGAACCAGAAACAGAAGTAGAAGATGCTAACTCATTTCCCTTTTTTAGTACTGCAAGCTGGCAAGCACTAGGCTTTTTAAGTATGCAAGAATAGAACACCCACCCTGGCCTCCTGATTTCCAGTAAGGTTAGAAGGATTTGAGTTCCACAGATGATACAGCTCTCTGTCCTCTCTCCCACAAACATGTTGTCCAGCAGCTGACCGACACACTCCTGCCTGGAGCACACAGGGCATAGGATATTACGTGTGTGTGTGTGTGTGTGTGTGTGTGTGTGTGTGTGTGTGTGTGTGTGTGTGTGTGTGTGTGTGTGTGTGTGTGTGTGTGTGTGTGTGTGTGTGTGTGTGTGTGTGTGTGTGTGTGTGTGTGTGTGTGTGTGTGTGTGTGTGTGTGTGACTTACGACTCCAGCACGGCAAGCAGAGGGTCAGCCTCAGAGTTCTCTTGGAGCTGATTGGCCTGGTCTCTGCTGAGACGGATGATGTCACACACAGTCTGGGATGCATTTGACTGTTTCTGAAACACACACACACGACTGTCGTTACCCCTCTGACAGCACTCTCTAGTCATCAGTAGAGTGGGTGTGTGTGTGTGTGTGTGTCGGCCTTACCTCCTCATCTTTCCCAGGGTGGATGAGCTCTATAAGCCTCTGGGCCAGCTGCTCTTCATTTAACCACTGCAGAGGGAACACAAACGCACACTCTTACATACTTTACCACACACTGAGGGTGTGTGGATGTGTGTGTGTGTGTCGTACGTTGAGTGTGTCCTGTCTGAGAGGAGCAGGCTCTACACAGCTGATGAGGCGTAGCAGGAGGTCCATCATGGCTGATGTGTTGATGTGATTCAGGACCAGACCCAGGAAACCCTCCTTTCCCCGCAGAAAGGAGATCACCTACAGAGACCACAACCACCTGTCAACCAGATCATCTAAAGACCTAAATAAATAACCAAACAACAATGTAGGCTACAACAACATCATACAACAAAATTATTACAACCAATATTATCTACCCAAGTAGGGCCCTATAAAAATCATTCAGTTTAGTTTTTCCCAGGTTTCCATTTTTCACTCTAAAAATCAACCTTTTTATAGAAAAACAACAAAATTGGATGTTATAAGTCTATAACAATGCTTAAAACACATTGTAGGACAATAGTTCCCAAAATCATATAACCTATAGGACTAGCTTACATATACAGTACCAGTCAAAAGTTTGGACACGATTACTCATTCAAGGGTTTTTCTTTATTTTTACATTGTAGAATAATAGTGAAGACAAAACTATGAAATAACACAAATGGAATCATGTAGTAACCAGAAAAGTATTAAACAAATCAAAATATATTTTCAGATAGCCACCCTTGCTTTGATGACAACTTTGCCAAGAGTGTGCAAAGCTGTCATCAAGGCAAAGGGTGGCTACTTTGAAGAATTCAAATATAAAATATAATTTGCTTTGTTTAACACTTTTTTGGTTACTACATGATTCCATTTGTGTTTTTTCATAGTTTTGATGTCTTCACTATTAATCTACAATGTAGAAAATAATACAAATAAAGAAAAACACTGGAATGAGTCGTCCAAACTTTTGACTGGTACTATATAGATATAAAAAACCTTAAGCAATGATGAATAAGCATTATTTCGCAATATGATTTTTTCTTCTCCCAGGCAATTGGACGGTACCAATTCTATTTATCGGCTTATCAAATACATTTGTAAAAAAAATTTTTATGGCCAGCGGTAGTCCTGGTGCGTGCACACACACACGCCGTTTCAGAAAGTTGCAGGAAAATACGAATAACTGATGCATTTTCTAATTAGATCAATACATTTAGTTGATTTCCTACTAAGTGCAATACATTTTGAATATTGTTGGATTCTATTTTAATGTCTGGATTCCATGCGCATTTTCCACAACACAGATTTTTTAGGGCTCTACACTAAAGAGAGGAAACCTTCCTTCTTCTGCAGAAAATGAATCACCGCCACAATGAAACTACAACACAACCAGAATAAAATGATCAACTGTGTGAGAGAGTTGGTGTTACTGTACCTGTTCGGTCTTGCGTGTGATGAGGTTTCCGATGGTCTTGCTGAAGAAGGACGCAAGAAGGGGGTTGAGGGGAGGGGGCTGCTCCAGGAAAGAGTACAGGGTATCCAGCAGGAGCTTCTCTCCACCCAGCTTATCATTTATCACCCCCACATCACTCGTCAGCAGCTCACACGCTATGTTAGGGTGCCTGGAAAACACACACACTCAGCAAAGTATAGCACTGACTGACTGACTGATAGACAGTGTGTGTGTCTCTCTACTCCTCTTGGCCTCAAGTTTTCTGAGCAATAATAAATAAATACAAATAAATATAATTTTAATTGTTGTACATAAAAGACTAAAAACACCAGGAAATCTAGCTCAAAGTGATTTAATTTTGGAAATCAGTTCTCAAGTATTCCCACGCATAATAGAGAGATGTGATCATTTACAAAAGTAAGCAAGGTTTGAAATGATTATGTTTAAGTCAAATATTATCTCTGTTTGGGCTTCTTGCCATCTATAAATTATTTGTAATTATGTTCCAGCCCCCCAACCACCCGCTTGAGAAACAATTCAGCCCGCGGCTTAATCTAGTTGATGATCCCAAATCCACTCACTTAAAACGTCTTGTTTCTTCCAGGCCAGCAGGGGGCTCTGTGGTGATGAGGTGCAGCAGCTCCTGCATGCAGGTGTCCTGGGACAGGAAGACAAGCAGCCTTGGGCCCAGAGAGGAGTGAAGAGACACTCATTAGCATGACACAATTTCCTATTTGAAATGCTCAAACTAATGCTAATAAACGGTTTCTATGGCAGATGTTAATGCTGAAGGATAACCTGTGGTTCTGGGCCTTGCACTCCTGTAGTACGTCCTCCTCCTCCATGAGCTCAGTGAGTGTGACATCATCCTTCTCCAGCAGGGCCTCCAGCTGGGACGACATGTGCAGGTCAAACTTCCAGAACATGGCTGCAGCTGCAAGGAGAAAGAGTGAATAGAAAGTCATCCTCACCAAATGTGTATCAAAGGTTTTGCAACTTTACATTTCCTGCTTGGTCTGGAGTGTGGTGAGGTTCGTTCCCCACGGTCTTACTCAAGAAGGATGCGTGGAGAGGGCTTGAAATGGGGGGGTTACCAAAGTAATGTGTGTCCTTGGTCAGACCTCTTCAGTCATTTGTCTCAAAGACCCAGGAAGGAATGGTCATCTGCATGGACGACTACACACAGCCAGATACCCCCCCCACCCAGTTTACAGAGGAAGCACATTAAACCTATAGTGAAACAGATATAGGTTAGATTGCACCTTTAAGTGAGAATGTGTGTGAGTATTTACCTAATTAATGTGTGTCCTTGGTCAGACCTCTTCAGTCATTTGTCTCATAGACCCAGGAAGGAATGGTCATCTGGATGGACGATTACACACACACACTGATAAACGGTATGCAAACCGAAAAGGTGATAGAAATGGAGAAAGAATCAGTGGGTTCCAGCACATACACACATCTCTGACTCTCCTAATCTTCAAGATTAGGACACTGTGCTGCGTAGCAAGGTGGCTAGCTAGCTGCCAATGACTGTCAAATATGTCTGACCATATTAGCTAGTAGGATGTTGTTAGCTAGATAGCTAATTAGACTGCGTATATAGCTAGCCAGGCTGATTATTGCAATCTTGCCATGGCACAACTACGACAAGCACCTACCTTGTCATTTAGCTCCAGGGCGTGTGTCAGTCTGCTAAAGTAGCTGGTTGAGCAGTTTGTTTATATTCCAAGCCAGTCAACTGGAGCTGCACGCCCCATCAACCAAATCTGTCAGTAATCTGGCGAGTGTTTCTTTGACAGCTCACCAGAGGCTGCCTGACCCTTCCACCCGTGTATAGTACAATCAATCCCAGCGCCAGTAAATTGATTGTCGCTTTTACCCTCAAGATTGCAGCAAGACAGACAAGGATGCTGTCATATTTTTTAATCAAAATGGCGGACACTGTTACGGGAACGCGCAAAATTAAAAGGTAGCTACGGGCACTTGTGGTTTATCGTTGTGGTAAAGAGTAGAGATTGTCCTGAATATTACAATTCCCCAAAATATGGGTGGCACTATTAAACCATAGCTTTCGCACTGCTATATGTTTGCCCCCGCCCTAACAGATTATTGGCAATAGGAGATTAGTAAACATGATAACTGGGTCACACAGTCAGGAGGATACTTCCAAAATTGACAAGCAGACGTTATCCAAAGCTGTAACTGTTAGCCTAGAGATCATGCTATACAGATACATATGTATGTCCTCATCATCTCTGCTATCTCTCTGGAGCATATCAGCTGACTGACAGCGCGCTGACCCAAATTGACGCATTGCGTATGACGTTTCCACCCGGCTTGTCTTCTCTCGTTTCCTTTCATCCGCAGGTCTTTCTCTGTGTGTAGCCCTAGATAGATAGCATAATGGCCAACGTTGTGGATACCAAGCTATACGACATCCTCGGAGTCTCACCCTCCGCTTCCGAAAACGAGCTAAAGAAGGTACGTGACAGGTGTTATTGTTTTAAAAAAGAACACCACAGTGCCTACACAGACATTTTGGTGAATAATTAGACGGCAAAACTGGGTTGGTGTGGCCTTGCCAACACTGTTCGGATGCTAAGCTAACTAGCCTTGCGAGTTAGACAGCGGATATTTCTGGAGAAAATAACTTATATAATGAAAATCTAGCTATGTCTTTCTCTGATTGACAACTCGATCTAATGTAGCTAGACAGTTAGTTAGCTGTTAGGAATTTGGTTAGATATATTTTATATATGGGAAACTAACGTTAGGCCTTACTTAATGCATAGAAAAGTAACATTCGTTATCCCAGACAGTCAGATCGTTGCTAGACGATGCGCTGCAGATTGCTTCTCGAAGTTAGCTGCAGTTGCTAGCTGGCTTAACGTTAGTGTGAGGAAACAAATCTGTCAGTGTAGAACCATAGAGGTACTAGTTAGGCTATGTGTTAGCTAGCCGGTTAGTACATACGATCAGAATTTCTGGTTATAGACTATTAGCTAGCTGGAAGATTTTCAGGTTCACAAAGTGTTGGTCTTGCGGCAGCAGCAGTGTAAAGCTACGCAGTTAGAAAAATGTTGGCCCAGAGACAGTAACTGATGTAGTTGTCTCTTTTGTGTGTAGGCATACCGCAAGTTGGCCAAAGAGTACCACCCTGATAAGAACCCAGATGCCGGGGACAAGGTAAGAGACAGGTGGTTATACACACATGTGACACAGCACACAACACGCTAATCGCGCCACATCACGATCACCAGCCATGTTAGTACCATTACACAGGCCTATCTGTATTGAGCAGTAACTAAGATGTGTATTAATTGACTTTGGTATTAGTCAAATGGCCTCCTCTCGAGAGCAGGAGTGCACCTGGCTAGTCTATAGAGGCTCCTTCTCTCTCTTGGTCTCATCTGCTTCATATACAGCACTGACTTGAGATAACTGGCAGGTGAAAGCTAATTCCCAACCAGCATGTTCTGCATCTCTCAACTGACCTGTGTAACATCAGTGCAGATGGAGGAGAGGAAAGTAAACCACATTAGACTATTGCGTTGGGAGATGAGTATCTATCTGTGTGAGAACTGCATGTGGTGATTGTTCATGCAGATTTAAAGTAAACAGTGGGAAATGTCACCTGAAGTTGTAGAATGTCTGTGGGAGGTAGTTATGATAAAGGTCCCTAATAGTTCACCCCTTTTATCCCAGTTTAAGGAGATCAGTTTTGCTTATGAGGTGCTGACCAATCCAGAGAAGAAGGAGCTGTATGATCGCTATGGAGAGCAGGGGCTGCGGGAGGGAGGTGGTGGAGGGGCTGGCATGGACGACATCTTCTCCCACATCTTTGGAGGGGGGCTGTTTGGCTTTATGGGGGGGCAGGGACGTGGAGGGGGAGGACGCAACGGGGGACGCAGGAGAGGAGAGGATATGGTGCACCCCCTCAAGTGAGTAACAGTTACTCTCCCTTCACTTCTCTAGTCTTCCATCCAGACATTGTTGGTTATGCCTTACCTATCCCTGCCTACCTTTCTAACACAGAGTATCACTGGAAGACCTCTACAATGGTAAAACAACCAAACTACAGCTCAGCAAGAATGTCCTGTGTGCTTCCTGCAATGGGTGAGTTTACACACTTTTAAAGAATGTATTTCATGTGAAAATCAATGTTAGTAGTTGCTGAGCTACTCCACTTTTTGAAATAAATCACATCTTTAACATGAGCTATATTGTTTAATGTGATACTTTACTCTCCTCACTTTGGTCTGTCTCCAGTGCGGGGGGTAAGGCAGGGGCGGTGCAGAAGTGTGTGGCCTGCAGAGGGAGAGGCATGAGGATCATGATCAGACAGCTGGCTCCTGGCATGGTCCAACAGATGCAGTCAGTCTGCACAGACTGCAACGGAGAGGGTAGGAAAACACAAACACACATTCACATAGTCTGCAATTTTATGAATACACTTTTGAAACACATTTTTTATAGGAAACTAATCCGTTTGATGTTTTTGTATAGGGGAGGTGATCAGTGAGAAGGACCGTTGTAAGAAGTGTGAGGGTCGTAAGGTGAACAAGGAGACAAAGCTGTTGGAGGTCCATGTTGATAAAGGCATGAAACACGGCCAGAAGATCAGCTTCACAGGAGAGGCTGACCAGGCCCCAGGCACTGAGCCTGGAGACATACTACTTGTCCTACAGGAAAAGGAGCATGAGGTAATATACACACTCTCACACACACATTGTAGCAGAGAGTACTTGAAGACTTAAACAAACTACTGGAAACCTCTTCAAGTGAAGTGTTTGGAAATTCCTTAGATTCCTCCATGAAGATGGCCCTCAATTCACATCTTCTGAGTTTTGAGACATTCCTGAAACTCTCGCCCACTTGTCATTCAGAGCAGTTGGGTCAAAGTGCTGAGAAAGTGTTGTGTCTGTTCTGAAGGGGTTCCGTCGTGACGGCCATGACCTTCACATGACGCAGCGTATCGGCCTGGTGGAGGCTCTGTGTGGCTTCCAACTGGCAGTCACACACCTCGACGGACGCCAGCTCGCTGTCAAATATCCCCCCGGCAAGGTTATAGAGCCAGGTAAAACACACACATCACCTCAAGTATATATCAATTTGGTCCAACCTGTATCATTAAATTGATGATTGTGTGTTTTTGTCAGGTTGTATCCGGGTGGTGAAGGGAGAGGGGATGCCTCAGTACAGGAACCCATTTGAGAAGGGAGATCTGTTCATCAAGTTTGACGTCCAGTTCCCTGAAAACAACTGGATCAGTCCTGAGAAACTCTCTGTAAGTACCTCTAAGAACCAACTGGCCTGCCTAAGGTGTCCAACCACTTAGTTCACAGTCCAGGACATGGGGCTTTGGTGACAAAACGGATGGCACTGATAGACTGCATCCAATTTGTTGAGTAGGGTATTGGAGGCTATTTTGTAAATTACATCGCCGAAGTTGAGGATTGGTAGGCTGGTCAGTTTTACAAGGGTATGTTTGGCAGCATGAGTGAAGGGTGCTTTGTTGCGAAATAGGAAGCCAATTCTAGATTTAATTTTGGATTGTGATGCTTAATCTGAGTCTGGTAGGAGAGTTTACAGTCTAACCAGACACCTAGGTATTTGTAGTTGTCCACGAATTCTAGGTCAGAGCCGTCCAGAGTAGTGATGTTGGGCAGGTATAGGCAGTGATCGGTTGAAGAGCATGCATTTAGTTTTACTTGTATTTAAGAGCAATTGGAGGCCATGGAAGGAGAGTTGTATGGCATTGAAGCTTGCCTGGAGGGTTGTTAACACCGTGTCCAAAGAAGGACCAGAAGTATACAGAATGGTGTCGTCTGCGTAGCGGTGGATCAGAGACTCACCAGCAGCGAGAGCAACATCATTGATGTATACAGAGAAGAGAGTCGGTCCAAGAATTGAACCCTGTGGTACCGCCATAGAGACTGCCAGAGGTCCGGACAACAGACCCTCCGATTTGACACACTGAACTCTATCAGAGAAGTAGTTGGTGAACCAGGCGAGGCAATCATTTGAGAAACCAAGGCTGTCGAGTCTGCCGATGAGGATGTGGTGATTGACAGAGTTGAAAGCCTTGGCCAGATCAATGAATACGGCTGCACAGTAATGTTTCTTATCGATGGTGGTTAAGATATTGTTTAGTACCTTGAGTGTGGCTGAGGTGCCCCCATGACCAGCTCTGAAACCAGATTGCATAGCTGAGAGGGTATAGTGAGATTCGAAATGGTCGGTAATCTGTTTGTTGACTTTGCTTTCGAAGACCTTAGAAAGGCAGGGTAGGATAGATATAGGTCTGTAGCAGTTTGGGTCAAGAGTCCCCCCCCCCCCCCTTTGAAGAGTGGGATGACCGCAGCTGTTTTCCAATCTTTGGGAATCTCAGATGACACGAAAGAGAGGTTGAACAGGCTAGTAATAGGGGTGGCAACAATTTTGTGCAGATAATTTTAGAAAGAAAGGGTCCAGATTGTCTACCCCGGTTGATTTGTAGGGGTCCAGATTTTGCAGCTCTTTCAGAACATCAGCTGACTGGATTTGGGAGAAGGAGAAATGGGGAAGACTTTGGCGAGTTGCTGTGGGGGGGTGCAGTGCTTCAGGGAGTGTTTGACAGTGATGAGTGGAGATCGTTTGACCGCTGATCCTTTACGGATGCAGTCAGTGATCGCTGAGATCTTGTTTGAAGACAGCAGAGGTGTATTTAGAGGGCAAGTTGGTTAGGATGAGATCTATGAGGGTACCCGTGTTTACGGCTTTGGGGAGGTACCTGGTAGGTTCATTGATAATTTGTGTGAGATTGAGGGCATCAAGCTTAGATTGTAGGATGGCTGGGGTGTTAAGCATGTTCCAGTTTAGGTCGCCTCGCAGCACGCTCTGAAGATAGATGGGGGGGCAATCGGTTCACATATGGTGTCCAGAGCACAGCTGGGGGCAGAGGGTGGTCTATAGCAGGTGGCAACAGTGAGAGACTTGTTTTTAGAGAGATGGATTTTTTTTAAAGTGGAAGTTCAAATTGTTTGGGTACAGACCTGGATAGTAGGACAGAACTCTGCAGGCTATCTTTGCAGTAGATTGCAACACCGCCCCCTTTGGCAGTTCTATCTTGTCTGAAAATGTTGTAGTTAGGGATGAAAATTTCAGAATTTTTGTTGGTCTTCCTAAGCAAGGATTCAGACACAGCTAGAACATCTGGGTTGGCAGAGTGTGCTACAGCAGTGAATAAAAAAACTTAGGGAGGAGGCTTCTAATGTTAACGTGCATGAAACCAAGGCTATTACGGTTACCGAAGTCATCAAAAGAGAGCAACTGGGGAATAGGAGTGGAGCTAGGCACTGCAGGGCCTGGATTCACCTCTACATCACCAGAGGAAAAGAGGAGTAGGGCTAAAAGCAATGAGAATTGGTTGTCGAGAACATCTGGAACAGAGAGTAAAAGGAGGTTTCTGGGGACGAGGTATAATGTATGGTAGGATGTGAATACAGTGGAGGTAAACCTAGGTATTGAGTGATGATGAGAGAGATATTGTCTCTAGAAGCATCATTGAAACCAGGAGATGTCATCACATGTGTGGGTGGTGGAACTAATAGGTTGGATAAGGTATAGTGAGCAGGACTAGAGGCTCTACAGTGAAATAAGCCAATAAACACTAACCAGAACAGCAATGGACAAGGCATATTGACATTAAGGAGAGGCATGCTTAGTCGAGTGATCAAAAAGGTCCAGTGAGTAGTGAGGTTGGTTGGGGTCACGGCGATTCAGACAGCTAGCCGGGCCATCGGTAGCAAGCTAGCATAGGATGGAGGTCTGTTTTTAGCCACCTTGTGCTTTTCCGTCGGTAGGATTAGTGGGGTTCCGTGTGGTAGAGGTGATCAATCCAATTCGCAAAAAAATAGATATAGTTATAGAGGCCCAATAAGAAGAAAAAATGTCTGATAGATCTATTCAGATAGCAGCCGATAAGACAGCTAACGATAAGCGGGCCTCAGATGGGCGTTCAGGTAACGTCGCGACGGAGGAGCCAGCTGGATAACTCCCTCGGGCAGATAACGTCGGTAGTCCAGTTGTGAAGGCCCGGTGGGGTTCCGCGTTGGCAGTAAAACGGGTCCAGATAGGTGATTGTAGCCCAGGAGTGGCTGATGGAACTCTTCAGCTGGCTAGCTCCGGAATAATTTATGTTTGCTCCGGGATCGACGTAAGCCGATAGTCACACGGATAGCAGCTAGCTAGCTGCGAGATCCAGGTGTAAATGTCCAGAGCTTGCGGTTGAAATCCGGGGACATGGAGAGAAAATGGGTCCGGTATATTCCGGTCTGGCGTAGATTTTCGAGCTAAAGGATAGCTGATGACCACAAACCGTGGTTAGCTGAATACTATCGATTAGCCAGTAAAGAAGCTAACAAGCTTCTGGCCAGCTTTTGGCCAGCTTCTGGCTAGCTTCTGGCTACCATTATAGATAACGAATCCTAATTGCTAAATTGTCTCATATTCGGTCAATAAAAAAACGCTGCCATTTAAGTAATTTATTGAAACTGTCATATCAATGAATAAAACAAAACAAAATGTACCCCCTTTTCCTTCCCAATTTCATTATATCCAATTGTGATGCAATTACGATCTTGTTTCATTGCTGCAACTCCCCAACGGGCTCGGGAGAGGCAACGGTCAAGTCATGCGCACTGCGAAATATGATCAGCCGAACCACGCTTCTTTAACACTTGCCCGCTTAACCCGGAAGCCAGCTGCACCAATGTGTCAGTGGAAACACTTTTGGACTGACAACCGAAGTCAGCCTGCAGGCGTCCGGCCCACCACAAGGAGTCGCTAGAGTGTGATGAGCCAAGTAAAGCCCAGTCCAAACCCGGACAATGCTGGGCCAATTGTGTGCCGCCTCATGTGTCTCCCGGTCACGGCCGGCTGTGATACAGCTGTTGTGACGCATCAGCACATAGACCACTGCGCCACTTGGAAGGTCTATAGGTGATAACCCCCTCCCAAAAAAATCCATATTACAACATGTGTTGTGATAATTGCGTTGTTTGTTCTCTAACCTGTTAACCTGTGTGCCTTGCATATGCCTAGACAAAACAGTCTATCACTCTGTCATACAGTACACAGTTTTATTTTTTGTTGGCTACCTGGCTAAAATGCTTGCTCACTAGCCTAACTTCCATTCTTGGGCAATGTTAGCTACATTAGCCTTCTACATCTAGCTACATGTTGAACTTCCATCCTCTCAGGCCAGGGGCACAACAATGTATGAATGAATGGTTGGATCAGAAGAGCCGTTTTAATCATTGGCCAGTACATAAACTTCAGCAAAACCACAAGTTCAAATCCCTATTTCCAGTATGGCTAATTTAGGAACGGGACAATTTTAGCTAGCTAGCCAGCCACCAGAGGGCAACAACACAAGGAGATGCAGCAACTCAAGTTTTTCTGTCAATGATGTGTGCTCTCAATGGGATTTGATAGGAGTGACGCCAACATTTAAGCTAGTTTCCCCTGACACTTTTTTTGGGGTGCTCCTGTACCATTCACAATTGAACTTGCTCAGTTTAGCTCAACGCTGATTGGCAAGTTTTTGTATACTTTTTTAAATTTTTATCAAGGGAGGCCAGATGCTGGCTGACTTCCTTGCCTTCAATGCTATGGTTGTCATGTATTCATTATCTTTGGTTAAATGTTTTTAGTTTGCATGTTTCAGTAATGATTAACATGGTTAAATAGTTGTAAATCTCTGCTTGATTTAGCTTTTGGTATATTTGGCATTTTATACATATTCTGTATTTCCAAGGAAGAAAGCAATAATTAATTGACACATTACTGTAAATAAATGGATACTACCTGTTATAAAACAGAAATTGCTCTCCGTAAATAAATAGTGAGAAATTCTGTCTGAAGCCTTTAGGCTATGGCTTTCCTAGCCCTATAATAATGATACAAGTTATATCCCCTTTAAAAGGGTTTATTTTCAACCTCTGGGGTATAACATGTTGGACAAAGTAGTATAGAAGAGTCTGACCCCTAACTTGAGTTCAGTCTTCGCCAATGAGAATCAAGAAGGGCGTAGCAATGTCCTCCATGACTGTGAAAGGCCTCGATTCTAGGCCGTAGAAAATCCTACATCCATCTCATTAGATCAGAACAGGATGGATCAACAGTGATTCATATTACTGGTCTGCATCCTAAAAAAGGATAGTTGTGTTTTGCTGCATAACAATCTTACGTTATTTGTCTGCCCATATGATGTGGATCACAGAGGAGATTCTTCTGAATAACTGGTCAGGGCATTGGACTTTCCATTCAGCTTCGGGCAACTTTGATGTAAGGCTTGATTACACCTAACACAATGTTGAAAAACCGAATGCTTCCCACCTCTAGATCACATAACTAGATGTGAGCTGGAGGTGATCCAAACGCTGCCACCAATATAGCGGAATAAAGTGAAAGCTGCAATAGGGACTCTAACCAGGGCTCATAGTGGAAAAGTGAGCTCTAATGGCCATTGCCATGAAAGTCTAGCCAACAATGCCTAAGTATATAACATGATTGACACGACTGTAATAATCATCATGAAACTGCCATAAGTGTAAGCCAACATAATTCATTATTTTACATTAACCTGTTTAATTGATCATATTTACAAATACCACAGTTTCACCAGGGGATTTAAACCAAACAGATTTGTTTTACAATCTGACAAATACAGCTTTTTACTCCAATCTGGCAACCCTCATAAACTCCGACACAGCACCAGTATCCCAAAGTATTAAGTTAAAACGTGCAAAGAAAACAGCATTGGCATTAACGTAAGGCTGCTATTATAAGTATTTCGATGACAACCTGGTTGATTAACAATATTGTTTTGTAAACGTGTGAGATATATATATATATACATATACAAACAAGTGTGGGACAAGTCAGTGTAAAACACCATTGCACAATATGCATTGCTCCAATCATTTTCAAAAGATTGTTCCGAAGTTTGCCCTCAAATGTATTTTCCTTTGAATGAAGTCGCACAAAAATGTGTCTTCACACGAATTAAGCCACACAATCTCCTGAAATACTTTTTGGAGAAATATGCACAAATTGCATGTGAGATTGTGTTGCTACGGGACACCCAAGTGCACGGTCACTTAAAAAAAAAAAAAAAAAAAAAAATTACACGGAACCCAAACTGGCTGCTCGTGTGCGCCATCTTGCATACTTATATATTTATTTTGTCCCCCCACACCAAACGCGATCACGACACGCAGGTTAAAATTTCAAAACAAACTGAACCAATTATATTAATTAGGTCAAAAAGCATTAAACATTTATGGCTAGTTAGCTTGCACTTGCTAGCTAATTTGTCAATTTTAGCTGGCTTGCTGTTGCTAGCTAATATGTCCTGGGATATAAACATTGAGTTGTTATTTTACCTGAAGTGCACAAGGTCCTCTACTCCGACATAAAACGGTCAACCCGACTCTTTTCTAGTCATCGCTCTTCCTTCCATGCTTTTTCTTCTCTTGACTTTATATTGCGATTGATTACTTTCATAAATTAGGTACATTACCGCCACTGACCTCGTTCGTCTTTCAGTCACCCACGTGGGTATAACCAATGAGGAGATGGCACGTGGGTACCTGCTTCTATAAACCAATGAGGAGATGGGAGAGGCAGGACTTGCAACGCGATCTGCGTCAGAAATAGAACTGACTTCTATTTTAGCCCTTGGCAACGCAGACGCTCGTTGGCGCGCGGGAGCAGTGTGGGTGCAATAATTGAAAAACATAAATTTCTACATTTATTTTGCAACGCTCACAGTGTAGTCATCCTGTTAGCTTCCTCTAGCCTTATGGACATGTGGCATAAACAACCAGTCATGATGTTTTCATCTGATTGTTAAGTGATTATTTGACAAAGGTGATTCAGTCTATAACACAACAAAATGTGGAAAAAGTTAGCATGTGAGTACTTTCTGAAGGCACTGTATATGCATTTGAATGGGAAGTGCACTTCAATTACCAGTTGATAAATAAAAATAGTACCTATTTTTAATGCAATGATCGGGCGTGTTTCACTCCAGCAGCAACAGGAGCTGTAGCTGCAGCTCTTGCACAGTCTGATCAATTTTCTGCATAAACTTGGCTCTGTATCTGTATGCTGTGCGTGTGTAAATAATCATCTTGAAACTAACAAAAATACACCTGCCAATTTAATTACACTAAATTATGCAAATTAACCTATAGGCTGATTACATTTTTGTATCATCCAAAAGACCGCTATTACTAGCTAACCTGGTACTGAGATATGCAGAATGTGTGTTTTGCCTGTATTTCTTTAGGAGTTGGAGGATCTGCTGCCTGGGCGTGCGGAGGTTCCAGTTATCTCATCGGAGGCGGAAGAGGTTGACCTCCAGGACTGTGAGGTCCGAGGTCAGGGGTCAGCGGGGGCCAGGAGAGAGGCCTACAACGACAGCTCTGATGAGGAGGGTGGACCACATGGCCCAGGGGTACAGTGTGCCCACCAGTAGACTGAATACATACACACTTCTCTCACTGGTCTGTGTGCCCATCTGTTGAGTACTCTGAGGGAAGGGCACCCCTCCACTGCCCCTCCCCCAGGTCCCATCAGGACCCTCAATCCTCTTCATTCCTCTTCATTCCTCCATCAGCCAATCAGTGTGTGTGTTTGAGTGTGGTCAGCAGGCTGTGATGGATGTTTAGTGACCATTTGACATCTTAGGTTTGTAGGCTCTACATCTGTCTGGAAACGTTGTCATTTGGGAACCTAGTGTACAAAATGAAAATATTGTCTAGTGAAATTATTAATTTATCTTCTAACAGGCTTCAGTGTTGTAGTCTAGTCTTAGTCACACACCAGCGCATGCTGAAAACACATTTAACACAAACCTACCATAGCCCCTGGTCTACACGGCGGCCTGCTGAGCCACACAGAAAGCTATTGTATTGCTTCCTGTAAGCTCAAACGTCTCCCATCGCTGAGGCACATCGGGACTACCTGGTCAGATTTCTCTCCACCAATAAAATAGCTTGAATCTTTAGGCTTATTTACCTTTGTCAGAAAACAACATGTTTCTCTTCTGTGTAAGGATTGTGCTTTTGCGCATGCGTGCGTGTGACCACAGAGCTTGTCTTGAGTAGCATACTCTAAACTGAGTGTGTGTGCGCGTGTGTGATTTAGGAGCTGGGTGTGTGTGAGCTGCTGTAGAATGTTCTGGCTTCTCTGCTCATAGCGGTGTGTGTTCTGTGTGTATCGCCAATGTGAATGGAGACCTCGTTTTATGTTCAATTAAAGATAAAAACAATTGAGTGTGTTGAACTTCTCTCCCACCTTGACCATGTAACATTTAGCCCCTAACCTCTGACCTGTGCATTATACACAACTTTCCATGCCAGTACAACTGTCACACATGCCATCTCAGCTTCCATTCCCTTAGCTCTGTAAATACCAACCCCAGCCCCTGTGCACGGTCACATCTCAATACTCTACAGTTGCCTCCTTCCCTCCTATCCAAATTCCTGTTCTTCATCTGCACTGATGGGACAAGACCGCATGGTCATGGTCAGTTGGTACAAATGTTTTGGAACACTACCTGGAAAAACTGTTTGAACATTTTGCATTAGTGTGCACTATTGAACATGATCCAGGTGAAAGCAGCATGGTTTACTAGGCCACACATGGATTTCCTTTCTCATGTCGTTCTGTCAGATCAGTACAGATGGAGTGGATAGGAGGCTACTTTAAACTGTAGAGATGTAGTCATCTGACTGTCACTGTATATATGCTATATAGGCCACTGGAGGGACACGCTACAGACAGGGGCTTTATTTAGTAAATGATGTTATTATTGTTTGATGCTCATGTTTGTTAGGATGACAATTAAACTGTATAATAAACTGTCACCATCAGCTCTGTTTTTGTGTTCATCCACTTATCAGGCTACAGTATAAGCCAATGACAGAAGAAGCCAGAAATGGCTAATGTGGCTTGTAAACAGGGTGGGTAGTAGTGTAGTGACTGACAGATTGAGGGGGGATCAGCTGGGGTGGGACTTTAACCAGCAAATACCAGTAGATTTCTAGTGAGACAGCTGTGTAGGAATAGCATAATTAGCTTGCGCTGGTGGCTAGCCTGAGTGAGTCAGCAGTGTCGTCTGTCTCTGCACTGTGGAGTCTCACTGGACCCAGCAGCTCCTTGAAGCCTGCTGTATTCCTGGGAGGGAGAGCAAAAGTGAAAGAGGGGGAATAAAGAACGAGTGAAAGGTGGAACTTGACACCAGTCTGGTTTGTTACCTGTATCTCTTACATAGTGTGTGTGTGTTACCTGTCTCGTTTGGACTGCATGACATAGGAGCGTTCTCTCCTCAGCTGCTCCAGTCTTTCTCTGACCACTGTCTTCTGCTGACTCTTATCCGCCTGACAGAAACACACAGTCCAGAATCACACACCCGCTCCATTGCCTGACAATGGGGTATATTACATGTGGTTGTGTGTGTGTTTGTCACCTGGGGCAGGTTATGTGTGAGGTGTCGGAGTCTGTCAGTCTGTCTGAGGCCCATCAGGTCTTCCTGGGACTTCTTGTTCTGAATGATTGACAGCCGCTCCTGGACCTGACACACAGGAAGTAGTCGCATGCCTTAGTGACATCTATAAAAAAAAATCTTTCTTCTGTGCCTTTCTTCCTAAAACCCACCCTCTGTACATCGCTCTCGCTCTCTCACACACCCTCATTAGTTGTCCCTGTCTATTCCATTCCTTCTTTCTCTCTCCCTTCTCTTGATCACCCCCCCCTCCATCTCACTCTCAGTAGTTGTCTCACCCTCAGTAATTGTCTCTCTCTGTCTCGCTGTTGTTTCTGCTCCACCTTCCTCTGCAGGTCCACCAAGCTGCGCATTGTTTTCTCTCTCTCCATCATAGAGACTGGCTCCAATGTCCTCTCTCTCTCCATCACACTCCCCATTGTTTTCTCTCCCTCCATTGATCTGTCTCCCTCTAGAGTAGTGTGTGGGGTGTTGAGGGTCTCCTGGGCTGATGTAAGGGGTGCAGGTCTACTCGGGGCCCAGAGCTCTGTCATGTCCTCCCTCTCCCCTCCCAAAGAGGGCGGGTAAGCACTTCCATTGGCTCCCAAAGCAGTGAGGTCATCAGTGTATTCCTCATCGACAGTTGGACTTCCGCACCTTTTCTTAGCCTCCTGTTGGGCTCTGCCCCATGTTGGAGGCTCCTCAGTTTGTATGATAGGGGTGTGTGTGGGCACATTAGAAAGTGTTTCTGTCTTCTCTGACTGCTCCATCACCAACTCCTTCTGCAACACACACAGTCATCACAGTTATAATCTGAACCTTAGTGAGCCAGCTGGAACATTGGCGAGCCAAACAGAATCTTAAGAGTGCCACATGGAATCTGAGAGCCAGACGGAATCTTAGAGAGACTAACAGACTACCTGGCCCGTGATGGGGTGCTGGTCTGTAGGCGGTAAGAGCTGTTCAACCTCAGAGCTGTACTGGAACAGAGACGAGTCCAACACCTTCCCCTGGTCTGTGTCTCTGGTTGTGTCGTTGTAGTGTATGTGTCCAGGTGTGTATCCAGGGGTGTTGTGTGTGTCACAGAGCACACTCACCTCACCCACTTCCTCTTGTTGCTCTGTTGCAGTAGACATGACCTACATAACCACAACACAAAGAATACACAGTTCAGATCTCTGTGTGACAGTGTTTCTGATCCTAGATCTGTGTGTGAGACGGACCTGGGCCAAATATAGTTTATATACAGTGCATTCGGAAAGTATTCAGATTCACTATTAAAGTCTGGGCTCTGGCTGAGCCCCTCAAGGACATTCAGATACTTGTCCCAAAGCCACTCCTGTGTTGTCTTTGCTGTGTGCTTAGGGTTGTTGTCCTGTTGGAAGGTGAACCTTCGCCCTCATTTTCAATACATTTGCTAAGATTTCTAAAAACATGTTTTCACTTTGTCATTATGGGATATTGTGCGTAGATGAGTGAGTCAAAATATGAATGTAATACATTTTGAATTCAGGCTGTAACACAATATTTGGAATAAGTCAAGGGGCATGAATACTTTCTCAAGGCACTGTAGTTGAATTAGTCTAAATATATTATCATAAGCATATGGTTTGGAGGGTTCTTAGATATGAATATAGACTATAGCTAGAATGACATACTTGAAGTACATTGAATCGCCTCAACATTAGAGAAGACCACGTTTGCAGCATCAAAATGACAACATATTTTCAAAATAAGTGAGACATACAGTAACACTTGACATCAATTTCTTATCTGTAGTAACTTTTTGATCATAACAATAGCAACATTGTTGTTACATAAGACTTAGCTAGTGTCTCGTCCTTGGCATCATTAAACTGAACACTTATTTTTTATAAAAAGTTCTTATTATTACGTGATTAAACTAAATTAATCATGTAACTGTAATTAACTAGGAAGTCGGGGCACCAAGGAAAATATTCAGATTACAAAGTTATAATTTTTCTAATGTAACTTTCAGATCATTTAATATCTGATCAATTAGTCTTCTAATGAATACATTTTTCTTTACCTCACGTTAGTCTCATGCCAAACGTCGTAAATTGTTGGTTATCTGCATGAACCTAGTCTTCACTATGAATCATCCATACATCAATTGTCTTAAATCATTTATTTACTAACTAACTAAATAATCACAGAAATGCACAAAACAAATAAGTAGATATGGTTACAAGTAAATGATAGGGGAATGTTCCCTAGTGGGCTAAACCGGCATGGCGGCTTGTTAGACAAAGGGACTGAGGAGGGCGCGAAAGATAAAAGACACTACAAAGTTGATAATTATAACAATTGAAATGCTAATCCTTTGCACATGAACACTCACTCATCGGGAATAATTGCAATCAATATATACATTTACGCTCAGTGTGTCGTTGTAATCTCTGTTGGAAAGTTTGTTTCTTTTGGAGAGTTTGTCTCTCTCTCTCTCTCTCTCTCTCTCTCTCTCTCTCTCTCTCTCTCTCTCTCTCTCTCTCTCTCTCTCTCTCTCTCTCTGCCGTGGTTAGAATGGATAGTTCAGAGTAACATTCAGCAATGTTGTTATAGGATATATGTTTCGGCGGTTGTCGTTCAATGGTACACAATTCCTAGCTGCAGACAAGTAATTAGTATCCAAGATTTGTTCTTATTCTGTCGGTTCGATAGTCTCAGAGTTGAAACACGTGATATGGTTAAGAATTCCGCAATCGTCTGAAACCTGAGCCCTCTCGTGGTTATCGAGGTAAGCTGGTCTCTACTCAGACCTTAGCCCTCTCGTGGTTATCGAGGTAAGCTGGTCTCTACTCAGACCTTAGCCCTCTCGTGGTTATCGAGGTAAGCTGGTCTCTACTCAGACCTTAGCCCTCTCGTGGTTATCGAGGTAAGCTGGTCTCTACTCAGACCTTAGCCCTCTCGTAATTGAGTGAAGCATGGTCACTACTCAAACCTTAGCCCTCTAATGATTGAGAGAAGCATGGTCTGAAGATAAATTCCTAAGGTGGGGGTTATATGCGGGAGAGCAGAAAGGGGCTGTCCCATGACGTCAGATTAAAGCCTGTGCTCATGGGGCGGGCCAATGATTTAGTTAAACTCCAAAGGCAATTGGAGTTTCCTTCATTAAACAGTTCAAAATTAAATTACAAAATTTCACAAATAGTTTCATCTTTACTCATTCATTTTATACAACAATTAGATGCAAGCCTCCTAACTGAGACTCTTGTATAAACAGTTATGGTAATGTGGCTGTATTGTTTCACAAACATGAAAAGAAATGGATCGGTCGTAGCTGGATTCTTCCCCCGACCGTGTACACCTTCTCCAAACATGTACATTGTTCAGTCCTCAAGTTCTATGCTGGAGAAGAGGTTCCGTTGTTCTCCTGTGAAACCGTTTCTCTCTCTATACTGTCTGGCCATGAGGAAGAGAGTCTCCTCCAGGAATTTACGACCTGAGATAACAGCAGCATGGGTGTAGACGAGAGAGAGGGGGGGAAGGCACGCTATACCCAAAGAGGGCCACATCATGACACAAAAAATTGCTTTAGAATTCCATAATAATGAGGTTATTACATAAATTGTATGGCTTGTTCCTCTTCTGTATTATGGTGGTCTGCAAACAAATATTAAAGGTGCATGCCGCCAACTACTGTATTGGCTGCCTACTATTCTGTAGTATGAATTCATTACGTGTTGAGAAAAACTGCCCTACCAACTAAACCTGCACCCATTAAAACCTCACCACTATTCAACTACTTTGGTCCTACCTGATCCTACTCCAGGCCAGCAGCCTGGGAGAATGGGACTCTATTGTTCAAAACTTATAAATTTAATGCAGTAAAATCTCGTACACCCAAGTACTTCTCTGCAGCTGCTACCACAACATCTATCCTCTGTGATTTATATTCAGTTTCTGCGGTACAATTGACAACCAGCACCATGTTTACACACAGAGAGAAGCATGGTTTACATACAGTTTACACACATCTTTTTCCACCGATAATACACATTCCATTGTCTCAAGTCCTCATGCACACTTCTAACATATAGGAATCTCCCTCTTGCACACTACTGCCACATGACCATAAATTTAACAACTAAAACACGGTAATGTGAAATGGAAAAACTGAGTAGTACAGACAGTGTCTTCTCTGTTTCACCACGCTCTCCACTGGGTCTGCATCGCACCCAACAGCAAGTCACACACCGGGAATTTTCAACTTCAGTTGATCCTCCTCAACACTTAACGCCACTCCACTTACCACTACTTTCAACCGCGTCCTGCTCCAGATAGGAAAGCAAGTCACAGGTTGCGGTCCAAAAGCTCAAATTTAAGTGGACACTTCTGATGAAGTATCATGACGTGTGACGAGAATACACTTGCAGGGCAAGGGGCGAGTGAGAAAATAATCCTTTTTAAATGGATCACCCTTGGCCACAAGACAATGATACCTTCTCTCCGACAATCTCACTCCCACTGGGCCAGAATCGTCTTTGTCATCATAAGGACGAGGCTCAAACTTGGCAGTCTTCACCTGCCACCACAATTGATTCATCCTCACTCTCGTCACGTTCAATTTCCTTCTGTAGCTTTTCCAAAAGTTCGGTGTGATCCACCACTCCATGTTCACTCAAAACATGTTCCAATTTTGTACTTTTTTTTCCATCCACCATGTTCTCCTTCATAAGATCTTCTAGAAGGCTTGTTCATCCTCCCATTCCATATTTACTTATTTTCTCTTTTTTTTCTAGTGATGTTACATTTGATACTGGAGCTACAGTATGAGGGATGTGTCGAAATCGCTTAATCAGAGGTACGTCATCAATAACATACAAAGCTTAATTTGATCACATGCTGTTTCATACCGGTCCAAACACTTAAAAGACACACCCTATCCCCTCAGCCCTCAAATTAAGAAGACACTTCTGATGATGTATCATGACGTCTGACGAGTATACACTTCGCTGACTTTTCTTAGCGGATGTACAATCGTCGCAAATTGAATTATGGGGAGTTTCAGGCCCCGGAGTGAACATAATTGTACACTCGCAAAGCCGACTAAAATCGAGCGCTGAGGGGCTTACGTTGCAAACTTGCTGCGCTAACCATTTGGACCGCCCTCCAAGATGGCCGACGGGGATTCCCCCGAGGGCATAAGGTGGGTAAGTGGATGAGGATGTTTCTTTTAAGTGTTTGGACTGCATCCCGTGTGTTGCAAAATGTGAGATCCCACTGATTTCGCCATGGTTTCACTGCTTTTTCCCATTCCAAGCTGCTTTCAGACACTGTCCTCTACTGGACACTGTACTTTCAAATAGAGTTAGGATTTTGTATATAAAGTTTCACCTGACTAGTAGCATAGCAGGTAGAGTAGGGGACTGTGGAACAGGGACGTGAAAGGTATAAGGTTGAATGGCGTTGAAGGCACACTAGTTTGAAATGGTTTTGTCTGCACTGTTGTTCAAGTATTATTTGTATTTAGTGTAGTATATAAGCTCATGTCTTAAGCATCCTAAATAATGTCATAGATTCAGTTTTTGAAATATAGTCAACTTGTAGGTGAAAAAGGGAAGCATAATGTAAGATGCAAACCATTATAGGTTACTAAAGGCAACGATTTACCGGTGCGCCACCGTATTATAATGAAATGGATTAAAAATATATATTTTGTAAATGATCACACACTGCTATTTATTGTTGACCAGCAGATGTCTCTAATGTGCATTGTGAATAGATAACGAAGCACCGACAAAATAACCGGTTTTCAGCACAATTTGGTGAAAGCACCGAAGCTCTCAGAAAGCCTCGGCTTCCGATGACTATTTATTTCCCTGTCCACCATCTTACCCCTACCTTCATGGCCACACTAGCTAAATGTATGGATTAGAATGACCTAAGGCATTTAAACTGGAACAAACATTTCAATAAGGGGTGCAAAAAAACATCTAACTTCATTGGATTTGTTTAGAAAAAAAGTATTTGTGTCGCATAAGATTAATCAATCAATCAATGTACATGCACACACATAGATATTGAAACAATGTAATAATGATGGGTGTGGTTTTGGTTCAATGTGATGTGTATAGTTTCTGGCCCCTGTATTAGGGTAAATCCAGCCCCTCAAAACAAGGTGTTATGAAACATGTCTCTGTCACTAACAAATACAGTCATGGGTGGTAACTCTACAACTTACTCGAAAGGCAAGGCACTCTGGGAAATATTTCAATAAGACTTTACACTAAACAGTGTGTTAATTTTAACACTGTTTCAGTGCCTATATGGGTCCACAGACTCCACACTGTCAGTGTTGATTTAACTCTGTAAGCATCCAACTTGCTGTTTGCAATGTTTGCAATTGGCTTTGAATTACTCTGAAGTATTTTTGGTATCATAAAATGAATTGCAGCTTTCGACAGATTCAGTGGCATGTTGATAGAGTCATAAAGTAGTTGAGCATCACAACCTATTTGACTTGATTATGTACACGTGGGGCAGTGGACATTCAGGAGAATGGACAGTTACAGAATGTTCAGATAGAAATGTATTGTGTAGATCAAATATGACTTTCATATATTTTTATCTTCAACATGCAGTTCCAGATACAGCCCTGCCATTAGTTGAAGGAAATCAACCCAATAGTTTCAGAAAAGTAGTCACTTCCTGAGATCTGTATTCAGATATTTTAACATTGTTATTTTAACATTTTGAAAATGTTGTTGCTTTCTCAGATCTGTATTCAAATAATTTTGAAAAGTAGTCATTTTTGGGATCTATTTGTTCCCCTGGAAAAATTGTTCATTTCCATTAAGCATAGTTAAAACTATGCCAGGTCTGGTGTGCGTTAGTGTTTCTGATCCTAGATCTGTGTGAGGTAGTGTTTCTGATCCTAGATCTGTGTGAGCCAAGGATGTGTTTCTGATCGTAGATCTGTATGTGAGGTAATGTAGCATATCTTACTGTTCCTGTCTGCTGCTCAGTGTCTCCATCCGGTGGTTTGCTCCAGGCCAGAGTGATGAGAGAACCCTGCTTCTCATAGCTCTGAGGAGTCTTTCCGTGGCTGCCCTCCCTCACCTCTCGTCCTTCACACACCTCTCGCTCTGCAGAGAATTCATTGGAGGCAGAGGGTGTGTGGTGTGTGTCGAGGGAGTGGATGGTGTCTGAAACACACAGGATCTCCAGATAGGGCAGGTCCTCCGGGGCCAGGGCCGTCCCACAGCCTGGAGACACACATGCACACAATATGTGATGTCTTTTTTCATGATTTGTGTGTTTGTGTGTCTGTGTATTACCTGTGCAGAGGTCCCCTGTGTGTTGGTGTTCTGGGTCACCTCTGGTCAGGTTTGTGGGCGGGGAGGCTGAGGAGATGTTCTGGACTGAGATTGAGTCAGAAGGCCCCAGGCAGGGGTCAACAACAGTCAGTGGTGTGTTGGGGTCCGAGGCCAGGCAGGGGTTAGAGGTGAGCAGTGTGAGCAAGCAGGAGAGACGAGGCTCTCTGAGTTCAGACTCATACTCTTCTATCAGGGACAGCAGGCACTGTTCACCCTGGACACGGACGCAATGCACGCAGACACACACACACACACACACACACACACTTCAAATGGTGGACCAAATAGATCTGCCAGTGTAGCCACAATGGAAAGTTGCTTTGATTTTAACACAGTGTTGTGACTGACCCTGTCCAGTAGAGTTGACAGCACTGCAGAGACCTGGGCCTCCTGGAGATCCATCAGCTCAACCAGCAGGACCAGAGCACAGCCTCCCCACTGGGACTGGTGCTGGAGGGAGGATTGGGTTTGGGACTGGGGCTGGGCAGGGCCCTGTTCTGGCAGGGTTTGGGGCTGAAGACAGGACTGGAGCTGGGCATGTGTTTGGGCCTGAGTCAGCAGGAAGGTGTGTGTGTGTCTCAGCCTGCTCATACACCCCGCTCTCAGCGCCCCCTCCCTTTGCTGGACCCACTCTGCCAACACAACACCTCACAGATCACAGTCACACAACTGGTTACTGGACATCACTGATTACATTACAGATAATAGGAGAGATCCAGATAGATACAAGCAGTCATTTAGCTATATTTGATATGCAGACTGACCCTCTATAGGTGACTTCTGCTCTCCTGGTCCCTGTAGCTTGTCTGGGGAGTCCCCGTGCAGCAGCCTCAGCAGACACTTTCTCTCCCGCTCCTGATTCAGTACCAGACACCTCAGCACCACCTGGTCAGAGGCTAGAGGTCAAACTCCAGTAGCAGAGAAGGGCAGGAGGGAGGCATATAACAGTAAAACAAAGAGGCAACAGCAGTGTTACTGACAGATACTAGACATAACCTGTTGTTGAAAGACAGAGGATTCCTCTTCTTCCTCCTCCTCCTCCTCCTTCTCCTGCAGCCAGAGCTGGGCCTGATCTCTCTTGCAGGACCCTATAATCCTGGGCCTAAAAACAAGGCGGATGTAGGAAATCGTTGACACATTAAAGTCAGAGACTTATTCCCATTGTGGTTGTGATGAAGGCCTCACCATGTCTCCCAGTCCTGTCTGGCTGCCAGCAGTGCACCATGGGACAGTGTCTCCCTCTGAGCTCTGATGGTGGCCAGGCTGGCATACAGACCCATCAACTGCAGGGTTTCCCTGTCCAGTCTGCAGGGGCAGAAGGACATGATCTGATAGTCAAGGTTGTAATTGGCTTATTGCAGGACCTGGAAAATGTTGTGCTTGCCTCTCGTCAGGGCTGTTATTGTGGAATTGGTGTGTGTGTCTGTATGTGTTTGTACCTCTTGGCCAGGGCAGTGAGAGTGTTTGTCTCGTGCTCAAGGCTGGTGTGTATTTCAGTGAGGAGAGTGATGGCCGACCAAGACTGCTCCCTGGGTTTCACCCAATCAGGACAGCCTCTCAAGGACACACCCTCACTGCACCTGTCAATCATATCATCACCTGGTCAGAGGCATAGCCATCTGCTGCACATATACCTGCTCATCCTCAGGTTTGCCAATGAATTAGATCACTCCTCAATATAAACTCAGTGTGCATCTTTGTTATGCACAGCCTAAAACTATCCTAAGTGTGTGTGTTACCTGTATATCCTGAAGGCTCCAGGTAGGTCAGACAGCCTCAGCATGTCATCTGACTCCTGAGTCTCCTCCCATAGCAAACCTAGCTCCGCCTCCTTCTCCTCACGCTCCCAAGGCAACAGTGCCTTCCAGGCAACCAGCCCTGTAATATCATAAACATGATGATATGTACTGAGTATACAAATGTGGTGTGTGTGTATCTCACCATGGTGTTCCTGCAGCATCTCTGTGAAGAGTATGTGTGTGTGTATCTCACCATGGTGTTCCTGCAGCATCTCTGTGAAGAGTATGTGTGTGTGTATCTCACCATGGTGTTCCTGCAGCATCTCTGTGAAGAGTATGTGTGTGTGTGTGTCTCACCATGGTGTTCCTGCAGCATCTCTGTGAAGAGTATGTGTGTGTGTGTGTCTCACCATGGTGTTCCTGCAGCATCTCTGTGAAGAGTATGTGTGTGTGTGTCTCACCATGGTGTTCCTGCAGCATCTCTGTGAAGAGTATGTGTGTGTGTGTCTCACCATGGTGTTCCTGCAGCATCTCTGTGAAGAGTATGTGTGTGTGTGTCTCACCATGGTGTTCCTGCAGCATCTCTGTGAAGAGTATGTGTGTGTGTGTGTCTCACCATGGTGTTCCTGCAGCATCTCTGTGAAGAGTATGTGTGTGTGTGTCTCACCATGGTGTTCCTGCAGCATCTCTGTGAAGAGTATGTGTGTGTGTGTCTCACCATGGTGTTCCTGCAGCATCTCTGTGAAGAGTATGTGTGTGTGTGTCTCACCATGGTGTTCCTGCAGCATCTCTGTGAAGAGTATGTGTGTGTGTGTCTCACCATGGTGTTCCTGCAGCATCTCTGTGAAGAGTATGTGTGTGACGGCATCATACTTCACTCCTACCAGTAGGAGTAGCTCTGACAGAGAGACACACCCCAATGCCTGACTTCTCACCCCTGACCCCCGACCACCACTTAAAGACGGCAGGGCTCCACACACACCCTCCTGCACCAGTCTGGGGACAGACACACACACACACAGAAATGAGAGGGGGTCAGACAGATAAGGGGAGAGAAAGAGAGCGGGAGGGAGACAGAGAGAGTCTTACAAACTAACAGCTTACCTGGCCCAGCGCTGTCTAACTGCTCTCCTCAGTCTCCACCCACACACTCCTCCCTCTTTTCTCTCCTTTTCCTTCTCTGTGGGTATGTGCTGTGTGTCTCTGTCGTACTGCGCTTGACTGGTGGTGTGGTACAGGTCTTGGTTGAGGTGTATGGTGTGCGTGTCTCTTGTATGTGTGTCTGTGGTGTGTGTGTGTGTGTCTGTGTGGTACAAGTCTCTGAGTTTTCCTGTGTTGAGCAACTGAAGGTCCCAGTAGATCTGTAGAATCAGGGTTCAGAAACAAACATCATTCAAAGTTTTTTAAGCTCAAACATTAAGAATTTGAATTATATTTGAACACAGGTGTAATACACAGACACACACATACACACAGAGCTGTGATAGCTACTATACCTCGTCTCTCCTTTCTCTCTCTCTTTCCATCTCAAGGAGAACTTCTAAAACCTTTCCATCACTGCTGGACCAACTCTCATCATCCCCTGCAACCTAAGTGAGGCAGGGGAAGAGGTTTAAACAATACACCTTGGCAATAGTAGCACACAGCCTGTCAAACCTATATCATTTTTGTCTGGGTACCAGTCATTTTCGCTAACATTCCACTCCTTTCCACTGGTCACATACTGGTTGAATCAACGTTGTTTCCATGAAATTTCAACGAAATGACAATTAACCAACGTAGAAAATATGTTGTTTTGACGGTCTGTGCCCAGTGGGTTGTCACTTCTTTAATTTGCCAAAGACAGGAGTGGCAAGGAGTGGAATGTAATAGCTGAACAGAGACGTCAACCAGACTAATTGTATTTAGAGAGGAGAAACAGAAAGAGTGTTTGTGTACTTCTGACTTCATTATAGCTGTGTGTTTGTGTGTACTTCTAACTTCATTATAGCTGTGTGTCTGTGTGTACTTCTAACTTCATTATAGCTGTGTGTCTGTGTGTACTTCTAACTTCATTATAGCTGTGTGTTTGTGTGTACTTCTAACTTCATTATAGCTGTGTGTTTGTGTGTACTTCTAACTTCATTATAGCTGTGTGTCTGTGTGTACTTCTAACTTCATTATAGCTGTGTGTCTGTGTGTACTTCTAACTTCATTATAGCTGTGTGTCTGTGTGTACTTCTAACTTCATTATAGCTGTGTGTTTGTGTACCTCTAACTTCATTATAGCTGTGTGTCTGTTTGTGTGTACTTCTAACTTCATTATAGCTGTGTGTCTGTTTGTGTGTACTTCTAACTTCATTATAGCTGTGTGTCTGCTTGTGTGTACCTCTAACTTCATTATAGCTGTGTGTTTGTGTGTACTTCTAGCTTCATTATAGCTGTGTGTTTGTGTGTGTGTACTTCTAACTTCATTATAGCTGTGTGTCTGTGTGTACTTCTAACTTCATTATAGCTGTGTGTCTGTGTGTACTTCTAACTTCATTATAGCTGTGTGTCTGTGTGTACTTCTAACTTCATTATAGCTGTGTGTCTGTGTGTACTTCTAACTTCATTATAGCTGTGTGTCTGTGTGTACTTCTAACTTCATTATAGCTGTGTGTCTGTGTGTACTTCTAACTTCATTATAGCTGTGTGTCTGTGTGTACTTCTAACTTCATTATAGCTGTGTGTCTGTGTGTACTTCTAACTTCATTATAGCTGTGTGTCTGTTTGTGTGTACTTCTAACTTCATTATAGCTGTGTGTCTGTTTGTGTGTACTTCTAACTTCATTATAGCTGTGTGTCTGTTTGTGTGTACTTCTAACTTCATTATAGCTGTGTGTCTGTGTGTACTTCTAACTTCATTATAGCTGTGTGTTTGTGTGTACTTCTAACTTCATTATAGCTGTGTGTCTGTGTGTACTTCTAACTTCATTATAGCTGTGTGTTTGTTTGTGTGTACTTCTAACTTCATTATAGCTGTGTGTCTGTGTGTACTTCTAACTTCATTATAGCTGTGTGTTTGTTTGTGTGTACTTCTAACTTCATTATAGCTGTGTGTCTGTTTGTGTGTACTTCTAACTTCATTATAGCTGTGTGTTTGTTTGTGTGTACTTCTAACTTCATTATAGCTGTGTGTTTGTTTGTGTGTACTTCTAACTTAATAATTATTATTACTTCTAACTTCATTATAGCTGTGTGTTTGTTTGTGTGTACTTCTAACTTCATTATAGCTGTGTGTTTGTTTGTGTGTACTTCTAACTTCATTATAGCTGTGTGTTTGTTTGTGTGTACTTCTAACTTCATTATAGCTGTGTGTTTGTTTGTGTGTACTTCTAACTTCATTATAGCTGTGTGTTTGTTTGTGTGTACTTCTAACTTCATTATAGCTGTGTGTTTGTTTGTGTGTACTTCTAACTTCATTATAGCTGTGTGTTTGTTTGTGTGTACTTCTAACTTCATTATAGCTGTGTGTTTTGTGTACTTCTAACTTCATTATACTTCACTTCATTATAGCTGTGTGTTTGTTTGTGTGTACTTCTAACTTCATTATAGCTGTGTGTTTTGTGTGTTTACTTCTAACTTCATTATAGCTGTGTGTTTGTTTGTGTGTACTTCTAACTTCATTATAGCTGTGTGTCTGTTTGTGTGTACTTCTAACTTCATTATAGCATTATAGTGTGTGTCTGTTTGTGTGTACTTCTAACTTCATTATAGCTGTGTGTCTGTTTGTGTGTACTTCTAACTTCATTATAGCTGTGTGTCTGTTTGTGTGTACTTCTAACTTCATTATAGCTGTGTGTCTGTTTGTGTGTACTTCTAACTTCATTATAGCTGTGTGTCTGTTTGTGTGTACCTCTAACTTCATTATAGCTGTGTGTTTGTGTGTACTTCTAACTTCATTATAGCTGTGTGTCTGTTTGTGTGTACTTCTAACTTCATTATAGCTGTGTCTGTGTGTACTTCTAACTTCATTATAGCTGTGTGTTGTGTGTACTTCTAACTTCATTATAGCTGTGTTGTCTGTGTGTACTTCTAACTTCATTATAGCTGTGTGTCTGTGTGTACTTCTAACTTCATTATAGCTGTGTGTCTGTGTGTACTTCTAACTTCATTATAGCTGTGTGTCTGTGTGTACTTCTAACTTCATTATAGCTGTGTGTCTGTGTGTACTTCTAACTTCATTATAGCTGTGTGTCTGTGTGTACTTCTAACTTCATTATAGCTGTGTGTCTGTGTGTACTTCTAACTTCATTATAGCTGTGTGTCTGTGTGTACTTCTAACTTCATTATAGCTGTGTGTCTGTTTGTGTGTACTTCTAACTTCATTATAGCTGTGTGTGTGTACTTCTAACTTCATTATAGCTGTGTTTGTGTGTACTTCTAACTTCATTATAGCTGTGTAGCTGTCATTATAGTGTGTTTGTGTGTACTTCTAACTTCATTATAGCTGTGTGTTTGTGTGTACTTCTAACTTCATTATAGCTGTGTGTCTGTGTGTACTTCTAACTTCATTATATGCTGTGTGTTTACTTCTTTAGCTGTGTGTGTGTACTTCTAACTTCATTATAGCTGTGTGTCTGTTTGTGTGTACTTCTAACTTCATTATAGCTGTGTGTCTGTTTGTGTGTACTTCTAACTTCATTATAGCTGTGTGTCTGTTTGTGTGTACTTCTAACTTCATTATAGCTGTGTGTTGTTTGTACTTCTAACTTCATTATAGCTGTGTGTCTGTTTGTGTGTACTTCTAACTTCATTATAGCTGTGTGTCTGTTTGTGTGTACTTCTAACTTCATTATAGCTGTGTGTTTGTTTGTGTGTACTTCTAACTTCATTATAGCTGTGTGTTTGTTTGTGTGTACTTCTAACTTCATTATAGCTGTGTGTTTGTTTGTGTGTACTTCTAACTTCATTATAGCTGTGTGTCTGTTTGTGTGTACTTCTAACTTCATTATAGCTGTGTGTCTGTTTGTGTGTACTTCTAACTTCATTATAGCTGTGTGTAGCTGTGTGTTTGTTTGTGTGTACTTCTAACTTCATTATAGCTGTGTGTCTGTTTGTGTGTACTTCTAACTTCATTATAGCTGTGTGTTTGTTTGTGTGTACTTCTAACTTCATTATAGCTGTGTTTGTTTGTGTGTACTTCTAACTTCATTATAGCTGTGTGTTTGTTTGTGTGTACTTCTAACTTCATTATAGCTGTGTGTTTGTTTGTGTTACTTCTAACTTCATTATAGCTGTGTGTTTGTTTGTGTGTACTTCTAACTTCATTATAGCTGTGTGTTTGTGTGTACTTCTAACTTCATTATAGCTGTGTGTCTGTTTGTGTGTACTTCTAACTTCATTATAGCATTATAGTTGTGTGTCTGTTTGTGTGTACTTCTAACTTCATTATAGCTGTGTGTTTGTTTTGTGTACTTCTAACTTCATTATAGCTGTGTGTCTGTTTGTGTGTACTTCTAACTTCATTATAGCTGTGTGTCTGTGTTTGTGTGTACTTCTAACTTCATTATAGCTGTGTGTTTGTTTGTGTGTACTTCTAACTTCATTATAGCTGTGTGTCTGTTTGTGTGTACTTCTAACTTCATTATAGCTGTGTGTCTGTTTGTGTGTACTTCTAACTTCATTATAGCTGTGTGTTTGTTTGTGTGTACTTCTAACTTCATTATAGCTGTGTGTCTGTGTGTACTTCTAACTTCATTATAGCTGTGTGTCTGTGTGTACTTCTAACTTCATTATAGCTGTGTGTCTGCTGTGTGTGTGTACTTCTAACTTCATTATAGCTGTGTGTCTGTTTGTGTGTACTTCTAACTTCATTATAGCTGTGTGTCTGTGTGTACTTCTAACTTCATTATGTGTGTCTGTGTGTACTTCTAACTTCATTATAGCTGTGTGTTTGTACTTCTAACTTCATTATAGCTGTGTACTTCTAACTTCATTATAGCTGTGTGTCTGTTTGTGTGTACTTCTAACTTCATTATAGCTGTGTGTCTGTTTGTGTGTACTTCTAACTTCATTATAGCTGTGTGTCTGTTTGTGTGTACTTCTAACTTCATTATAGCTGTGTGTTTGTTGTGTGTACTTCTAACTTCATTATAGCTGTGTGTCTGTTTGTGTGTACTTCTAACTTCATTATAGCTGTGTTTGTTTGTGTGTACTTCTAACTTCATTATAGCTGTGTGTTTGTTTGTGTGTACTTCTAACTTCATTATAGCTGTGTGTCTGTGTGTTTCATTATAGCTGTGTGTGTTTGTTTGTGTGTACTTCTAACTTCATTATAGCTGTGTGTCTGTTTGTGTGTACTTCTAACTTCATTATAGCTGTGTGTCTGTGTTTTTACTCCTAACTTCATTATAGTTGTGTGTCTGTTTGTGTGTACTTCTAACTTCATTATAGCTGTGTGTTTGTTTGTGTGTACTTCTAACTTCATTATAACTGTGTTTGTTTGTGTGTACTTCTAACTTCATTATAGCTGTGTGTCTGTTTGTGTGTACTTCTAACTTCATTATAGCTGTGTGTTTGTTTGTGTGTACTTCTAACTTCATTATAGCTGTGTGTTTGTGTGTGTTTACTTCTAACTTCATTATAGCTGTGTGTCTGTGTGTACTTCTAACTTCATTATAGCTGTGTGTCTGTGTGTACTTCTAACTTCATTATAGCTGTGTGTCTGTGTGTACTTCTAACTTCATTATAGCTGTGTGTCTGTGTGTACTTCTAACTTCATTATAGCTGTGTGTCTGTGTGTACTTCTAACTTCATTATAGCTGTGTGTCTGTGTGTACTTCTAACTTCATTATAGCTGTGTGTTTGTGTGTACTTCTAACTTCATTATAGCTGTGTGTCTGTTTGTGTGTACTTCTAACTTCATTATAGCTGTGTGTCTGTGTTTTTACTCCTAACTTCATTATAGTTGTGTGTCTGTTTGTGTGTACTTCTAACTTCATTATAGCTGTGTATTTGTGTACCTCTAACTTCATTATAGCTGTGTGTCTGTTTGTGTGTACTTCTAACTTCATTATAGCTGTGTGTCTGTTTGTGTGTACTTCTAACTTCATTATAGCTGTGTGTCTGCTTGTGTGTACCTCTAACTTCATTATAGCTGTGTGTTTGTGTGTACTTCTAACTTCATTATAGCTGTGTGTTTGTGTGTGTGTACTTCTAACTTCATTATAGCTGTGTGTCTGTGTGTACTTCTAACTTCATTATAGCTGTGTGTGTGTCTGTGTGTACTTCTAACTTCATTATAGCTGTGTGTCTGTGTGTACTTCTAACTTCATTATAGCTGTGTGTCTGTGTGTACTTCTAACTTCATTATAGCTGTGTGTCTGTGTGTACTTCTAACTTCATTATAGCTGTGTGTCTGTGTGTACTTCTAACTTCATTATAGCTGTGTGTCTGTGTGTACTTCTAACTTCATTATAGCTGTGTGTCTGTGTGTACTTCTAACTTCATTATAGCTGTGTGTCTGTGTGTACTTCTAACTTCATTATAGCTGTGTGTCTGTGTGTACTTCTAACTTCATTATAGCTGTGTGTCTGTGTGTACTTCTAACTTCATTATAGCTGAGTGTCTGTGTGTACTTCTAACTTCATTATAGCTGTGTGTCTGTGTGTACTTCTAACTTCATTATAGCTGTTTGTCTGTGTGTACTTCTAACTTCATTATAGCTGTGTGTGTTTGTTTGTGTGTACTTCTAACTTCATTATAGCTGTGTGTCTGTGTGTACTTCTAACTTCATTATAGCTGTTTGTCTGTGTGTACTTCTAACTTCATTATAGCTGTGTGTTTGTTTGTGTGTACTTCTAACTTCATTATAGCTGTGTGTCTGTTTGTGTGTACTTCTAACTTCATTATAGCTGTGTGTCTGTGTGTACTTCTAACTTCATTATAGCTGTGTGTCTGTTTGTGTGTACTTCTAACTTCATTATAGCTGTGTGTTTGTTTGTGTGTACTTCTAACTTCATTATAGCTGTGTGTCTGTTTGTGTGTACTTCTAACTTCATTATAGCTGTGTGTTTGTTTGTGTGTACTTCTAACTTCATTATAGCTGTGTGTCTGTTTGTGTGTACTTCTAACTTCATTATAGCTGTGTGTTTGTTTGTGTGTACTTCTAACTTCATTATAGCTGTGTGTCTGTTTGTGTGTACTTCTAACTTCATTATAGCTGTGTGTCTGTTTGTGTGTACTTCTAACTTCATTATAGCTGTGTGTCTGTGTTTTTACTCCTAACTTCATTATAGTTGTGTGTCTGTTTGTGTGTACTTCTAACTTCATTATAACTGTGTTTGTTTGTGTGTACTTCTAACTTCATTATAACTGTGTTTGTTTGTGTGTACTTCTAACTTCATTATAGCTGTGTGTTTGTCTGTGTGTGTCACCTTCTTTATAGCTGTGTGTGCATCCTCCAAGCTGGTGTGTAGATGGAACACCTTGTGGAACAGAACACACACTTCCTGAGGAGAAAGCTGTCCTCCAAGAGAACGACCTAAAGACTGGTACAGACCAGCCACACACTGCTCCATCACACCCTGGAGAGATCACACACACAGTACACCTCACACATTACACAAACACAATACTAATAAGACAGTACTGAAGAAAATAAATATTATCAGCCATAGTGTCTTACCTGCTCCATGTTTACGCTGTAGACTGATGAATTATACACACTATCGCCATTATTACGCCAGTCGCCCCGACAACAGTCGGATTAGGTTTCCAGGCAACAATACCGAAAGTTGTCTGCCAGCCTAAGTCAGACAGGTGACACCTGACCATGTTACTGGTCTCACCTAGGAGCAATTAGTTCCCCTGGCCTGTATAAAGTATTAAAACACGCACAGAAACCACACATTGAACAGTCATCTTTCTTTGTTGTGAAATGGCAGAGGGAATGTGACCAATATTGCCAGTCTGTGTCCAGCATAACACATGTTACATACACATTAAGTAACGAAGAAAAATCATATGTTCAAACATATTCCAATAATTCCCTGTGGATACAACAGGGTTTCTACAGTAAAAGCTCCTGGGATGTAGTGGAGTAACAACATGTTAATAACAGTGTTTATCCACCTTTTTATTTTCCCACTACATCCCTGCAGAGCATCATAGTGTACCAGCAGCCCTATCAAATCAAATCAAATAGCAGATGTTATTGTGTGTGTTGCGAAATGCTTGTTTCTAGCTCCAACAGTGCAGTAATATCTAACAAGTAATATCTAACAATTTCACAACAATACACACAGTACACACAAATCTAATTAAAGGAATGTAATTAAGAATATATAAATATATAGACCAGCAATGTCAGAGCGGCATAGAATAAGAAACTCTAGAATAGAATAGAATATAGTATATACTGTACATATGAGATGAGTAATGCAAAATATGTTTTTTTTTAAATAAAATAATTGTGACTAGTGTTCTTAAAGTGGCCAGTGATTTCAAGTCTATGTACTGTAAATAGGCAGCAGCCTCTAACATGCTTGTGTTGGCTATTTAACAGTCTAATGGCCTTGAAATATAAGCTGCTTTTTAGTCTCTCGGTCCCAGCTTTGATGCACCTGTACTGACCTCGCCTTCTGGAATATAACGGGGTGAACAGGCAGTGACTCGGGTGGTTGTTGTCCTTGATTATCTTTTTGGCCTGGTGGGCAGGTAGTTTGCCCCCGGTGATGCGTTGGGCAGAACAAACCACCCTCTGGAGAGCCCTGTGGTTGCTGGTGGTGCAGTTGCCATACCAGGCGGTGATACAGCCCGACAGGATGCTCTCAATTGTGCATTTGTAAAAGTTTGTGAGGGTTTTAGGTGCTAAGCCAAATTTCTTCAGCCTCCTGAGGTTGACGAGGCTCTGCTGCGCCTTCTTCACCACACTGTATATGTGGGTGGACCATTTCAGTCTGTCAGTGATGTGTACGCCGAGAAACTTGAAGCTTTCCACCTTCTCCACTGCGGTCCCGTCAATGTGGATAGGGGGTGCACTCTTTGCTGTTACCTGAAGTCCACGATCAGCTCCTTTGTTATGTTGATGTTGAGTGAGAGGTTATTTATCTGGCACCACACTCCCAGAGCTCTCACCTCCACCTTATAGGCTGTCTCGTCATTGGTAATCAAGCCTACTATTGTTGTGTCGTCTACAAACTTGATGATTGAGTTGGAGGCGTGCGTGGCTGCAGTCATGGGTGAACAGGGAGTACAGGAGGGGGCTGAGCACGCACCCTTGTGGGGCCCCAGTGTTGAGGATCAATGAAGTGGAGGTGTTGTTTCCTACCTTCACCACCTGGGGTTGGCCCGTCAGGAAGTCCAGGACCCAGTTGTACAGCAGGGCAGGGTTCAGACTCAGGGCCCCGAGCTTAATGATGAGCTTGGAGGGTACTATGGTGTTGAATGCTGAGCTATAGTCAATGAACAGCATTCTTACATAGTTATTCCTCTTGTCCTGATGGGATAAGACAGTGTGCAGTGTGATGGCTATAGCATCGTATGTGGATCTATTGGGGCTGTAAGCAAATTGAAGTGGGTCTAGGGTGTCAGGTAAGGGAGAGGTGATATGATCCTTGACTAGTCTCTCAAAGCACATGATGACAGAAGTGAGTGCTACGGGTTGATAGTTAGTTCAGTTACCTTTGCTTTCTTGGGTACAGGAACAATGGTGGCCAACTTGAAGCATGTAGGGACAGCAAACTGGGATAGGGAGAGATTGAATATGTCCGTCAACATCCTGAGTGCTACAGAGGCAGGCAGTGGTCACATCACAAACACTTACCAAACAATCCTAAAATACAGAGCATTCATTACAAGGTTGATAAAAATTCATTCATCCTCACAGAATCATAATAAATCAACAACAAGGGAGTGAGTGAGGTTCCTCCTCAGAAAGTTCATTCACACTGTCAGAGCTGGGAGAGGTCCATGCAGTCCTTAGAAATGTATGTATATGTCTGTGCGTTAGGATTTGCCGTGTATGACCTTGAGGCATGTCTTTGGCGGTACACAGTGGTTGTTGGGTTGTTGAGTAGTACCAGTCCAGCAGGACATTGGCATCTGGGTACACAGGGTTTAAAGGGGGGGAGGAAGGGGGAGATGTGGAGGGTATACATGGAGGGAGAGATTATGTCAACACAGACAGATGTTGGAAAATAATGTTGGAAAACAATGTGTTATAATGTGGTTTTGTTTGTGTGTGTATTTGCCACACAGTGAGGAGCTCCTCGGAAACGGTCTAGCCCCTGCCTCTCTGTCTGTCTGTCTGTCTGTCTGTCTGTCTGTCTGTCTGTCTGTCTGTCTGTCTGTCTGTCTGTCTGTCTGTCTGTCTGTCTGTCTGTCTGTCTGTCTGTCTGTCTGTCTGTCTGTCTGTCTGTCTGTCTGTCTGTCTGTCTGTCTGTCTGTCTGTCTGTCTGTCTGTCTGTCTGTCTGTCTGTCTGTCTGTCTGTCTGTCTGCCTGCCTGCCTGCCTGCCTGCCTGCCTGCCTGCCTGCCTGCCTGCCTGCCTGCCTGCCTGCCTGCCTGCCTGCCTGCCTGCCTGCCTGCCTGCCTGCCTGCCTGCCTGCCTGCCTGCCTGCCTGCCTGCCTGCCTGTGCCTACACGAGCTGTGGTTAACACTACAAGACAGACACAGACCTTTCAGCTGTTTCCGAAGGCGGCCTCTGATTGGCTGACTTTTCCTGCAGGGGTTCGCAGGTCACTCTGGAGGTAGTTGTTGAAGTTGCCACAGAGACCTGTCATGACGTGGCCTTCTTTGGGTACAACAAGCCCCCCTACACCCAGGCTGCTGTGGTCAGAGAGAGGTCGTACATTCCTGGAGGAGATTATATCCACATGGCCACAGTATAGAGACAGAGTGAATTTTCATAGAGAACAAAGGAATTTCTTCCACCTCACAGAACTTGAGGTCCGAACAACATTTATGTTCTGGAGAAGGTATAAAAGATTGGTGAAGAATCCAGCTACGAACTGGTCCGTTTGGTACAATTTTGTGAAACTCATGGGAGCCAATACTGCCACATTACCATAACGCTGTTTATATAATAGCCTCAGATATGAGGCTTACATCTAATTGTTGTATAAGATGAATGAGTGAGGATGATACTGTTTGTGAAATTATGTAATGTGATTTTGGACTGTTTAATGAAGGAAACTCCGATTCCCTTTGGCGTTTAACTAAATCAGAGGACCGCTCATGAGCACAGTTATGGTCGGGCATCCGGGGACAGGCCCTTTTGTGCAATTCCGTATATAACCCCCACCTTGATCATTTCTCAACAGACCATGTTGCTCTCAATTACGAGAGGAGAAAGGTTGCAGACCAGCTTACCTCGATAACGAGAGGGCCAAGGTTTGAGACCAGACTGCTGAATATCTTCCCCATCTCACATGGTTAAACTCTTAGACTATCGATACCGACAGAATAAGAACAAGTCTTTGATATGAATTACTAGTCTGCAGCTAGAAATTCGGTATCATTGAACGCGAAGACCGACAACCGCCGAAACATCTATCCATAACGACGTGAATGAATGTCACTCTGAACTATCCATTCTAACCACGACAGAGAGGGTGGACAAACTCTGCAACAGACCCCGACGACACACTGGGCGTAAATGTATATATTGATTGCAATTGTTCCCGAATGAGTGAGCGTTCATGTGCCCACTAGGGCACATTCATTAACATTTCATTGTAACTATCTGCTGTTTGTTTATGCATTTCTGTGAATTACTTATTTAGTAAATAAATTATTTAAGACAATTGATGTATGGATGACTCATAGTGAATCCTGGGTTCGTGCAGATAACCAACAATTTACGACGTTTGGAATGAGACTAACGTGAGGATAAGAATAATTCATTAATCAGAAGACTATTGATCAGATATGAAAATATCTGAAAAGTTATATTAGGAAAATTATAACTTGGTAATCTGAATATGTTCCTTGGTGCCCCGACTTCCTAGTTAATTACAGTTACATGATTAATCAGTTTAATCGCGTAATACTAATTACAGAGAATCTTTGATAAAAACTAAAAGTCTTCATTTAATGATAGTAAAGACACGACAGGCCACAGGTGTGACCTTTATACGATCCCGGAACACCTCCCTCCAAGTGGGACCGCCCACTCCACAACACCTGAGGGGGAGGGGAGTTCAGACATGTATGAGTGAACACGGTAAGTGTTAAGACAGCTAAGAGTAAATAGATAGTAGTTCCAGTACCTTTATTCCTATAATGTTGAGTAGGATGGCATTTGTCCGGCGCTCCAGGTAGATGTATGGTTCCTTGAGGAATGGCAGGGTGATTACCTGGAATAAAAAAACACCTCGCCTCGGATTGGCTCTTACCTCTAATACACACACTCTGATTGGCATGCGGCCATCGATGGTCCTTTAGTGGGAATCCCCGAATGCTACACAGGTGGCTGGCCGTGGAATGCAGTGGGGACAACACACACCTGGGATCACAGCGGAAGGCTTGTCCTGTCACACACAAGTGAAACGGAACACTGAGAGACCAGACGGAATATTGAGAGACCAGACGGAACACTAAAAGACCAGACAGAAGACAGAGAGACCAGACGGAATATTGAGAGACCAGACGGAACACTGAACAGTGGTCAAGGTACCTTGCACTGGCAGGTGAAGCAGGGTTCATCAGAGTTGCTGTGCAGTTACTGAGTGGCTATACACACATGCACGTTACTGGAAGCCTTGAAGTGAGAGAGAGTGTATGTGTACTGATATACTACCTATGTAGGTGTGTGTGTACTGAGGTACAGTAGGTGTGTAAACTGGGGGATCTGTGTGTGCGTGACTGTATGTTCCGTCAACAAATAATCAGATCTATCCAGAAACAGAGTACTCCTTTGTCTTTCTTTTCCTAGATAGTCACCCATAAAAGTGTCCTGAGTGAGATTTTTTTGAGGGATTTTATATCACCTCAGTTGAACACCTGAATCCCTTTTTGTTCAACCTGGGCTGATGCAGGTTTGGGTATACTTTCTTTCCATTGTACAAACAGGTATTAAACACTGTATTAAGTACTGAATAACGTGTGTGCATTTTGTGTGTGTGCTACTTGGCAAGTACACCATCTCACCATCACATGCTAGGCAGCACTCACTCTGTATTGGGTAAGGACAACTGACAGCAGGGCAGCATTTCCTCGCACAGAGGACTGAACCCATCGCGACACGCATACACTTCACACGGGCCGGACACATCATCCCAAGATTCCCCGTTGGCCCACACCCAACCCCCATATGGACAGCCTGAAACACTCAGAGATGTAGGATCTTAATTTGATCATCCTGTTGCAGGAAAACAAATTAAGTCACACAATCAAAATCTTGACACACAGGTCCATGTATGCACGCATGTAAATAAACAGGTGCACACACATTTGAGGTTTAAAAATGGTTCTGAAGTTTGCAATTCCCACTTAGAAATGTCATACTTGATTTTCCCTTATGAAAAATGTATCAACCTCTACATAAATGTCCATCAATTATAATCCTTATAATAATTCACATTTCCTGTTGCTGTAGGATTATTTACCTGCTGTAGTAAAATGACTCAAATTAAGATCCGACATCTGTATGCCTTTGGGAGAGTCACACATACCTTGAGCTACAGTAGGATGTCAATTTTATTGACATGGTTACATAGGCATGGACACTATATAGTGCCTTCGGAAAGTATTCAGACCCCTTTCCTTTTTCCACAATATGTTACATTACAGCCTTATTCTAAAATGCATTAGATAAAATATTTCCTCAGAGATCTACACACAATACCCCATAATGGCAAAGCAAAAACAGGTTTTTAGAATAAAAATAAAAACATTTATTAAAAATTAAAAACAGAAATACCTTATTTACATAGGTATTCAGACCCTTTGCTATGAGAGTCGAAATTGAGCTCAGATGCATCCTGTTTCTATTGTTCATACTTGAGTTGTTTCTACAACTTGATTGGAGTCCACCTGTGGTAAATTCAATTGATTGGACATGATTTTGGAAAGGCACACACCTGCCTATATACATTGGGACAAGAAAGTATTTAGTCAGCCACCAATTGTGCAAGTTCTCCTACTTAAAAAGATGAGAGAGGCCTGTTTCATCATAGGTACACTTCAACTATGACAGACAAAATGAAAAAAAAAAATCCAGAAAATCACACTGTAGGATTTTTAATGAATTTATTTGCAAGTTATGGTGGAAAATACGTATTTGGTCACCTGCAAACAAGCAATATTTCTGGCTCTCACAGACCTGTAACTTCTTTAAGAGGCTCCTCTGTCCTCCACTCGTTACATGTATTAATGGCACCTGTTTGAACTTGTTATCAGTATAAAAGACACCTGTCCACAACCTCAAACAGTCACACTCCAAACTCCACTATGGCCAAGACCAAAGAGCTGTCAAAGGACACCAGAAACAAAATTGTAGACCTGCACCAGGCTGGGAAGACTGAATCTGCAATAGGTAAGCAGCTTGGTTTGAAGAAATCAACTGTGGGAGCAATTATTAGGAAATGAAAGACATACAAGACCACTGATAATCTCCCTCGATCTGGGGCTCCACGGTAAAAACTCAACTCGTCGTGTTTGGAAGACAAAGAATGCTGAGTTGCATCCAAAGAACACCATACCTACTGAGAAGCATGGGGGTGGAAACATCATGCTTTGGGGCTGTTTTTCTGCAAAGGGACCAGGACGACTGATCCGTGAAAAGGAAATAATGAATGGGGCCATGTATCGTGAGATTTTGAGTGAAAACCTCCTTCCATCAGCAAGGGCATTGAAGATGAAACGCGGCTTGGTCTTTCAGCATGACAATGATCCCAAACACACCGCCCGGGTTCCTCATTAAATGTTTAACTCCTCGTACCTGCTTCTCATCTCCAGCATTGGGCCTTACCCTCAGACCGTGAGAAACAAGATTCTCTAGTCAGGATCAAGGCAAAGATGAACAGAGCAAAGTACAGAGAGATCCTTGATGAAAACCTGCTCCCGAGCGCTCAGGACCTCAGACTGGGGTGAAGGTTTACCTTCCAATAGAATAAAAAATCTAAGCACACAACCAAGACAATGCATGAGTGGCTTCAGGATAAGTCTCTGAATGTCGTTGAGTGGCCCAGCAAGAGCCCGGACTTGAACATCTCTGGAGAGACCTGAAAATAGCTATGCAGCAACTCTCCCTATCCAACCTGACAGAGCTTGAGAGGATCTGCTGAGAATTATGTGCTGTACATATGTGTTTGTATGCCTGAGTGCGTGTGTGTGGCTTGTGTGTGTACCGTTACAGTTGTTCTGGAAACAGGTCCCTGGGAGGGGTGTGGTGCAGTGAAGCCAGGGGCATTCTGAGCCGTGTCAGTCGACCCTCCCTGACACACACACACACACACACACACACACACACACACACACACACACACACACACACACACACACACACACACACACACACACACACACACACACACACACACACACACACACACACACACACACCCCTCACACACACTCACCGGGCAGGGGAACACCTCGCCATCCTCAAACACTTTGTTCTCAAAGGAACAGTCTGGAAGAAACACACGTGTTAGCAAAAACACACGTGTTATACTTATGCATTTAGGGCAGCACTCTCTGTGCAGTGTGTGTGTGTTGGAACAGTTCAGGGGGGGACCGGCTCTCCTCACACACTGCACTGTGTTGTCCTGGGAGTGAAGGTTAGGACAAGGCTGGTCTGGTGTGTAAAGGTTTGTCTGCTATAGACACACTGGTTGAAGGTACAGCACTCACACTCTGCACAGCACCAACCTTACCTTGGTGGGGGTGTGCAGGCGGTGGGGGGACAGTGTGTGTGTGTACACACCACTGCTCCATTTAGACAGGAACAGTTGGAGCAGCTTGTCTTTATCTCTGTAGGTATAGAATGTTATCATTGTTGCAAAATAATCACTTGTGCGTGTGTGGTACCTTTGCAGATGGGGACTTGAACATCTCTGGAGAGACCTGAAAATAGCTATACAGCAACTCTCCCTATCCAACATGACAGAGTTTGAGAGGATCTGCTGAGAATTGTATGCTGTATATATGTGTGTATATTCCTGAGTGCGTGTGTGTGGCATGTGTGTGTGTACTGTTACAGTTGTTTCGGCAACAGGTCCCTGGGAGGGGTGTGATGGAGTGAGGTCAGGGGCATTCAAAGTGTTTCAGGAAAGGTTTAGGCATTAACTCTGAATTGTTAAGGTAAGGGTTAAGGTTTGGGATAGGCTCAGATTTTTTGGGGAAAAATAACTTTCTATCAGTAGATTCGAATGTGCAATCTTTAGCGCCAGAGGCAGATGCTTACATTTAAGAGATAAATGGGCAAAACTGCAACAGAGTTCAATCTTTAACATTTTCAAAATTGTTATTTTAACCCCAGTACAGTGGGACTCATATCTTCACTGAAATTAGTGTACACTTGACACCTTTAAAGTTAAATGTACACCCTTGATTTAGCTGTGCAGACACAAAGGTCCTGTTATCAGTTGTACCCCTTGAAAGGGCCAGCATCTGATCTACCTGAAAGCTGTGAGTCTACCTGACCAACCAGGCAGCCACAACCACATACTAGACAAGACCTCCAACTAGCTTTAAGCCGGTCTTCAGCTCTGATGTGGATCTGCCCACAAAATGAGGTGGAAACTGAGCTGCACTTCCTAACCTCCTGCCAAATGTATTACGATACTAGGGACACATATTTCTCTCAGATTACACAGACCCACAAATCCAATGTTGATAAACTCCCATATCTATTAGATGAAATATCACAGTGTGCCATCACAGAAGCAAGATTTGTGACCTGTTGCCACAAGAAAAGGGCAACCAGTGAAGAACAAACACCATTGTAAATACAACCTATATGCATGTTTATTTATTTTCCCTTTTGTACTATTTGCACATCGTTACAACACTGTGCATAGCCTTAATATGACATTTGAAAGGTCTCTATCCCTTTGAAACTTGTTTACTGTTAAATTCTTATTGTTTATTTCACTTTGTTTATTATCTATTTTACTTGCTTTGGCAATGTAAACATACAGTATGTTTCCCATGCCAATAAAGTCCTTTGAATTTAATTGAGAGAGAAAGAAATAGAAAGAGGCTTTACTCTCTGCCTTTCTCTCTCTGGGTCTGGTGTGTGTGTGTGTGTGTGTGTGTGTGTGTGTGTGTGTGTGTGTGTGTGTGTGTGTGTGTGTGTGTGTGTGTGTGTGTGTGTGTGTGTGTGTGTGTGTGTGTGTGTGTGTGTGTGTGTGTGTGTGTGTGTGTGTGTGTGTGTGTGTGTGTGTGGAGAAGTGGGGCATGGGTGTCATGCTTAAAATCCTATGTTTGATTGGTAATCCCTTGTCAAGCCTGATTAGCGAAGAGCATGTTCTCTCTAAAGCTTGAACATCTGACGCACTCGCACACTGGCTCAAACAACACCCTTATAAGACGTGTGTCCCTTGCCTCCACTGTGACTAGATCATCAATAGGCTTAATCAGCCACATCTTTATATCCACACCACAACCCGGACCTGTAATGCCTGATGGAAACCATATTCAACCACCAGGGATCCCAGAGGTGTGTGTGGAGGAAGTCAAAAGGGACAGTAAGGTGAGATTTGACTCCTGTCTTTAACCTCCATGCTGTTCTAGTATGATCTTTCTAGGCACCTCGATTGGCTAGTGCTCTCGAAGTACCCTCTTTGTTTATCGGACTGTCACCAGGAAAATCCCTCCCCCTGAGCCGACAGTTATCCTCAGGAAATGCCTTTTAAGCTGCTGTCTGTCTGGTGTGTGAGAGAGAGTTCAAGTACTGTGTGTGTTTGCGTCCGTGTTTCTTTCTGTACGTTTGGCGGTGTCTGCTTGTGTATCTGTGCTTATGTTTCTTAGTGTGTGCTTATTGCTGTGAGGACACGCTCCCTGGGTCAGCTTGGAAGGCTGTGTATGTATATGTGTTCCTACAGTCCGTCCAGCAGATATGTTGTATTCTCTAGGCATTAAGAACATAACGCACAGATGATCTAACAGCGAAAGGTCAGTCAGCACAAGTAAAGATGGTGTGTCTGTATGTGTATATGTGTGTGGTGGGAGGGGCTTGTATTATTATCCTTGTGGGTACCGGAAAACCCCAAAAGTCCCCACAAGGATAGTAAAGCAAGGAATATGATTTATGTGTGTGTGCTTGCGTGCATGCGTCTGTGTGTGTGCAGGGTAATACTTTTGAGTTCATCAAAATCAAATCAAATTTGTTTTGTCACATGCACCGAATTCAACAGGTGTAGAGTAGACCTTACTGTGAAATGGTTACTTATGATACAGTGGGTACCGGTACAGGTTAGTCAAGGTAATTTGTACATGTAGGTAGGGGTAAAGTGACTATGCATAGAGTGTGTGTGTGTGTGTGTGTGTGTGTGTGTGTGTGTGTGTGTGTGTGTGTGTGTGTGTGTGTGTGTGTGTGTGTGTGTGTGTGTGTGTGTGTGTGTGTGTGTGTGTGTGTGTGTGTGTGTGTGTGTGTGTGTGTGTGTGTGTGTGTGTGTGTGTGTGTGTGTGATTTCAAATTTACTCATGGATGCTTTATTTGTTGGAATTGAAATAGAATGGAGTGATCCTAAACCCTAACAGGAACCAGAACTAGGCCCCATGGAAGAAGGTTTGTTGGCAGCACAGCAAAAAGACAGAATTCATTATTTAGACTCCAGGAATGGATATGTGTCTTTAAATACTATACAGATCTGACAATGTTGTTTAGCCTGACCTGATTTGTCACCTTACGTGACTCTCAATCACTTACCGGGCAATAACACATTCACATCTAGAAGGTACTGCTGTGTCAGTAGAGAGAGGGAGGGTTATAGGAAGGGTGAAGGGTGGTTGTCTGTCTCAGAGTCAAGCAGGGGAGGGGTTCAGGGAGGACTGAGGTGGGGAGAGCAGGGGTTAGAGGTGAGGTGGTTTGTCAGACAGGGAAAGCTGAACAAAATCACACTTACTGGTGTGTGTGTCTGTGTCGTATGTGCGTGCATGCAAGTGTGTATAAGTGTGTTAAAGTCCTGACCCTTAGAGCTTATCTTCAGCCAACTAAACATTAATTACAGCTTCAGTAAAGACCTTAACTTGATCAGTTAAGCAGGACCAGGAATTACAATGTGCCCAATGCTAACATTAGCCACTGAATAAAGTGTAATGTGCAAAGGTGATGGATACTGATGGCACAAGCCCACAGTCAATCAAGCAATGTCAACACAGAAAGCTAGATAGTTAGCCTAGCATCGTTTAGTCACAGTGACCACCATGATAGACAGCAAGCTAGCCATAGTTAACCAAGCATTATTCAGTTACAGCCTTGTCAATACAGACAGCTGGCTAGCCATAGTTAGCTTAGCTTTGCCCAGTGGCCACTGTGTCAATTAATTGTAGCTTCCCTAGCACTGCTCAATGACAGCTTGCCTATGTAAATACAGACATATAGCTTGCCATCGTTAGCCTAGCATCACTCACTTAAGTTACACCAATGACAATAAAGACAGCTGTCTAGTCGTAGTTAGCTTAGCATTGCTCATTGACAGACATGTTAATACTGCTAGCTAGCCACAGATAGTCTAGCATTGATCAGTGGCAAAACTATTTGTTGTTCAACAACAAAATGGCTCTTATGTTACCACACTTATCGTTCTCTGTTCCAGGCCAGGGGTTGTGGTGTGAGAGGCTGGGACTGGGCCCGGAGCATGGAGCTGTGCTAAGGAAGGTTCTAGATCCAAGGCTAGGGGCTGTGATTAAGACCTAGTGTTGGATTGAGGCTGTAATGATGCAGCCACAGAGGCCTTGTTTGTCCAGGTGGAGGGTCCTGCTCTGGTCCACACTACTCCTCCTCAGTCCCCTCAGAGTCACAGGTAAAGACCCATCACCACAACTGTATTATTCTTACCCTGACTGTCTCATAGAAAAAGAAAAAAACACAAGTAGGGAGGGAGGACAGTTCTGTTGAATGGTGTGTGTGTGTTTGTTTCCACATTGTAACTAAAGATGCATTCCAGAGGTTCTGTATATACTTTTTAGCTATTAGTACTGAAAGTAGCACCCACAAGCCAAAACGGGTCCCGAATATTGTGCACATTTTGTACAACACCTGTAACGGTTTTCTAGGTGTGGTGAAGGAGAGTCGGACCAAAACGCAGCGTGTAGATTGCGATCCACGTTTAATGAACAAAAAAAAACGTAACACGAATCTAAAATACAAACACTACAAAACAAAGAACGTAACGAAAACCAAAACAGCCTATACTAGTGAAAACTAACACAGACAGGAACAAGGACACTAAGAACAATCAAATCAAATTGTATGTCACTTACACATGGTTAGCAGATGTTAATGTGAGTGTAGCGAAATGCTTGTGCTTCTAGTTCCGACAATGCAGTAATAACCAACAAGTAATCTAACTAACAATTCCAAAACTACTGTCTTATACACAGTGTAAGGGGATAAAAATATGTACATAAGGATATATGAATGAGTGATGGTACAGAGCAGCACAGGCAAGATACAGTAGATGGTATCGAGTACAGTATATACATATGAGATGAGTATGTAAACAAAGTGGCATAGTTAAAGTGGCTAGTGATACATGTATTACATAAGGATGCAGTTGATGATAGAGTACAGTATATACGTATGCATATAAGATGAATAATGTAGGGTATATAAGGAAGCATTGTTTAAAGTGGCTAGTGATATATTTACATAATTTCCTATCAATTCCCATTATTAAAGTGGCTGGAGTTGAGTCAGTGTCAGTGTGTTGGCAGCAGCCACTCAATGTTAGTGGTGGCTGTTTAACAGTCTGATGGCCTTGAGGTAGAAGCTGTTTTTCAGTCTCTCGGTCCCAGCTTTGATGCACCTGTACTGACCTCCCCTTCTGGATGATAGCGGGGTGAACAGGCAGTGGCTCGGGTGGTTGATGTCCTTGATGGTCTTTATGGCCTTCCTGTAACATCCGGTGGTGTAGGTGTCCTGGAGGGCAGGTAGTTTGCCCCCGGTGATGCGTTGTGCAGACCTCACTACCCTCTGGAGAGCCTTACGGTTGAGGGCGGAGTCTGCCTGGGAGCAAGACATCCTGGTCCGTGACTGGGCTGGATTTCTTCCTGTAGTCCGTGATTGACTGTATTGCCACATGCCTCTTGTGTCTGAGCCGTTGAATTGAGATTCTACTTTGTCTCTGTACTGACGCTTAGCTTGTTTGATAGCCTTGCGGAGGGAATAGCTGCACTGTTTGTATTCGGTCATGTTACCAGACACCTTGCTCTGATTAAAACATGTTACTGGATGTCAGACACCTTGCTCTGATTAAAAGCAGTGGTTCGCACTTTCAGTTTCACGCGAATGCTGCCATCAATCCACGGTTTCTGGTTAGGGAATGTTTTAATCGTTGCTATGGGAACGACATCTTCAACGCACGTTCTAATGAACTCGCACACCGAATCAGCGTATTCGTCAATGTTGTTATCTGACGCAATACGAAACATATCCCAGTCCACGTGATGGAAGCAGTCTTGGAGTGTGGAGTCAGCTTGGTCGAACCAGCGTTGGACAGACCTCAGCGTGGGAGCCTCTTGTTTTAGTTTCTGTCTGTAGGCAGGGATCAACAAAGTGGAGTCGTGGTCAGCTTTTCCGAAAGGGGCAGGGCAGGGCCTTATATGCGTCGCGGAAGTTAGAGTAACAATGATCCAAGGTTTTTCCAACCCTGGTTGCGCAATCGATATGCTGATAAAATTTAGGGAGTCTTGTTTTCAGATTAGCCTTGTTAAAATCCCCAGCTACAATGAATGCAGCCTCCGGATAAATGGTTTCCAGTTTGCAAAGAATTAAATAAAGTTCGTTCAGAGCCATCGATGTGTCTGCTTGGGGGGGATATATACGGCTGTGATTATAATCGAAGAGAATTCTCTTGGTAGATAATGCGGTCTACATTTGATTGTGAGGAATTCTAAATCAGGTGAACAGAAGGATTTGAGTTCCTGTATGTTTCTTTCATCACACCATGTCTCGTTAGCCATAAGGCATATGCCCCCGCCCATCTTCTTACCAGAAAGGTGTTTGTTTCTGTCGGCGCGATGCGTGGAGAAACCCGTTGGCTGCACCGCCTCGGATACCGTCTCTCCAGTGAGCCATGTTTCCGTGAAGCACAGAACGTTACAGTCTCTGATGTCCCTCTGGAATGCTACCCTTGCTCGGATTTCATCAACCTTGTTGTCAAGAGACTGGACATTGGCAAGAAGAATGCTAGGGAGTGGTGCACGGTGTGCCCGTCTCCGGGGTCTGACCAGAAGACCGCCTCGTTTCCCTCTTTTTCTGAGTCGTTTTTTTGGGTCGCTGCATGCGATCCATTCCGTTGTCCTGTTTGTAAGGCAGAACACAGGATCCGCATCGCGAAAAACATATTCATGGTCGTACTGATGGTGAGTTGACGCTGATCTTATATTCAGTAGTTCTTCTCGACTGTATGTAATGAAACCTAAGATGACCTGGGGTTCTAATGTAAGAAATAACACGTAAAAAAAACTGCTTAGTTTCCTAGGAACGTGAAGCGAGGCGGCCATCTCTGTCGGCGCCGGAATACAATCACCTACAAAACAACCAAAGAATATGGCTGCCTAAATATGGTTCCCAATCAGAGACAACGATAAACACCTGACTCTGATTGAGAACCACTCCAGACAGCCATAGACTCTGATAGATCACCCCACTAGCTACAATCCCACTATATACCAAAACCCCAAGACAAAACACACCACAATACAAAAACCCCATGCCACACCCTGGCCTGACCCAATACATAAAGATAAACACAAAATACTTCGACCAGGGCGTGACAACACCATTCATATCGTATGATATGTTAAAAATGTCAATTCGTGCAATATGTTACGAATTTGTAAGTACTTTAATTTAATTTAGACAGAGTTTCCAATGAAGCTGTGTGTAAAAGTGAGCTGTTTTGGTTTATGCAGGGCATCCCTATACAATTGTAGAAGAGGGCTTGCCTTGGGAGGCCGGGAGTGGTGACCAAACTGTGAGACGAGAAAATTGTAAGTAATTGTAGTGTACCGGTATATGTTTATGGCAAATACACCCATCACCACGTTTCCATAAGCTTCTTCCTTCCCTGCTGAAGAAAAACTGAAAATACACACACATGCACACACAGGCCCCAGGGGCCCAAGGCAATGAGTAATTTTTTCCCTCGTCAATCTACACACAATACGCCAAAGCAAAAGGACAAAGCAAAAACAGGTTTACATTTTTTCTTCATATTTATTAAAAAGAAAAGACAGAAATGATTTACATAGGAATTCAGATACTTTGCTATGAGAGTCTAAATTGAGCTCATGTGCATCCTGTTTCCATTGATCATCCTTGAGATGTTTTGTAACGCTCGTCGTCGTAAGGAAGAGTGGACCAAAGCGCAGCATGGAAAGTGTTCATGATCTATATTGTCAAGAATCACTCAAACAAAAATAACGAATACAAAAACGAAAGCGAAAAGTTCTGTCAGGCACAGATACTGAATGGAAAACAACACCCCACAAAACCCAAACGGAAAATTACAACTTATATATGATCCCCAATCAGAGACAACGATAGACTGCTGCCTCTGATTGGGAACCACACTAGGCAAAAACAACAAAGAAATAGACAACATAGAATGCCCACCCCAAATCACACCATGACCTAACCAAATAGAGAAATAAAACGGCTCTCTAAGGTCAGGGCCCAACAACATTTCTTCAACTTCATTGGATTCCACCTGTGGTAAATTTAAATTGATTGGACATGATTTGGAAAGGCACACACCTGTCTATATAAGTTCCCACAGTTGACAGTGTATGTCAGAGCAAAAACCAAGCCATGAGGTCAAAGGAATTGTCTGTAAAACTCTGAGACAGGATTGTGTCGAGGCATAGATCTGGGGAAGGGTACTAAAAAATTAACACAGTGGCCTCCTTCATTTCTAAATGGAAGAAGTTTGGAACCACAAAGACTCTTCCAAGAGCTGGCCGCCCGGCCAAACTGAGCAGTCGGGGTAGAAGGGCCTTGGTCAGGGAAGTTCCTCTGTGGAGATGGGAGAACATTTCAGAAGGACAACCATCTCTGCAGCACTCCAACAATCAGGCCTTTATGGTAGAGTGGCCAGACGGATGCCACTCTTCAATAAAAGGCACATGACTGCCTGCTTGGAGTTTGCCAAAAGGCACTTAAACGAATCTCAGACAATGAGAAGCAAGATTCTCTAGTCTGATGAAACCAAGATTGAACTTTTTGACCTGAATGCCAAGCATCATATCTGGAGGAAACCTGGCACCATTCCTACGTTGAAGAACGGTGGTCGCAGCATCATGTTGTGGGATGTTTTTCGGCGGTAGGGACTGGGAGACTAGTCAGGATCGAGGGTAACATGAACAGACCAAAGTACAGAGAGATCCTTGATGAAAACCTGCTCCAGCGCGCTCAAGACCTCAGACTGGGGCGAAGGTTCACCTTCCAACAGGACAACAACTCTGAGCACACAGCCAAGACAACACTTGGGGACAAGTCTCTGAATTTCATTGAGCGGCCCAGCCAGAGCTCGGACTTAAACCCGATCGAACATCTCTGTAGAGACTTGAAGATAGCTGTGATATTTCAGCATTTATTATTTCATAAATTAATATAAATTTGCTAAAATCTGTTTTTGCTTTGTCCTAATGGAGTATTGTGTGTTGTTTTTCTAGGGAAAAAACAGGTGAATCAATTTTAGAATACGGATGTAATGGCTGTAAATGTGGAAAAGGTCAAGGGGTCTGAATACTTTCCGAAGGCACTGTATATATGTGTGTGCATGCCTATTGGTTTTCAAATCAACTTTCTTTCATTGTCTAGCAGCCAAAGGCATTAACCTAGTCATATTAGCAACCAATGATAGATGTTGCAACTCCCCTCTTTCAAAATTTCTAAAGATATTTTTATCTCTGTACATGAAACCTTTTGCATGAGCTGTGCGCATTTTAGAAGTGTTTTGCAGCCAATTGCATTTTGGAACATTTGCGAGTATGCCTACCACTGTGGACATATTGCTGCACTTAAAATGTGAAGAAATTATAGTTTATCAACATTTTAAGCTAAACATTCTGATCTGTTCCATCAGCCTTATTAATTGATACACTGTATACCTCCACTACACCACACTACTTTGATAAGCATTGTGAGTAACCGCAATACCCACAAGAAAAGTGGGTATACGGTGTATACTGGGTATACCCTCCACTCCACATCTGCTGGTCAGACCAGCTTGACCAGCATGGACCAGCTTGAAATTTACAAGCAGTCTGTGTTGTTTTTTTCAGCAGGGTTGGTACACCTTCTTGTAGGCTGTTCTGTTATTGCTTTGCCAGAATTCATGTATTTATTGATTAAATCCATTAGCTGAAATAACCTTTAAATATCTACCGAAAAGGTGTTTGTTGTCAGCAGAAATTGTCCTTCCTGCATGGCTTATATCCCAAAGGCTCAGCACTTTGTCTGATTGGCTACTGTGCTAATCATAGACTTGTCTGACTGGCAGGGAACCCATGTCTGGAGGGCCAGGATGTGTTTTCCACGGTTAGAGAGAACAGCATGATGGGAGAATTTATCATTGAGCTTAACACAGAGCTGACAGCCAATGATGTTGTCTGGAACCTAACTGGGGAGGATGCTGATTGGTTCTTCCTGGAAGGGCGGAGCATCAGACTCAAGGCCCCATTGGACAGAGTTCTGGACCGGGAGGTAATCTTAAAAATGTTATTGCAATTTTGTTACAATGATGATAGGATTTGGTCTTGGTTTGGAACAGGTAGAACTGAGCGATTTCTGCCAGATAGGGCAGCTTCAAAGTCAAAATTGTTAACATTAATGATAATAAAAAGTAGCTTTTTGGTCTTAATTTAAGGTTAGGGTTAAGCATTAGGATTAGCAGTGTGGTTAAGGTTAGAGTTAAAATTAGCAGGGCCAGATTAAGAAATCATAGGTGGTAGTTTCCATTTAAATCAGGACTGACAGCCATTGTTAGTGTACCCATGAGTGTACCTATGAGTGTAACAGTCATATTGCCAGGGTAATAGTATGTCTATTTGACCACATTGCAACAAGCTGTATATCTGGCGTGCATGCTGCCCAAATTGCGGCCTTCCCGACTGTAGGCATACTGGTAACTGACGAAATAAAGGAAACACTTGAGTAAGCGAAGATTACGTTATGGTGTGGGGTGCATTTTCCTTGCATATTCTTTTGAACATTGAGAGCAGGCTCCTATGGTTGGAATAACCATTTTTGTGTGTATTTGTGTGTGTGTGTTTCAGGTTCAGGGCCCAGTCCTGATGGCAGCGTTGACCTGCTTTGAGGAGGACATTGTGCAGGTAGAGACTATTCATTTCTGGAAATATATATGTCCCTTTTACCACAGTGATTTTATTATGGATCCCAAACTTTGAAATGTGTGTGTGTGTTTCAGAGTGAGTACAGGATCATGGTGGAGATTCTGAATGAGAATGATAACACTCCTGAGTTTGTGGAGAGCACCATTCAGCCTCGCAGCATCAGTGAGGTAAGTAGACTACACATGTAAGCGCGCGCGCACACACACACACACACACACACACACACACACACACACACACACACACACACACACACACACACACACACACACACACACACACACACACACACACACACACACACACACACACACACACACACACACACACACACACACACACACACACACACACACTGACACAGACTATTGCGTGCTGTCTAGCTGGCTGAGGTGAATACAGTGGTGTTTACAGTCCAGGCCACAGATGCAGATGATGACACCATCATGTACTCCATCGACCAGACCTCGGTACAGTATTAATAACGTTTTATACATAAATATACACCAGGTCTCCTTACTGCATCAATAATGTTGTGCATTTAAATGAGTGTGTACAGTATTTGTGGGTGGTATCTGTTCCAGCCTGATGCTGCATACTTCAGAGTGGATCTTCCTAACAGTGGAGAGGTGATACTGGCCAAGCCTCTGGACTACGAGACCAAAACACAACTAGAGATTACCATATCCGCTTTGGTATACTAATAGACCTACTGCTACTGAAAGAGTTTGGCTGCTCCTACAATCTGCGTGATATATTTTGTGAATAATGCACACCAATCAGATTGCATGACTGGAACTGTTCCACCAACCAGTCTGTTTCAGTCTGATACGGTCTGTGTGTGTGTGTGTCTATTTATGTATGTGTAGGAGATTAACACTGCAGAGAAGTTCAACACCAGTGCCATCCTGATCGTGAATATCTTGGACAGAGACGACCAGTACCCACATTTCCTGCCATGCACGCCCATCTCCAACAACCAATCAAATCGTGTCTGCACCAATCCCATCTACATGGTTAACATCACAGAAGGCGAACAGGTTAGTGACCAGGGTTCGGGTGGTAGGTGTTGGTGGTAGGTGTCGGTGGTTAGCGGTTAGGGACTGATGTATTGTGTTAATGTTGTCTGTTATAGGACATTCTTCTGGACTTCTCTCCCGGGCCAATCAATGCTGTGGATGGAGACAGAGGCCTCAGTACACCTCTCAGCTACAGCATCCTGTCAGGTAACACACACACACATCGTTTAACTTTACAATGAAATGCAGAATAATATTAGGAGCTGATAACATAGATAGCTACATGTTGTCAGGGGCTGATGGCGGGCATTTCGTGATGGATGAGCTGACAGGGGAGGTGCGTCTGACAAGAGGAGTAGAGAACAGACTACAGACACCCACACTACACCTCCAAGTCATGGTGAGACACACACACACTTATGCAGACTTACACTCAGTGGACAGTTTATAAGGTACTCCTGGGCTTTTCACGCATGACAGTGTCTAGGGTTTACCAAGACTTGTGAGGCAAACAAAAAACATCCCGTATCCAGTTAGTGGTAGTCCTGTGGGTGAAAACAGCTCGTTGATGAGAGGTCGAAGGAGAATGGCAAGAAGCATTCAAGCTAACAAGTGGGCCACAAACAGGCAAATAACAGCGCAGTAAAACGGTGGTGAACAGAACGGCATCTTGGAACGCACAACTCATTGGTCCTTGTCACGGATGGGCTATTGCAGCAGCCGACCACACCAGAAGAAGCGGCTCCAGTAGGCATGCAATCACCAACACTGGACAATTGAGGAGTGGAAAAACATTGCCTGGTCCGACGAATCCAGATTCCTGTTGCGCCATGCTGATGGCAGAGTCCATGGCCCCATCCTGCCTGGTGTCAACGGTACAGGCTGGTGGCGGTGGTGTAATGGTGTGGGGAATGTTTTCCTGGCACATGTTAGGTCCTTTGATTCCAATTGAGCAATGTTTCCATGTCCTGAAGAATTCAGCATGTTCTGGAGATAAAAGAGGGTCCGACCCGGTACTTCATGGGTCTACCTAATAAACTGTCCACTGAGTGTATAAACGAGTATGGCTACTGAACAAAACCATTATTAATGGAAACTTTCTCCCCCTCCTCAGGCATACCAGAGGAATGACCCTTTGAAGTATTCAGTTACCACAGTGGTGGTCTGTGTTGTTGCTGTCAACCACTTTCCTCCTCAGTTCAGTTGGCCTGAATACCATGGCTTTGTCATTGAAGGCGACAGCCCTGCCTCACTGGTCAACACTTACGGCAACACTGTGCTGCTGATACAGACACAGGACAGGGACTTCTCTGATGTATGCACACACGCACACACACACACACATACACACAGCTATACATGCATAATATAATATTCTGTAACTTCAACTCTCTCTTCTCTCAATCGGTAGGGCATCAATCCCAATATGCACTACTCCCTGAGGTCCTCGTCCAATCACACACAGTTCTACCACATCACACAGGAGGGGCTTCTGATCGCCAGAACCAATCAGCTATGGCCATCACAGACACACAGTCTGAAGGTGGGCTTTGATTGGACAGAAGAGTAGTACCAGAGAACAACCTAATTACTCTCTATTGAGGATGGACAAGCTGCATTGGTGAAGCTGATGTTGATGACAATGATATCCTGCAGGTAGTGGCTGTGGATTTGGAGTCAGGTGAAATGGACACGGCTCTCATAAAGGTGGAGGTGCTGTTTGAAGGACAAACAGGTAACACACACACATAATGGGAATCTGTGTGGTCATACTTGCTCTGCAGTTCATCATCAGTGTCTGTATGTACAAAACATGACATAGACTGACCAGTCGTATCCAGGTGAAGACCTGTTATTGATGTCACTTGTTAAATCCACTTCAACAAGTGTGGATGACAGGGACCTCTACAGGATCATTTTTACACACCCCTGTGGGATGGTTGAGCTAACATAGGCTAATGCGATTAGCATGAGGTTGTCAGAAACAAGAACATTTCCCAGGACATAGACATATCTAATGTTTACAGAAAACAAGAAAAGTTAACTTAAATTCTTGTTAATCTAACTTCACTGTCCAATTTACAGTAGCTATTACAGTGAAATAATACCGTGCTATTGTTTGAGGAGAGTGCACAATTATGAACTTGAAAATGTATTAATAAACCAATTAGGCACATTTGGGCAGTCTTGATACAACATTTGAACAGAAATGCAATGCTTCATTGGATCAGTCTAAAACTTTGCACATACACTTCTGCCATCTAGTGGCCAAAATCTAAATTGTGCCTGAGCTGGAGTAATACAATTTGGCCTTTCTCTTCGATTTTAAAGATGATGGTACAAAAAAAAAAAAAATGCATGTTTTTTTCTTTGTATTATCTTTTACCAGAACTGATGTGTTATATTCTCCAACATTCATTTCACATTTCCACAAACTTCAAAGAGTTTCCTTTGAAATGGTATCAAGAATATGCATATCCTTGCTTCAGGTCTTGAGCTACAGGCAGTTAGATTCGGGTATGTAATTTTAGGCGAAAATTTAAATAAAGGGTTCTATCCTTAGAAGGATTTTTAAGCCTTTACACAATTGAGACATGGATTGTGTATGTGTACCATTCTGAGGGTGAACTGACAAGACTAAATATTTCAGTGCTTTTGAACGGGTATGGCATTAGGTGCCAGGCGCACCAGTTTGAGTGTGTCAAGAACTGCAGCTCTGCTGGGTTTTTCACGCTCAATAGTTTCCTGTGTGTATCAAGAATGGTCCACCACCCAAAGGACATCCAGCCAACTTGACACAGCTGTGGGAAGCATTGGAGTCAACATGGGCCAGCATCCCTGTGGAATGCTTTCAATACCTTGTAAAGTCCATGCTCAGACTAATTGAGTCTGTTCTGAAGGAAAAAGGGGGTGCAACTCAATATTAGTAATGTTTTCTAAGGTTTTGTACATTCAGTGTATGATAAACAGAGTAGCAGCAGCGTATATGACTATATGTGAGTGGGTGTGCCTGTGTCTCGAGTCAGTATAAATGGTGTTCCTAATGTTTTGTACACTTTGTGTGTGTGTGTGTGTGTGTGTGTGTGTGTGTGTGTGTGTGTGTGTGTGTGTGTGTGTGTGTGTGTGTGTGTGTGTGTGTGTGTGTGTGTGTGTGTGTGTGTGTGTGTGTGTGTGTGTGTGGGTGCAGTTCCTCAGGGCCAATTGGGGGATGGGCTTCTTCCTGGTAGCTGTGCAGTGGGCAAGGCTATGGGTATGGTCATCCTGGGGCTGACTCTGTTAGGCTGCACTCTGTATGCACTGCAGCATGTACTCCAGACATACAGAGGACTGAAGGACCCAGAGGACAGGGGCTGTATAGCCCAGGGGAAGCACCCCAACGTGGTGGGATACACTGACACCTCACCCTGACCCCTAACCTTTTAACTTTTAAGCTCTAACATTTACACATTCTGGTCCTGTGCTCTGACCTGTGTGTCTCTCTGTCTCCTCTCCCCTGCTGGTTTAGAGATTACAATGCTTCCAACTGGTGAGTCTCTCCTCCTCTCAGCCCCTGTGTGTGTGTGTGTGTGTGTGTGTGTGTGTGTGTGTGTGTGTGTGTGTGTGTGTGTGTGTGTGTGTGTGTGTGTGTGTGTGTGTGTGTGTGTGTGTGTGTGTGTGTGTGTGTGTGTGTGTGTGTGTGTGTGTGTGTGTGTGTGTGTGTGTGTGTGTGTGTGTGTGCGCCTGTGTGTGTGTCATACAGGGCATAGTGTAGCCATCTTGTTGTGTGTGTGTTTTTTCTCCCCAGGTGAGTCACAGTAGTCCCATGCCAGTACTGGATGAGGTGAAATTTAAAAAAGAGGGTCTGAGCAGCTCCACCTCCAAGCTACTGGGCAGTCAGAGCATCTACAGTCCTGCAGACTTCAACTCTTCTCCACTCAATGTTTTACCTGTAGCTATACCCTCAACGACCTACATCCAGCCTATACTACCCAGCACCACTCCTACAGACCCCAGTCATTGCCCTGCTTCACCCAACTCCTCCCATACACCTGCTACAACCACCACACCTGAACTACTCACAACATCCACTCAACCCTTGGACAACTCTAGCTTTAACACACCCACACTCCCCACACCTACCCCGAATCTGATGGATGAACCTTTATCTACAGACAGATTTTCACATACACACCCCTTCCCTATTGCAGAAGAGGTAGGTACACCCACTCAGGTAGAAGAGACTCCTAAAGACACCCACCCACCTACCTCACCTACCCAACAGCAGGTACACACACCTTTACCTCCTCCCATTCCTATCAACTCACCCCCCCATGCCACCCCACCTACCTCAATTACCACACCTCTCCCTCTTTCACCTGCTGCAGACCCAATACACACTCCAGAGTGTACAGGAGATACTCACACACCTTTACTTACTCCACCCTGTCCAGAGCAGGACAGCGTTGGGACACCCCCACCTAAACCCACTACAGGGCAGGCACACATACCTGTACTGACCACGCCCACCCCAGAGCAGGTAGGACCACCAGGGTACCCTGAGAAGTGCAAACTCTCCACACACAGCCCTGAGACAGCCTCCATTTGGGATGATGACTGCTTCCTGGGGGATGAGGAGGCCATCAGGACCAGTGATGATGATGAGGATGAAGAGCTGGTGAGACTCTGTTTTCGAGTACAGCCCACATTCCTGATAACAGACTATGACAATGACATCACTACTGAGATCCCCCCTAGCAGTGGAGAGGACGAGGGGACTGAAAATGGCGAAGGAGTGGAGAGAGCGATGGAATTGATGGAGGGAGACAAGGGAGAGAGAGGCAGTGATTATATGGAAGGAAAGGGGGGTCATTTGGAGAGCGAAGCAGAGAGCTTGAAACAGGGGAATCAATCATCTCAACCCTGTAATACCGAGCAGGAAGTATCAGTGGGCCAATCAGAGGAGAGATAGACAGTAACCCAGCAACACTCTCTAACTAAAAGTATCTTTGGTGAGTTGCTGAGGCCAAAGATGTCGGAACGCTCTGAAACACACCCATATAAACACACACAGAAACACACACACACATACAGTACACTGATGACATAGGAACATCCTAGACTTGCCTCAACCAAGTGTAAATGAAACACAACACAACAGGCCATGTGTCTGAGATATAGGCTACACTTCACTTGTAACATAGGCCTATGACTTGAGTTTGTTGTGTTGCTGTGTTGTTGTTCTTATTGTGTTGAATGGACTCCTGCACACTGTGTGTAGGCCTACTTACAAATAAATATGTATCGTGCATCTGTTTATTGTCAACCCCTATAACCATTCTTATTTAGTTGGAACTAAAACACCCCTGTGATCCTTGATGGAAAATAACAGCTCAGACCAGCATACATTTCAAGCTGTTCCATGCTAGACCATTCCGGTCTATACTGGTCAATGCTTGTTGGATCTTGGTCAAGCTGGTATGACCAGCATGATCCAGCTGGTCAAGCTGGTCTGACCTGGTTGGTCTGGTCTAGTTGGTTCTGCTGGGCAACCAGCCTTCGTTGTGTTTTCGCTGGTGACGAGCCTTTGTTGTGTTTTCCCTGGTGACCAGCCCTTGTTGTGTATTCGATGGCAGCCCAGCAATCGTTGTGTTTTCGCTGGTGACCACTTTGTTGTGTTTTCCCTGGGGACCAGCCCTTGTTGTTGTATTTTTGCAGGTGACCAGATTTTGTTGTGTTTTTTTTGCTGGTGACCAGGCATCACTGTGTATTGGACACTGGTGACAAGCATAAACTAAAGTCACATCAAGTCACATTATGATGGTTTACCAAGTGATGTTTAATTCCTATTGGAATTCATCCAGAGTGGATTCCCACAATCCCACAATGAGAATGACTACAAGGGTTAGAAAGAACAAATCAGACCACACTCTTAGAAAAAAGGGTGCTATCTAGAAGCTTAATCAAAGGGTTTGTTGGCTATCCCTATAGGAGAACCCTTTCTACAGAGGGTTCTACATGGAACCCAAAAGGGTTCTACATGGAACCAAAAAAGGGTCATCCTATGAGGACAGCCAAAGAACCCTTTTGGAACCCTTTTTTCTAAGAGAGTACCTAAACCAGGGGTTCTCAAACTTGAGAAAAATCATCAGGGACCCCCTCATAATCTCAACACAACTCGAGTTAAATAAAAATAGCATACATGGCTGGACGGACTGATTTTGTTCCAGTACTGCTCTGGGCTTGCTCTGCCAAGCATTTTTCATTTCCTTCATCACTGTTATTTTAATTGGGCCTATTCTGTTATTTAGCTCACCCACCACTAATGCACAGAGATGTTGATAGTCGACCAAGAAATAGGTCACACAGCCTGCAGAAGCCCCAGAGACGTTTGATTTCTATATAGACTATTGTTAAAGAAAAGAGGAGTCTATCAACTGTAAAATGTGAGCACAACAGAGACAGTTACAACTGAAGAATCTGATAATCAATAGATTAGAGAAAAATCAGTTTTTTAACACAGCTGCAGCATATCAGGTAGGTCCATGTTTAATAGCCTACCACGTTGTTGAAATGTTGAATCTTTTTAGGATGGCCTACCAAATTATATTTTTAACCACTTAAAAATTAAGGTCCACCCATTATTCAATGTCATCTAAAATTTGAATAGGTATCCGTCAATACAGGGTGTCTCCTATCCAGCCGTACCATACAGTCTTTGGTATGACTTAGTACCATATATGGGCAGCCATAAAGCCATAAAAGTGAAAGTCATACCCATGAGTCCATCTCAAGATAGCCTAGAGAAGGGGGGGGGGGGGTCAAATTAATCAGTTGGTTCTTACGAACAAAAGTAGCCTATTGTCAATGTTCTCCACCCAGTGACAACATCTTTGCGCACAAAAAGTGTTAGACTGTGAGGCAGGTGAAATTAAAGATGGATAGTCAGGGCCAGCAGCAGGACAAATCAGTTGGACCTTTTATTTCCATAGGTGGGCACTGTTGCTAGCGAATTTGGAACATTGTATCAACTAGCCAATTTCGGGCCCTCAGAGTTTCTTGTGCCAGTAAGCTTGGGACAGACAGCTGTTTTTTAGGACATTTACACTGGATACAGTGGGGCAAAAAAGTATTTAGTCAGCCACCAATTGTGCAAGTTCTCCCACTTAAAAAGACGAGAGAGGCCTGTAATTTTCATCATAGGTACGTGTTGCCCAGCAACAGCCCCAAAACATCACTGCTCTAGAGGAGATCTGCATGGAGGAATGGGACAAAATCCCAGCAACATTGTGTGAAAACCTTACAGAAAGACTTACAGAAAACGTTGCCAACAAAGGGTATATAACAAAGTATTGAGATAAACTTTTGTTATTGACCAAATATTTATTTTCCACCATAATTTGCAAATAAATTCATTAAGAATCCTACAATGTGATTTTCTGGATTTTATTTTTTCATTTTGTCTGTCAAAGTTGAAGTGTACCTATGATGAAAATTACAGGCCTCTCTCATCTTTTTAAGTGGGAGAACTTGCACAATTGGTGGCTGACTAAATACTTTTTTGCCCCACTCTATATGGGATCATCAGATCATGATATTTTGTTCTTTCACACTGAGACTTGGTGATTATCGAGGCTGTGAGTGTTGGAAAGATTTTTCAAATACTGAGTAACTATCATTCGCAAAGGCTTCATTGACTTGTGTGAGGCAAAGAAAAATGACTGAGCTCGGCTAGTTAGTGGTGTATGTGGTGAGTTAAGACAATCCGACATTGCCAAATGGGCACTTTAGTACATATGCATGCATTCTGGAGAGAGACGCACCATGTCTTTGCCACGCACCCCTCCCCTACTTCTTGATGCAACATTTTAAATTGTACGCAAGACACATTATCTGAACACATACAGTGCATTCGGAAAGTATTCATACCCCTTGACTTTTTCCACATTTTATTATGTTACAGCCTCAGGCTGAAATGTATTACATTTTTTTCCTAATCAATCTACACACAATACCCCATAATGACAAAGTGAAAACAAGTTTCTAGAAAATTTTTAAACATGTACTAAAAATAAAAAACAGAAATACCTTATTTACATAATTATTCCGACGCTTTGATTTGAGACTTCAAATTGAGATCAGGTGCATCCTGTTTCCATTAATCATAATTGCATTTTTTCTACAACTTGATTGGAGTCCACCCGTGGTAAATTCAATTGATTGGACATGATTTGGAAAGGCACACACCCGTCTATATAAGGTCCCACAGTTGACAGTGTATGTCACAAAAAAACTAAGCCTTGAGGTCAAAGGAATTGTCCGTAGAGCTCCGGGACAGGATTGTGTCGAGGCACAGATCTGGGGAAGGGTACCCAAAAAATAGTGCAGTATTGAAGGTCCCCAAGAACACAGTGGCCTCCATCATTCTTAAACCACCAAGACTCTTCCTAGAGCTGGCCGCCCGGCCAAACTGAGCAATTGGGGGAGAAGGGCCTTGGTAGGGAGCTTACCAAGAACCCGATGATCACTCTGACAGAGCTCCAGAGGCCGTCTGTGGAGATGGGAGAACCTTCCAGAAGGACAACCATCTCTGCAGCACTCCACAAATCAGGCCTTTAGAGTGGCCAGACAGAATCCACTCCTCAGTAAAAGGCACATGGCAGCCCACTTGGAGTTTGCCAAAAGGCACCTAAAGAACTCTCAGACCATGAGAAAGATTCTCTAGTCTGATAAAACCAAGATTGAACACTTTGGCCTGAATGCTAAGCGTCACGTCTGGAGGAAACCTGGCACGATCCCTACGGTGAAGCATAGTGGTGGCAGCATCATGCTGTGGGGATGTTTTTCAACAGCAGGGACTGGGAGACTAGTCAGGATCGAGGGAAAGATCAACGGAGCAAAGTATAGAGTGATTCTTGATGAAAACCTGCTCCAGAGCGCTCTGGCCCTCCGACTGGGGCGTAGGTTCACCTTCCAACAGGATAACGACCCTAAGCACACAGCCAAGACAACACAGGAGTGGCTTCGGGACAAGTCTCTGAATGTCCTTGAGTGGCCCAGCTAGAGTCCGGACTTAAACCCGATTGAACATCTCTGGAGAGACTTGAAAATAGCTGTGCAGCGACGCTCCCCATCCAACCTGACTGAGCTTAAAACTTCTTAGGGCTGAAATCCCGTTAACGGGATGATATGACAACAGCCAGTGAAAGTGCAGGGCGCCGAATTCAAAACAACAGAAATCTCATAAATAAAATTCCTCAAACACACATTTATCTTATACCGTTTTAAAGGTCATCTTGTTGTTAATCCCACCACAATGTCCGATTTCAAATAGGCTTTACAGCGAATGCACCACAAACGATTATGTTAGGTCACCACCAAGCCACAGAAAAACACAGCCATTTTTCCAGCCAAAGAGAGGAGTCACAAAAATCAGAAATCGAGATAAAATTATTCACTAGCCTTTGATGATCTTCATCAGATGATACTCATAGGACTTCATGTTACACAATACATGTATGTTTTGTTTGATAAAGTTCATATTTATATAAAAAATCGGAGTTTACATTGGCGCGTTACATTCACTAGTTCCAAAAACATCCAGTGATTTTGCATAGCCACATCGATTCAACAGAAATACTCATCATAAATGTAGATGAAAATACAAGTTATACACATTCAATTATAGATATCCCTCTCCTTAATGCAACCGCTGTATCAGATTTCAAAAAAACTTTACTGAAAAAGCAAACCATGCAATAATCTGAGACGGCACTCAGAAAAATAATGAAATTATCCGCCATGGAGTCAACAGAAACCAGAAATCACATTACAAATATTCCCTTACCTTTGATGATCTTCATCAGAATGCACTCCCAGGAATAATGTCCATTATTTATGCCCAAGTAGCAACTTTTGTTAGGGCTTAGGTATAGAAATCCAAACGCTCGTGCAGGTCCCACATAACTTCGGACAAACATTTCAAAAAGTAATATTGCAAGTCGATTAAACATTTCAAACAAAGTATAGAATCAATCTTTAGGATGTTTTTATCATAAATCTTCAATAAGGTTCCAACCGGAGAATTCCTTTGTGTATAGAGAAGCCATGGAACGCAGGTCGATCATCATGTGAAATGCACATGACCAGGAAATGGCTCTCTGCCAGTAACCTGACTCATTCAGCTCTTATTGAGCCCCACAACACAGTAGAAACTTCATTCAAGTTTCTAGAGACGGTTGACATCTAGTGGGAGCCCTAGGAAGTGCAACTTCATCCATATCCCACTGTGAATTTAATAGGGGCTGGGTTGAAAATCGACCAACCTCAGATTTCTCACTTCCTGTTTGGATTTCTTCTCAGGTTTTTGCCTGCCATATGAGTTCTGTTATATTCACAGATATCATTCAAACAGTTTTAGAAACTTCAGAGTGTGTTCTATCCAATACTAATAATAATATGTACATATTAGTAACTGGGACTGAGGAGTAGGCCGTTTATTCTGGGCACCTTTCATCCAAGCTACTCAATACTGCCCATGCAACCATAAGAAGTTAATAAAGAGGATCTGCAGAGAAGAATGGGAGAAACTCCCCAAATACAGGTGTGCCATGCTTGTAGCGTCATACCCAAGAAGACTCAATTCTGTAATCACTGCCAAGGGTGTTTCAACAAAGTACTTAAAAAACTGAAAATATTTTACCTTTATTTAACTAGAAAATAACAAATTCTCATTTACAATAACAGCCTACCAAAAGGTAAAAGGCCTACCGCAGGGACAGGGGCTGGGATTAAAAACAAAAATACATTTATAAAAATATAGGACAAAACACACATCACAACAAGAGAGACAACACCACATTACATAAAGAGAGATCTAAGACAACAACATAGCATGACAGCAACACATGACAACACAGCATGGTAGCAACACAACATGACAACAACATGGGAGCAACACAACATGGCAGCAGCACAACATGGTAGTAGCACAAAACAGGGTACAAACATTATTTGGCACAGACAACAGCACAAAGGGCTAGAAGGTAGAGACAACAATACATCATGCAAAGCAGACACAACTGTCAGTGACAGTGTCCATGATTGATTCTTTGAATGAAGAGATTGAGATAAAACGTATATTTATATTTCTTCTAAACTTTGGGCAAAAATGTAATGGGGTTTTGAAACATTTTTTTCAAATAGGGTTTTCAAGCTTCTGAATATTGCGGGTAAATGCTACCAGTAGAAGCCAATGTTTCAAATAGGCCTAGCTGGTGCATCACTATCACTAGCTATCACTAGCTAATAAGGATGAAATCCGAGCACGAGCATGGAGCGTGACTGGGTCAAGCTTAGAGGAGCTTATGAAGTTGCTGGAGCCGATTGCAATCCATTTACTGACCTGTAACATGGCCAAGCTAGAGCAGCTAGAGCAGCTTGTGAAGTTGTTGGAACCGTTCACAATTCATTTACTGACCTGTAACATGGCCAAGCTAGAGCAGCTTGTGAAGTTGTTGGAACCGTTCGCAATTCATTTACTGACCTGTAACATAGAGCAGCTTGTGAAGTTGTTGGAACCGTTCACAATCCATTTACTGACCTGTAACATGACAAATAGAGCAGCTTGTGAAGTTGTTGGAACCGTTCGCAATCCATTTACTGACCTGTAACATGGCCAAGCTAGAGCAGCTTGTGAAGTTGTTGGAACCGTTCACAATTCACACTGACCAACTTCAAATGGACAGCAAGTCACTGTCTGATGTGATGTCGTGCCTTCTCAACCTTGAGGCACACTTGCAGTCAACTACTGTTGCATAACAGTTGGCACAGGTCTTCCTGAATTCAATGTGAGATGGGCCCAAGTGTGTCTCTGTTACTTTGCTCAACAGACATGGAGCCACTGATGAGGGAAGCAGTCTTTTGTACTTCAGTAAATACGAGAGTACAGCCGTGGAGCTGCAGGACCCCAGAAAGATGCCAGCACGTTGAATCAGATATATGGAATGGGTTACAAGGTTACGATTAGTATGCAAGATACTTATAATTCACTGCAGACAGCATCTCATTGTGTAGAGACCAGGGTCTGTCCCTGGAGCCATCTCTCCCTGGTACCTTATAGAACAGAAACATTAACTCATGCTCTGGAACGCGGTATCACCAAAAGACATCGTAAATCTTCCAGAGGCCCATCCTCAGTACAACACACACAGATGAGCATTCTAACCGCCCCTTATTCGGTTGAATAAAACAATCATTTGATGCAATAACAGCATTAAAACATAATCCTTTAATTTCTGTTCTGACAAGATAAACCAGAAAATCTTGTTTGGTTGAACAGAAACACACACACCACACACAGGCTGGAGTGAAATGGTAGAAGAAGAAGTGTTGCATTGCTTATGTTTTTGCTGTTGTTGCAGCTATTTTTATTAACCATATTTGATGGGGTTAGTCAGCGATACATGTTTAATATTACATGAACAAAACAGGTCAAACTACAGGTTGGAAGGCAAATGGATCCTGCTGAAAAGAGAAGACTATTCTATCTGTAAACTATCAAGTTATCAACTTCCAAATAGGCCTATTGAGTGAACAGCATTGTTTTACCAAGCGAGAGAATAGCTTTTGATATGAGTGCATCAGGGGGCACCAGTGAGTGAGCTGAGCGTCATTGGGTGAGTCAGTGAAACAGGAAAAAAATGTAGGACTATAATTTCCTTCTCATATTGTACAATATGAATGTCTCCACACACCTACAGTAGGTCTAGGTTGTTGATAAGTTATAGACAAGTTTGCTATTATTTATCTCATTGTCAGTTTGTCAGTGTCAAAGTAACCTGTCATTTTGATCATTTGAGAAGTTTAAAAAAATATTCAGCTAAAGTCTCATCATCTAAAATGATGTATAATTGGATGAAATGCATTTACAATGGCCACATTTCCCCCAAACCCTAGAGTACAAAAAAATCCCCATGTGTGCAACTTCTGCAATCACCTCTACTCTACTGATCTATACCAGTAAGCAAAAACAATGATAATACATGCAATGCTTTATTATAAAGGATATTTTTATCATGCCTTCTGCTACCTCAGAGCACACTGGGTCACCCCCCTCTTGGGCTCACTTGAGGTGGCCATTATGGCATGAAGGCCAGATTGGGAAATTAGCCGGGACACCGGGGTTAACACCCCTGCTCTTATGATAAGTGCCATGGGATCTTTAGTGACCACAGAGTCAGGACACCTGTTTAACATCCCATCTGAAAATAAGCACCCTACACAGGGAAATGTCCCCAATCACTGCCCTGGGTGATTGGGATATTTTTTTAGACCTAGGGAAAAGGTGCCTCCTACTGGCCCTCCAACAGGGACTGTTTTTCGTGATTGGCAAGTCAGTTAAGAACAAATTCTTATTTACAACAACAGCCTAGGAACAGTGGGTTAACTGCCTTGTTCAGTTGCAGAACGACAGATTTTTACTTTGTCAGCTCGGGGATTCGATCTAGTAACCTCTCGTTTCTGGCCCAACAGTCTAACCACAAGGCTACCTGCCGCCCAATAAATTAACCAGGACTAACCCTGCTTAGCTTCAGAAGCAAACCAGCAGTGGGATGCAGGGTGGTATGCTGCTGGCATACTTACCTGCAATTGTATTTGCTAAAGCCTGTTTTGGCTAAACGCTGTTCGCTGACAGATTAGCCGTGCATTCCCGACTGTAGGGAAGCCTCGTGATTGGGCTACACACAATCCACATCTAGACAATGTTTTATCATCTGTGGCTAAATTATAAGCCTACTCCTGGTGTAGTATTCAGAATTATTTCATTTATTTCTGATCATTCTATAAATTTGGCAAATGTATTTCAATTGATCAGGGGCAGCACCTCCAGAACCCTTCATGTGGCTATTATTCTATTAGGAAATCAATTATGAAGTGCAAGGATGGAGAGATGAGAGCTGCAAGCTCATGTCTATCAGCAGCACAAGCTCACACTGAAGTCGTGCAATTATGTACAAAAAGCATTTCAGCAGAGTTTGTGTGTTTTTTTGGCTCAAATAATGTGAAAAGATTCACATTTTTGTACGACTTAATTTGTTAGAAAAAAAACATTTTGGGGGGCAAAATTCTAAACAATCTATTGAAAGTTATTAAAGCAATGCATGATGGGCAATGGTGTTCTACACTGCCTTATTTTTGTGTCCCACATTTATTTATATAAAAAACAAATGTGTTAACAACCAAATATTATTCATCAACCAAGTCGTCACTAAAATAATTATAATATAATAGTAGCCTTAAGGTTTAAAATATATATGTATATTAATTCCAATACTATTTTCTATGCTTGTTTATGCGTAATACTTTGGGATACTGGTGCACTTGTCTGAAAGGCTCTTTTTTGAGTAGACATAATGCATGTAATGCAAGGCTCCAGTTTTATTTTATTTTTTTCATATAGAAGGCAATGTTGAATTCTATGAGGGTTGCCATGTTGGAGACAATATTGATTTAAAAAAACAAACAATAATTGTGGTATTGATGAAGATGTTTGATTGGGGAATAGGGATACATTTTTATGATGGGACATGTTAATACCCACCATAATACACACACACACACACACACACACACACACACACACACACACACACACACACACACACACACACACACACACACACACACACACACACACACACACACACACACACACACACACACACACACACACACACACACACACGTTTACCCACTCACTTTGTTTGTACTCATGTTATAGCAAACTCAATACTTTTGTATGAATTACTTTTAATCAAATATTTGTATCTAGTTGTCATGTATTCATTATCTTTAACTTGTTAAATGTTTGTACTTTGCATGCTTCAGTAATGATAACATGGTTAAATAGTCTTAAATAGCTTTTGGTATATTTGCCATTTCCTTCTGTAGCTCAGTTGGTAGAGCATGGCGCTTTAACGCCATAGTGGGTAGGACCACCCATACGTAGAATTTCCACTGAAGATAAAAAAATGGCATATATTATTATTATTATTATTATTCCAATTCTGTATTTCTACTGAAGAAAACAATAATTAATCAATGCACTACTGTAAATAAATTGACTCTACCTGTTATAAAACAGAAAGGGTGAGCAATTATCATTCTGAAGCCATTTGGTTATGGGTTTCACAGCCCTATAATGAGAATAGAATATATATTTTGGTTAGGTCAGGGTGTGACTAGGGTGGGTACTCTAGTTTTTGTATGTCTAGGGTTTTTGTATGTCTAGGGGTTTTTGTATGTCTAGGGGTTTTTGTATGTCTATGTATAGTTGCCTTAGTGCACATCCGTAGCTTCACATTTCGTTTGGTTGTTTGTTGTTTTGTTCAGTGAGTTTCAATTTATTAAAATTATGTGGAACTCTACTCACGCTGCGCCTTGGTTCGATCCTTACGACGAACATGACAATGTCAAGTGTCACGTCTTGAGGAAACCTGGCACCATCCCTACGGTGAAGCATGATTGTGGCAGCATCATAATGTGGAAATGTTTTTCAGGGACTGGGAAACTAGTCAGGATCGAGGCAAAGATGAACGGAGCAAAGCACAGAGAGATCCTTGATGAAAATAACTTATAAATGCCTATATATATATATATATCCATTGATTCTTGAAGAATATAATTAGAAACGCCTCATTAGCTTAGCTCAACTGTCACAACTCCATGAAAACCCAAAATATAAGCTTGTTTTTCTCCAATGTTTATAAACATCATAAATGTAAACAAACATTGTATAGCCTCATAACATGGTTAAAACAATCCTTTTTACATCATGGGATGGTCAGTCCATAGCTCTGTCTATTAATCTGAGAACGGTTACATGTCTCCAGGCCCATCCCTCAGCTTTTTAACAAAACAGAGGCGGGGCGGCCATTTTGTTATAGTTTCATCTGTGGATTTGCCCTTTAAACAGCTGCATATTATCAAGATATCAAAGTGTCACCAACAAAAAGATAAACAATAGGCCTATAGCAAATGTAGCATTTTGCATTAATCTATTACATGTACAGAAGTGCTCAAAGCTTACGAATCAAAGAGCCCAATTAGCCCTCAAACAACAAAATCATAAACAACAGAGTAGAGTTGGCTAATAAGTCCTTAATTTTAGGGTCCTGCTCAGGTAAAACAATATGGCTAATCTATACTTCCATATTTCCAAGTCCTATTCTTGAAGATCAAGGGGTATAACATTTATTGGAATGACTGAAATTCTGATATAATTTAGTTATTAATGTAAAGATATCATTTAGTTATATTACTGTATGTAGTACACAGCGATTGGTTGGAAGAAGCCTACATAACCAACCCATAAAGTAAAATGTAACACCCATATAGGGCCAGCTATGTAAACTTTAACATTGATTTATCCTGCAATAGATGTCGTTCTATTGGCAACATAAATGGTTGTCTTCTTCCAATGCCTCTAAAGGGAAAAGTCATCTGAATGTAATCAGATTACGTTACTGAGTTTGGGTAATCCAAAAGAAACGTTACTGATTACAATTTTGGACAGGTAACCAGAAACTGTAACGGATTACATTTAGAAAGTAACCTACCAACCCTGGTTACAGTATCATCACCTTTCCTAAATAAATACTGGATTAAAGTGGAAAGCGCACTTGAGCACGCACTGTGCAAAAAAAGCATTGCATCAACCTCTCATTCAATATAACTTTTAATGGATGAAGGACTGGAAGCTATCAAATCATTCTGAATTGACATCCCAGAGAAGACAGTAGAAACATCCATATGCTCAACAAGTAAAGCATCGTAATGCGCAATTACCTTTGCAAGCTCTATGTAACTAGTTGCCCTTGCTAGCCAAACTTTCCCTCTCATTGTGCCCTTAGGTAAAAGCCAACTCTTGCATGCCCGAAAATGTGGTAGTATTGTTATGCTGTTTGAGAACATCCATTTCCATTTCCTTTTTTGTTGTGTTGCACAGTTTGAACACTCAGACTTTTGTCCATTACATGATCTATGCAGCTTTTTCCCAGAAGCGTGACTCTGATATGGGCAATGAAAGGGGTTCTTCAACAAAAAATCCGCTACATCGTTGTTAGAAAACTGCACTCTGGTAATTAGCTATCTACTTGCTACTGAAGTTAGCAATGCAAATTGAAGTAAATTACACAAACTCTACACAAAAATGCAGTTCTGTAACCAAGAAAACAATATATCATCTAACATTCCATCTCCTGTAGTTTGAAGCAACTAATTTAAATGGAATAATATCCTAAAAATGGCCAACTATCACTATTCACTATCAAAATCTCAATCTATCCAATATTGTTACCAACCAAGCTTCTAAATAACACATGCGTACTACTTGGTTCATACTCTGATCCTTTGATTGGATGGACAACATGTTATTTCATAATGCAAAAGCTTTGATTGATTGGAGGATGTCCTCTGGAAGTCGTCCTAATTACCATGTAGGTCTATGGAAGGGGAAAGGAGCATGAATCTCCTTGGTTTTGTATTGAAGCCAATGTAGCCAGAGGAGGACAGAAAATAGCTCTTCTGGCTACACCTTGGTGCTAGAGGATGCTGTAGAGAATACTGTAGATCTTCATTGCAAAACAGTGTGTTTTAATCAGGTATTTTGGGACTTGAATATATTTAGTATGGTTTTATCTAAAAAATAAAATTTTGACGTAATATTTCTGAAATTCACTGAGTATGGTGGTCCTTCTCTTCCTCCTCTGACTGAGGCTACAAGAGAAAGCGACAGAAGGGGACGCTGGCCCTTTAACACCAACCAAAGAAGTAGGCTATCACATACATGTTTGTTTGTTTGTGATAATGTGTGATGGAGAATTCTCTTTCGGGACGATGTTAAAGCAGCCAGCCCACCAGTATCAGTGCTCGCTGTCCATTCATCCGTTTGTTAATTTAGCCTATGTTATCTATTTATTTATAAAACTAGATTATCTATTTCATTACTATCACGCGCTCTGTCGTTGTCTAGAGAGATTACGCGATTTCATTGCCTATACATTACGTAATGCAACGGTGGCTGGGGAATCCCAATACTGATTGATATTAAATAGGCTACAGAATGTTCATACATTCAAGCATAGAGTTTTTAACTTCTTCTGTTAATAGCCGAATCTGTTCATAATATAGTTTACGTCTGTCATATTATGTGGCTTTTTTAAATACAGGTTGTGGTGTTACGTTAAATGAAGAAACGATAGAGTGAGAGACATTCAGAGAAAGAACAGGACACGACAGACCGACAGCCGTTTGGTCTCGCTCTGGGGGTCGACCGCTACACGTGCACGAGAAGCGGCAGAGCAGCGGCAGAGAAAGAGTGAGCCGAGAACGGATTCCTCTTTGTGTACTCCATAATTATTATTAGTAGGCTAGTAATCCTACAATTGTCGTTTGGTGGGTTCGTCATTAATAACAGTTTAAACTATAGGGAGAGTAGAGGAGAACTGTGCCACTGTAGTCGCTATGGCCGCTCTATCAGGAGGAGAAATGTGCGTCAAATACCTGATGTTTGCTTTCAACCTCATCTTCTGGGTGAGTCACTACTTATGCTATTAAAGGGACTTTGTGTGTGTGTGTGTGTGTTGTTTTGGCTGGCAGACAACAGCAGGTTTAGATTCATATAAATTACAGCCTCTTTGTAAGGGTTTATTCCACACATGTAGGGTAGAGGTAGTGTAGAGCCAGAGGAGGAAGATTCCCCAGTGAATCTGTCTGGTTCCTCTCCAGGTTTCTTTCATCTTCAATTAAAGTTATATGTGCATTGTAAAGGGGTTGGCGATAATTTGACAGTAGCTTACAGGCAGTTTGTGGCAAGTATAATTCTGTATTTCATATTACAGTACACCTACTGTAATTATAAATACGGTTTCAAAGCAAGTACTGAAACTATTATACTGTAAAAGTAAATACTACCGTAATCGGAATAAATTAATATATGAATGGATGAATTAATGAAATTCATTGAGGGGAGGAGTTTGTATTTCACAGTATTTTACTGTAATTACAAGGGATTGGTGCAAGCAGGTTGGCGGTTGGGTAAAGTGTTTACAAATGTGTTAATACGCCAGATACAACAATACCATGCTCCCACTTGTGGGAAAAAGGTTTTGGGCAATCCAAAAAATATGATACGGTACTGTATTATGTGGGGTGTAATTACAGTACCATTCGAAATACAGCAATTCTTTCCCTGTCCACAAACTTTCCCCACAATGCACCATCATTTACATTATTTAAACCATTTCAGAGTATTTCACTGTTGGTAATACAAAAAAATGACATATAATTTACCGTTTTCAGTTAGTGTGTGTGTGCATGTGTGTATCTGTCTGAGGGGGGTTGTCAGTATCTGCTTGGGGAAAGTGGAACAGTGATTTAGCTGGCCATGACTGGACTAAGAAGTGGCCTCTTGTTGGTGAACAATGAAATAATCTCACACACAAACACACACTGGCCAAATAATCCCTGGTGGCCGAGTGACCCAGTGTGCACAGCATTTCAATAACTCCGTGTTTGTATGTCTGTGTGTGTGATATTGTGTGTTTGTGTGTTGTATTTTGTGTTGTGTCTTGGTGGGGTGTGTGGCGGCGTGTGACGCGTATAGCCCCAATGCAGATGAAAGAACAGAGCTCCCCTTGTTGCATGATTCAGAACATGTGTCCATGATTGTAGGTAGCTACAGTATCTATGGGTGTGTGTGTGTTAGATTCTGCAGCTGGTGAGGGTGTATTAGCAGTAGTGTAGTTGTGTAGTGCGAGCAGCATGATTAGATTAAACAAATTAACTCAATCACTTACAGAATAGACCAACTCAATCATTCACAGAGTAAACCAATTCAATCATTCACAGAGTAGAATTCAGGTGATCTGCGCTATCCTCCCTCCCCCAGCCCACCTCCTCTACCTTTCTGATCAGGTGACTCCAGGGCGTGACAGTTACTCCCTACTGCTTTCTCTTTGTATCACTCTATGCTCTCTTCATCTCTCGTCTTGCTTTATCCCTGTCACGCTCTGCGATACTGTCTAGGGAAATAGGAGAGAAGTGTTAATGAGTTAGTTATTGCTCTGTTACACACAGAGAGCACGTTAGCAACATGGAAGTGTTTGGAAGGATCAGGTGTGTGAAGTACCTCATGTTTATCTTCAACTTCGTCTTCTGGGTAGGTCTACTTTAGTTAGATTGTGTGCGTGTGTGAGTGCGTTTGTGTGTGTGTGTGTGTGGTGAATGTTCCCTTCCTCTTTAACTAGGCCATTTTTCCCGAACTGAGAACAAGGCATGAGTAATCTACCCCGACTCACTGAGCTTATCTGGCCTCGTTAGGTTTGGTCTGATCAGACATGTTGTTCCCACTGCAGAACACGCACACACACACACACACACCATGGAGCAGAACACCATTCTACATCAAGGTTCTTTGCTAAAGTGAATAATTAATTAGACTGAGGAGGCAGTTTGAGGAATGTGTGTCTGTGTCTGTGGTTGCGGCTCTGGTGGTAAGTCTGTAGCAGAATTTATACTGTATGAAGGAATCAGGCCGATGACCTCCTCTTCTTCTTTCCTCTGTGTGTTAGCTTACCCCCAAGTCACACACATGCATAACCTGACATAACCCTGTTTTTCAACATGCTCTCTCACCTGGTTATCCATGCCCTGGGATAGGTGTGTGTGTATGATATCTAATATTTTGTGTCTGTATGTGGTAGCTTGCAGGTACAGGAGTGCTGGCTATAGGGTTGTGGTTGAGGTTTGACCCAAAGACCAGAGGACTGTTTGAAGGAACAGAATCTCCCTATGTCTTCTTCACAGGTACTGCAAACACTCACATGCAAGCACGCATGCACTCACACATATACTGAACACAAATATAAACGCAACATGCAACATTTTGAAAGATTTTAATGAGATACAGTTCATATAAGGAAATTAGTCAATTGAAATAAATTCATTAGGCCCGAATCTATGGATTTGACATGACTGGGCAGGGGTGCAGCCATGGGTTACCCAGGCCCAGCCAAACAGAATGAGTTTATTTCAGACAAAAATACTCCTCTTGATATGCCACACCTGTCAGGTGGATAGATTATCATGGCAAAGGAAAAATGCGCACTAACAGGGATGTAAACAAATTTGTGCAAAAACATAGAGAGAATAAGCTTTTTGTGCATATGGAAAATGTATGGGATTTGTTTTATTTCAGCTCAGGAAACATGGGACCAACACTTTACATGTTTTGTTTATGTATTTTTTCTCAGTACATAATCAAATATCTCTGCAGAGTATCTGATGTTGTTGGTGGTTGCGTGTGCGTGTGTAGGTGTGTATATCCTGATAATAGCAGGGTTGTTGATGATGGTGGTGGGGTTCCTGGGATGCTGTGGTGCGATTCAGGAGTCTCCCTGTATGCTGGGGCTGGTGAGTTATACCTCCTCTCCTCTTTTTCTTTCCCTTTGGTATTCAGTTGGTCTGTTATGGGGCTGGTAGTCAGATACTATGTAAGTCTTTGTTTCAGTATAAAACTGTTTACAGAACAGATTCAAGGCCAGAACTCAGTGTCTGTCTGTCTGTCTGTCTGTCTGTCTGTCTGTCTGTCTGTCTGTCTGTCTGTCTGTCTGTCTGTCTGTCTGTCTGTCTGTCTGTCTGTCTGTCTGTCTGTCTGTCTGTCTGTCTGTCTGTCTGTCTGTCTGTCTGTCTGTCTGTCTGTCTGTCTGTCTGTCTGTCTGTCTGTCTGTCTGTCTGTCTGTCTAACTGTCTGTCTGTCTGTCTTCATAGACTATTCGTAAAATAGTACATTTAAAACGGGACACTAAAATTAGTATGATACGTTACGGTTGGTATGGTTACAGAAGACAGGTGGTTACTTAAGGAAGTAGGGTTGTTGGTTGGGGTGGATGGGTGGCAGTATAAAGCAAATGTCTAGCAACCCAAAGGTTGTGAGTTTGAATCTCCTCATGGACAACTTTAGCATTTTAGCTAATGAGGAACTTTTCAACTACTTACACATTTTTAGATACTTTGCAACTACTCTGCATGTTATCTAACCCTTCCCCTAACCCTACCCGTAATCATTTTTAGCTAACCCTTACCCTCACCTCTAACCCCTAGCTTAGCTAATGATAGCCACTAGCTAACTTTAGCAACCTAGCTAGAATTTGTAATATTTCAAAAGTTTAGCAAATTCGTAACATATTGTACGTTTTACAATTTCGTAACATATAATACGAATTGTCATTTGTAACATTTCATATGAAGTGGGGGATGGACATCCACAAATTATTACATACGATACGCAACATATCATACTAAATGAAGTGTCTCTGATTTACATACAGGATAATATGAACTGCACTGAGACCTGGTTGGTCCCTCTCTCTCTGTATCTCTCTGTCTCTCTCGATTTCTCTCTCTCATGTGTGTGTGTCCTAAGTCCCTTCTGACCGGGGAGTGCTTTGTGTCAAAGGGCACTTGTCAAATGAAATACACAGCGGTTCATGTGCATATTGGTCTCTTGCAGTTCTTCTTCTTCCTCCTCATCATATTTGCCATTGAGGTCGCCGCTGGAATCTGGTGTTTTTCCAACCAAAGCAAGGTCCCAAAACACATTACATCCCCTTTTCTGTGTTACATTAAAGCCCTTCCCCTGCTATTATCTGTGTTGCATTAAATGACTTTCCTTTCTTTGTGTCACATTGCAACCCTTCCCCTACAGGTGGTTGATGACATCACTCAATTCTACATGGAGACATATCAGAACTACCAGAACACTCGACAGGACACACTGAGGGAGACACTCCGTCTCATACAGACTGGGGTAATCATGTGTTTAATTGGTGTGCAGCCATGTTTGGGGGGTTGGGAGCAGAGACAATATACATATTTCCAGATAAAAAACAGATGGACAACTAAATTACAATTCAACCTTATTTGTTACAGTTGGACTGCTGTGGTACAGGTTCCGTTGTGGACTCTGCCAAAGACACCTGTCCCCCAAGAGACGGGCTGGATAGCCTCATCACCAAGGTAACCCCCTGCTCTGTCTTTGTGTTTGTGTTCAGGTGTTCCTTTTTCTGTATCTCTACAGTCCCTCCTTCTGTATCTTTACAGCCCCGCCTGATTTGGCCTCGTTTTTGAGCTTGGCCATTAATAAATGCAGCGGCTATTTTTGAAGCAAAATGAGAGTTGTCTTGAGGGGGTGGTTTAATGCAGGCATCTCTTGTGTATGTGATCACACGTGGCAAGTGTTTGTACAGTCACTCTGCCAAAACAGTACACAGTTACAGTCACTCACCCTTCTAGATAACTTGAAGCAGTCTTAACATTTCTTGCATCTTGAAGTCGCCGTAGCTTGTGCTAGCCAAGTTCTTTCGCCAATTAGCTTCAGCCGGTTGGTGTGTGACCGTGGTAAAGTTGGTTTGACATTGGGTAGCCTATCTCTGAGGCTAGTTAGGGACCGTCAATAAATTACACAATGTAAATGGGACAGTATTTTAGTTGTCTCAATAAATGCTTTCAATATTTGTAAATGCATGTTTCCTATCATCTTTCACATTTCAGTTTTGGACAAGACTGACCAAAATTATTACTTTTAAACTTTGTAGTAAATTTTGTCACTCAAATAAATGTTTTTGACTCACATAGATGCCACATTTTCAAACTGAAAAGTTGCTTTTTAGGGGCATTCGCTCTTTATTATGTGTGTGTGTGTTGCAGAGCTGTCCTGATGCTATAGATGAATTGTTTGAATCCAAGCTGCACATCATAGGAGGAATGGGCATCGCCACTGGAGTTATCATGGTGAGACACACACACACAGTACAACGGAAGACCATTTTATCCAACTACGCTCCATTACAGATAGATAGGTTGACAGAGATACTTCCCTACAGTAAAGAACTCTTAATTTACTCTGCATTCCCCATTATATTCCACAGATGTTTGGGATGATCTTCAGCATGCTGCTCTGCTGTGCCATCAGGAAGTCACGGGAGATTGTCTGAGGATGTCATCGTTACCATGACGGTGGCCATTAATGTTGCATGATGTCATTCCTAGTCACATGAATTCTGTCAACCAATAGAGAGGCTGTGTGTTGAGAACGGTCGGCCTGAGCGCTAGCAGCCGTTCAGGTCCACTGGCCAACCAACTGCCATTTAGTTAGAGCCGCTAACCTCTGTAACAAGGATCTGCTACACCTGGTTCACCTGGCATTAAGTGCGCAAGCGTTGCAAAATAAATATAAACATGCATGTTATTCAGTAATTTCATACAAACTGCTTGCACGTATCAACTGGCGTCTGTGTATCCAGGCACTAAAATAGAACTTGGTTCTATTTTAGATGCTTGATGCTGCAAGATCCGCCTCTCCCATCTATTCATTAGTTTTTACGAGCATACTAACCCACGTGGGTGATTGAAAGATGAGGTCCACACTCCAGTCCAGTTGGTGGCAGTAATGCACATTGAAGTTGGTTGCCAACCGCCATATAAAATCCACGGAAGAAGGACTATGAATGAGGAGAGATTAATCAAAGAAAACTAACTAAGAACTAACTAGGTTTTCCTTTATATGAGTGGATTAATTGTCGAAGTAGAGAACACACGACTTTGTATGACTCAAAATGGGTAAAAAGTCTACAAAGATCCAGCTAATAAAAATACCATATGCATTTCAGAAACAGCAATCTAGCTTAATGTCTATGAATGTTTCATGTGTGTTTCGACATGTCCCATAATTACTATAGTTGGTCGACAGTTGGTTTTGGTATTTTAACGCGTCTGGTAGGGATAGACAAAATCAATGTTGAAACGGTTTAGGCAGCATTTAATCTCAGCGCCTCACAAATCACCTTGGCTGTGTTTGCACAATTCTGATATTTTTATCACTCATTTGTTTTTTGACCAATCAGATCAGCTCTGAAAAAGATCTAATGTCATGAAGTGATCTAGATTAGCTAATCTGCACAGTGCTTTTCTCAGGCTGATCCTCTTGAACACAGTGAATCTGCCCAGTGCACAGGTTGACCCTCCTAAACCATCATGATGATAACATCAACAACATGCATGCCAGTCTTTCCTGGTTGACTACCACTCATCCTCTCCGTCTCTTTCTCTACCCAATTTGAAAATGCCTTGAAGTCTCTGACTGTTTTTATCTAGGTGAGTTGTAGTCAGTTTTACAGCATATCTAGGTCTCCTCTAGATAAGAAACTTTTATAACACCCTTGCCATCTTACACAAAACAAATTAGCCAAATAAAATGTAACATCTGATCTTCATTCTGTGTGTATTCTGATCTTCATCCTGTGTGTATGTAATGAGTAAGAGAGGAAAACATGTCTGTCAGCCTCCACAGCTTCCTGCCACTGTGGAAAAGAACAACCTGAAAAATAAATCTGTCTCTCTCTCTCTCTACCTCTCTACCTCTCTACCTCTCTACCTCTCTACCTCTCTATCTATCTATACCTCTCTCTCTCTCTCTCTCTACCTCTCTACCTCTCTACCTCTCTATCTATCTATACCTCTCTCTCTCTCTCTCTCTACCTCTCTACCTCTCTACCTCTCTATCTATCTATACCTCTCTCTCTCTACCTCTCTACCTCTCTATCTATCTATACCTCTCTCTCTCTACCTCTCTACCTCTCTATCTATCTATACCTCTCTCTCTCTCTCTACCTCTCTCTCTCTACCTCTCTACCTCTCTATCTATCTATACCTCTCTCTCTCTACCTCTCTACCTCTCTATCTATCTACCTCTATCTATCTCTCTCTACCTCTCTACCTCTCTACCTCTCTATCTATCTACCTCTCTCTCTCTACCTCTCTACCTCTCTATCTATCTATACTCTCTCTCTATCTATCTATACCTCTCTACCTCTCTACCTCTCTACCTCTCTATCTATCTATACCTCTCTCTCTCTACCTCTCTACCTCTCTACCTCTCTACCTCTCTACCTCTCTACCTCTCTACCTCTCTACCTCTCTACCTCTCTCTCTCTCTCTATCTATACTCTCTCTCTGTCTCTATCTATCTATACCTCTCTCTCTCTCTATCTATCTATACCTCTCTCTCTCTACCTCTCTACCTCTCTACGTCTCTATCTATCTATACCTCTCTCTCTGTCTCTATCTATCTATACCTCTCTCTCTCTACCTCTCTCTCTCTACCTCTCTACCTCTCTATCTATCTATACCTCTCTCTCTGTCTCTATCTATCTATACCTCTCTCTCTCTACTCTCTCTCTCTCTCTACCTCTATCTACTCTCTCTGTCTCTATCTATCTATACCTCTCTCTCTCTACCTCTCTCTCTGTCTCTATCTATCTATACCTCTCTGTCTCTATCTATCTATACCTCTCTCTCTCTCTATCTCTCTCTCTCTACCTCTCTCTCTCTACCTCTCTCTCTCTACCTCTCTCTCTCTCTCTCTACCTCTCTACCTCTCTCTCTATCTATCTATCTCTACCTCTCTCTCTCTACCTCTCTATCTATACCTCTCTCTCTCTACCTCTCTACCTCTCTCTCTCTATATCTCCTCTCTCTCTCTGTCTCTATCTATCTATACCTCTCTCTCTCTCTCTCTCTATACCTCTCTACCTCTCTCTCTCTACCTCTCTCTCTACCTCTCTACCTCTCTCTCTATCTATCTATACCTCTCTCTCTGTCTCTATCTATCTACCTCTCTCTCTCTACCTCTCTCTCTGTCTCTATCTATCTATACCTCTCTCTCTCTCTCTCTCTCTCTCTCTCTCTCTCTCTCTCTCTCTCTCTCTCTCTCTCTCTCTCTACCTCTACCTCTCTCTCTCTACCTCTCTACCTCTCTCTCTCTACCTCTCTCTCTCTACCTCTACCTCTCTCTCTACCTCTCTCTCTCTCTCTACCTCTCTCTCTACGTCTCTCTCTCTCTCGACCTCTCTCTCTCTCTGTCTCTATCTATCTATACCTCTCTCTCTCTACCTCTCTACCTCTCTCTCTCTCTCTCTACCTCTACCTCTCTCTCTCTACCTCTCTACCTCTCTACCTCTCTCTCTCTCTCTCTGTCTCTCTCTACCTCTCTATCTCTACCTCTCTCTCTCTCTCTCTCTCTCTCTCTCTCTCTCTGTCTATCTATCTATACCTCTCTCTCTCTACACCTCTCTCTCTCTACCTCTCTCTCTCTCTACCTCTCTCTCTCTCTCTCTCTCTCTCCTCTCTCTCCTCTCTCTCTCTCTATCTCTACCTCTCTCTCTACCTCTCTCTCTCTCTACCTCTCTCTCTATCTCTACCTCTCTACCTCTCTCTCTCTATCTCTACCTCTCTCTCTCTCTACCTCTCTCTCTCTACCTCTCTACCTCTCTCTCTCTATCTCTCTACCTCTCTCTCTCTACCTCTTTCTCTCTCTACCTCTCTCTCTACCTCTTTCTCTCTCTACCTCTTTCTCTCTCTACCTCTCTCCACCTCTCTCTCCACCTCTCTCTCTCTACCTCTTTCTCTCTCTACCTCTACCTCTCTCTCTACCTCTCTCTACCTCTCTCTCTACCTCTCTCTCTCTACCTCTCTCTCTCTACCTCTCTCTCTACCTCTCTCTCTCTCTCTCTCTCTCTCTCTACCTCTCTCTCTACCTCTCTCTCTACCTCTTTCTCTCTCTACCTCTCTACCTCTCTCTCTCTACCTCTTTCCCTCTACCTCGCTCTCTCTCTACCTCTCTCTCTCTCTCTCTCTCTCTCTCTCTACCTCTTTCTCTCTCTACCTCTTTCTCTCTCTACCTATTTCTCTCTCTACCTCTCTCTCTCTACCTCTCTACCTCTCTCTACCTCTCTCTCTCTCTCTCTCCCTACCTCGCTCTCTCTCTCCCTCTCTCCCTCTACCTCGCTCTCTCTCTCTACCTCTCTCTCTACCTCTCTCTCTCTCTCTCTACCTCTTTCTCTCTCTCTCTTTCTCTCTCTACCCCTTTCTCTCTCTACCTCTTTCTCTCTCTACCTCTTTCTCTCTCTACCTTTCTCTCTCTACCTCTCTCTCTCTACCTCTCTCTCTCTCTACCTCTCTCTCTCTACCTCTCTCTCTCTCTACCTCTCTCTCTCTCTCTCTCTCTACCTCTCTCTCTCTCTCTCTCTCTACCTCTCTCTCTCTCTACCTCTCTCTCTACCTCTCTCTCTCTCTACATTTCTGTCTCTCTCTCTCTCTCTCTCTCTCTCTCTCTCTCTCTCTCTCTCTACATCTCTCTCTCTCTCTCTACCTCTCTCTACATCTCCCTCTCTCTCTCTACCCCTCTCTCTCTCTCGCTCTCTACCTCTCTCTCTCTCTACCTCTCTCTCTCTCTCTCTCTCTCTCTCTCTACCTCTCTCTCTCTCTCTACTCTCTCTCTCTCTACCTCGACACAGCAAAGACCTTGAAATCGTCATAAAGGGCAAATTTAAGCTGTATTTTAGGGAATGTTACAGTTTTTCTCAATTGCTAAAACACAATTTCTGAAACCTTGCTCCATTTCCTGAAAACATTAAATACAAAACCTAATCTTGTAGTCAGATAATAGTTAACCCCTTAACATTATAAATCAACATAAATGGCATCTTAACATATTTTTATGACGTTACATAAAAAATGCTTGCGCTGCCGTCTTGTCACTGGTGTTACCTATATTTTAGACGACTATTCAGGCTTTCTATAATGTAATTTCAGACTTGAATTTGCATATAAAATCAAAGACAAAAGGTTCATTCAATTTCTAATAAATTGTTTGGATTAGTAATAATTGACTTTAAACATGCATGTGTAAAGTTCTATTGTCTGACATTTTTCCATTTATACTATTGTTTTTTTGTTGTTGAATGATCATATCCTTAAAATGTTTACTAATTAATGTAGTAACAGTTAGGTAGATACAAAAGCCAACTCTGATGCCAGAACACCAATATGCCATACGGTAACACCAGTGGCAATGTGAAACTGATGACAAAATTAAGATAAAAAAAAAAAGTTATCAATGTATTTGTAATATTTTTTATGAAAAATAATATCAGATTTCATAAGATTTTATTAATATTAAAACACTTAAATTAACCCCCCCCCAAAAAATAAATGTTGTTTCATTATCTCACACTTTTCAGTGTTTTTCCTGGTGAAAGCCACCATTTTTGTAGATTGACCCAATATTGTTTTTCCACACCTTGCAAAGGAAAACGCACAATAGCTTACTTACTATGATGTAGCCTACGATCACGGTTAAAATGCAAAGGTACATGTATTGATATTTATTTTAGGCGAAATCTTAGCTTCTCATCCTGGAGCACAAGACTGAATTAGACGAACTCAAGCTTTTCATTGAAAATGCATTCTTCAGGGTCATTGGGGGGAATGGACAGCATAACCGGTACCGATATCTCCATGGACAGTACCATGTTAATAGAACAAGCTTCTCAAGATGATGAAACTCATCTACAGACTTGGAATTACACCCAGTTGAAACTTATGTACTACAGTCCATCAACAAGAAATGATTGATGCTAGAAGTTAGGTCTTTGACCTAAAAGCGAGTCTGGAATTCAGCCAGGTCCAAATAAAAGACTTGATCAAAGACAGCCAACAGCTCAAAGGTAACGTCAAAACATTCACAACTACCATTAATTCATCGTCAAGTGACAATAAAATGCTCAAAGAGACATTATTAGTCCCGTTCGATGAGAGAGAACCTGGTTTTCACAGGTCTTTCTGAGAATGATGAAAATGCTAAGGAAATTGTTAGACTTCATATGACCAAAACTACATATCCCAGCAGATGAGGCATAAACATTTTTGGAGACCGAGTCCACGGAATGGGAGGCTTGGGAGTCAAAAGACCTGGTGCTCCTCTTTTCATCGTGGCCAAATTGGTCATTACAAGGAAAAAGTGCCGGGTAAATCCAAGGGTCGAGAATTATAATGGACAAACTTTGGGCTTAATGACCAGTTTCCAAAATAAATCATAAATAACCAAAATGCTTAAGGAAAATAGATGAACTGGCTGTGTCTATATTGTTGTTAACACTTTGAAAAGGAATGTGGATGCTACCATGATTACGGATAATCTTGAATGAATTGTGACTAATGACGACTGAGAAAAGTACAGACGCACAAATATCATACCCCCCCAAGAAATGCTAACCTCCGCTGTTATTGTAATGGTGAGAAGTTAGCTTGTCTTGGGGGTATGATATTTGTGCATCTGTAACTTTCTCACTCATCATTATTTATGCCAAAAGAAGAAAAAAATGCTTAATTGTCCCAATAATTCTGGAGGACACTGTATGTTATTGACAACCAGACATCCAAATATCTTGTCAAGCTTTCTATGAGACTATTTATGGCTACCCCTTCTATGAAGTTACATCCCAGCTATAGAAAAAAAACTGTGCTTTCTCAACTAAGATGCCCCCAAAGCATCTTCTATGGTAAAAAAGAAATGACCAAGGTAATGCCAATTATAATTGTAATGGTCTTGCAAATTCTGCAAAAAAGAAGAGTTGTTCACGTGGCTTATTTCTGTATTTTATTTTTTATTTCACCTTTATTTAACCAGGTAGGCTAGTTGAGAACAAGTTCTCATTTACAACTGCGACCTGGCCAAGATAAAGCATAGCAGTGTAAACAGACAACAACACAGAGTTACACATGGAGTAAACAATAAACAAGTCAATAGCACAGAAAAAAATAGTCTATATACATTGTGTGCAAAAGGCATGAGGAGGTAGGTGAATAATTACAATTTTGCAGATTAACACTGCAGTGATAAATGATAAGATGGTCATGTGCAGGTAGAGATAGTGGTGTACAAAAGAGCAGAAAAGTAAATAAATATAAACAGTATGGGGATGCGGTAGGTAAAATGGGTGGGCTATTTCCCGATGGACTATGTACAGCTGCAGCGATCGGTTAGCTGCTCGGATAGCAGATGTTTGAAATTGGTGAGGGAGATAAAAGTCTCCAACTTCAGCAATTTTTGCAATTCGTTCCAGTCACAGGCAGCAGAGAACTGGAACGGACGGCGGCCAAATGAGGTGTTGGCTTTAGGGATGATCAGTGAGATACACCTGCTGGAGCGCGTGTTACGGGTGGGTGTTGCCATCGTGACCAGTGAACTGAGATAAGGCGGAGCTTTACCTAGCATGGACTTGTAGATGACCTGGAGCCAGTGGGTCTGGCGACGAATATGTAGTGAGGGCCAGTCGACTAGAGCATACAGGTCGCAGTGGTGGGTGGTATAAGGTGCTTTGGTAACAAAACGGATGGCACTGTGATAAACTGCATCCAGTTTGCTGAGTAGAGTATTGGAAGCTATTTTGTAGATGACATCGCCGAAGTCGAGGATCGGTAGGATAGTCAGTTTTAATAGGGTAAGTTTGGCTGCGTGAGTGAAGGAAGCTTTGTTGCGGATTAGAAAGCCGACTCTAGATTTGATTTTAGATTGGAGATGTTTGATATGAGTCTGGAAGGAGAGTTTACAGTCTAGCCAGACACCTAGGTATTTATTTATGTAATGATTAATGTAACAAACAATGATCAATTCATAATTGTTGGTGATTTTAATAGTGTGCAGAATAGAAATCCATATGGATTCATTTGTATAATTATCATCCAAAAGCACTTTCTGCAATCTCTGAATGAACGTCCACTTTAGATCTGCTAGATGTTTGGAGATTAAGAACCCCTGATCTGACTAGATAGACGTGGCATAGAAATAGGCAAGCTAGTGGCATTGCCTACTTCCTTATCTCCTTCACTCTGGTCTCAAAGATATCACAGTCTACTATTGTTGACCGTTCATTGTCAGACCATGGACTTATTTATTAGTCTCTGACTACAGTAGAATATCCTAGAGGACCTGGTTATTGGAAACTCAATCGATCACTGCTAAAATAGGAAGAATTTGTTAATGATTTTGCCAAAATAATGTGGGATTAGCTAATCCTCAGGTTGTCTGGGACACTTTCAAATGTGTATTCAGATGCCATTCAATCAAGTGGTCATCATGGGGGGCGGAGCTATATCTTAGAAGGGAAAATGAATTAACTGAAGAGCTAAATGACAAGCATAAACAAATTGAGTGGACTCTCCGATTGAAATGCTTCTTCTGATCAAGAGTAGACAACATGAGTTTGAGAGTCTTTATGCAGATGGTATATTATTTATAAATCAAGGGTAGCTTCAATGGAAAAAGTGGAAAAGTGTTTCCTAGGTTGAACCAAAGGAATCAACATAATAAAAATGTCACAAAACTGCTTTTCTCTGAAGGGCTTAATTTATTATCACTCCACCAGATATTGCAGAAGCAAGTACAATATTTCAGTATAACTTTTTATTTTTTACTTTTTAACTATTTTTATTTTGATGAGCAGCTATTATCAGAACTTGACTGTAACATCTTAACCAGGTAACAGAAATACAAAAAAGCATCCCGGGGTGTATCGCTGAGGATGAACGAATAATGGAATTTAAGTATTTTCTAATTGGTAAATCTCTCGGCTTTGACCTGTACAGAGTATTTTTTACAAAAGTCATAGAACCTTTGCTCATCTGCTTTAATTTTTCCTTTGAACAAGGGGAACTATCAACAACATAAGGAGAGGGACTGATTACATTACTATTGAAGCAGGGAGCAAATGGCCAATATCCTACAGTGCAGTAGTATCTAACAATTCACAACAATACAAACAAATCTAAAAGTAAAATAATGGAATTAAGAAATATATAAATATTAGATTGAGCGATGTCGAAATGGCATTGACTAAAATAGAGTATGTGAAATTATGTGAAATTATATAAACATTATTAAAGTGACTAGTGTGCCATTATTAAAGTGGCCAGTGATTCCAAGTCTATGTATACAGGGCAGCAGCCTCTAAGGTGCAGGGTTAGATAACCGGGTGGATGCTGGCTAGTGATAGCTATCCTCTAAGGACTCCCCATCCCGGGTCCGGGAGCGTAATCATCGACTGACACTAATTAGCACAATGCAACAGACATAAATATTCCTAGAAAATATTCCTATTCATGAAAATCATAACTGAAATAAATTGAGACTTTTGTTAATCACCCTGTCATCTCAGATTTTCAAAATATGCTTTACAGCCAAAGCTAGACAAGCATTTGTGTAAGTTTATCGATAGCATAGCATAGCATTTTGTCCAGCTAGCAGCAGGTAACTTAGTCACGGAAATCAGAAAAGCAATCAAATTAAATCGTTTACCTTTGATGAGCTTCGGATGTTGTCACTCACGAGACTCCCAGTTAGATAGCCAATGTTCCTTTTTTCCAAAAATGTTATTTTTGTAGGCAAAATAGCTCCGTTTGTTCTTCACGTTTGGCTGAGAAATCGACCGGAAATTGCAGTCACGAAAACGCTGAAAAATATTCCAAATTAGCTCCATAATATCGACAGAAACATGGTAAACGTTGTTCATAATCAATCCTCAAGGTGTTTTTCAAATATCTATTTGATAATATATCCACCGGGACAATTGGTTTTTCAGTAGGACCGATTGGAAAAATGGCTACCTCTGTATTTTATGCGAGAATCACTCTGAGAGTCATCAGGTGACCACTTACACAATGTAGCCGCTTACGGGTATTCTTCAACATAAATGCGTAAAACTACGTCACAATGCTGTAGACACCTTGGGGAATATGTAGAAAAAGTAATCTGGTTGATAACCCATTCACTGCTCAATAGGGACGCATTGGAACGCAGAGCTTTCAAAACACGAGGCACTTCCGGATTGGATTTTTCTCAGGCTTTCGCCTGCAATATCAGTTCGGTTATACTCACAGACAATATTTTTACAGTTTTGGAAACTTTAGAGTGTTTTCTATCCTAAGCTGTCAATTATATGCATATTCTAGCATCTTGTCCTGACAAAATATCCTGTTTACTATAGGAACGTTATTTTTCCAAAAATGAAAATACTGCCCCTAGTCACAACAGGTTCAGTCTGATGGCCTTGAGATAAAAGCTGTTTTTCAGTCTCTCGGTCACAGCATTGATGCACCTGTACTGACCTCACCTTCTGGATGATAGCGGGGTGAACAGGCCGTGGCTCAGGTGGTTGTTGTCCATGATATTTATTTTTGGCCTTCCTATGACACCAGGTGCTGTTGGTATCCTGGAGGGCAGGTAGTTTGCCCCCGGTGATGCGTTGGGCAGACCACACCACCCCCTGGAGAGCCCTGACAGGATGCTCTCAATTGTGCATCTGTAAAAGTTTGTGAGGGTTTTAGGGGCCAAGCCAAATTTCTTCAGCCTCCTGAGGTTGAAGAGGCACTGTTGCACCTTCTTCACCACACTGTCTGTGTGTGTGGACCATTTCAAATTGTCAGTGACGTGTACGCTGAAGAACTTGAAGCTTTACACCTTCTCCACTGAGGTCCAATCGATGTGGATTGGGGCGTGCTGTTTCCTGAAGTCCAAGATCAGTTCCTTTGTTTTGTTGACGTTGAGTGGGAGATAATTTTCCTGGCACCACTTTTTGTGTGTTTCTGTGTGGCATAATTTGTGTGAAAATACACATTTTTGTGCAATTTAATTAGTAGGAAAATGCATTTTGTCATAAAATTTGACATTGCCTTGTATAAAATGCATTTATGAAATAAATGGTATAATGTACACAAAAAGTGGAGGTTTGTTTTACATGTATTATAAAGAAAATTGTGTAAAGTAGGCTCCATGAAATATGAAATGTGTTATGAAGAAAATTGTGTAGTCCTACTGATGCCTACACAAAATAAGGGTTTTTCTGACCCAACTTCACCAGTATCCCAGAGTATTAAGCGAAAACTAGCATAGAAAACAGTATTGGCATTAATAAAAATGTAAAAACGTAAAGCTACTATTCTATCATAATTATTTTGGCGACAACCTGGTTGGTTAACAATATTGGGTTAACACGCTAGATTTTTTATATAAATACATGTGGCACAAAAAAAGGCAGTTTAGAACACCATTGTTTATCATGCATTGCTCTAATACAAACTTGGGCAAACTTTTTGGCTCGAGGGCCACATTGGGATTTTGGAATTCAATGGAGGATGGCATTTTTCTGGGGACCAATTGTTTGTTAAAATCAATTTGCGGGGTCCTTCCTAGTGGCACAGCAGTCTAATGCATTGCAGTGCTTGAGGCTTCACTACAGACCTGGGTTCAATCCCAGGCTGTGTCACAACTTGCCGTGACTGGGAGATCCAGCGGTGCACAATTGGCCCAGGTTAGGAGAGGGTTTAGCAGGCCGAGATTTCCTTGTCCCATAGCGCTCTAGCGACTGCTGTGGCGGGCCGAGCACATGCTCGCTGACCTGGTCGCCAGGTGTACGGTGTTTCCTCTGACACAGTTGTGTGGCTGGCTTCCAGTTTAAGCGGGCATTGTGTCAAGAAGCAGTGCGGCTTGGCTGGGTCGTGTTTCGGAGGAGGGGTTTTGATCCTCGCCTCTCCCGAGTCTGTACGGGAGTTGCAGTGATAGGACAAAACTATAACTACCAATTGGTATCCAATTTTGTCTCGCGGGCCAGATTTAAGTGCCTGGCGGGCCGGATACGTCCCGTGGGCAATACTTTGCCCCCCCCTTGCTCTAATAACTTCAAAAGATTGTTCTGAAGCCCCCCGCCCTAAAATGTTTTCCTATGAATGAAGTCGCACAAATGTTTTAGTCTTTTTACATGAATTAAACCACACAAAAAAACACACGAAATATGCAGAAATATTTTGTACATATTTGCACAATTTGAGTGTGAGATTGTGTTGCATATAGACACCGGAAGAGTGTTAAATTAACACACTGCTTAGTGTAAAGTCATATTCAAATATTTCCCAGTGTACCTTTCGAGTAAATTGCAGAGTTAATGCCCATAACTGTATTTGTTAGTGACAGAGACATGGCTGCTGCATTCATCCATTTTTGTTCCAGTGAACTTCACCAAGTGAAATCCTAAGTGAATATGTTATCATTCAAAAATATACAGTACCAGTCAAAAGTTTGGAGACACCTACTCATTCAAGGGTTTTTCTTTATTTTTACTATTTTCTACATTATAGAATAATAGTGAAGACATCAAAACTATGAAACAACACATATGAAATCATATAGTTACCAAAAAACATTTAACAAATAAAAATATATTTTATTTTTTAGATTCTTCAAATTAGCCACCCTTTGCCTTGATGACAGCTTTGCACATTCTTGGCATTCTCTCAACCGGCTTCACCTGGAATGCTTCTCCAGCAGTTGAAGGAGTTCCCACATATGCTAAGCACTTGTTGGCTGCTTTCCCTTCACTCTGTGGTCAAACTCATTCCAAACGATCTCAATTGGTAATCTGATGCAGCACTCCATCACTCTCCTTCTTGGTCATATAGCCCTTACACAGCCTGGAGGTGTTTTGGGTCATTGTCCTGTTGAAAAACAAATGATAGTCCCACTAAGCGCAAACCAGATGGGATGGCGTATCGCTGCAGAATGCTGAGGTAGCCATGCTCATTAAGTATGTCTTCAATTCTAAATAAATCACAGACTATGTCAACAAAAAAGCAACCCTACACCATCACACCTCCTCCTCCGTGCTTCACAATGGGAACCACACATGTGGAGATCATCCGTTCACCTATTCTGCGTGTCTCAAAGACATGGTAGTTGGAACCAAAAATCTCAAATTTACACTCATCAGACCAAAGGACAGATTTCCACCGGTCTAATGTCCATTGCTCGTGTTCCTTGGCCAAAGAAAGTCTCTTCTTCTTATTGGTGTTCTTTAGTAGTGGTTTCTTTGCAGCAATTCGACCATGAAGACCTGATTCATGCAGTCTCCTCTGAAGAGTTGATGTTATGATGTGTCTGTTATTTGAACACCGTGAATAATTTTTTGGGGCTGCAATTTCTGAGGCTGGTAACTCTAATGAACTTATCCTCTGCAGCAGAGGTAACTCTGTGTCTTCCTTTCCTGTTGCGGTTCTCAAAAGAGCCAGTTTCATCATAGCGCTTGATGGTTTTTGCGACTACATTTGAAGATACGTTCAAGTTCTTGAAATGTTCCTTATTGACTGACCTTCATGTCTTATAGTAGGACTGTTGTTTCTCTTTGCTTATTTGAGCTGTTTTTGACATAATATGTGACCTGTTTCAGAAAACTAGGCATATATCGCTGGTCACTACATAAACTTTTTTTAAATCAAAATGTATTTTTGAGCAGAAATGCCTTCTTGAACTTTCATGTGCCTTATTAACAAACTAGTATGCCGTCTGTAAATACGAATAAAATTGTTAAATTACGACCCTAGTTGGTTTAGCCACAGAAAGGGGAGCTACCTTCCCACATGCCATGATTGGCTAAGGTAATGAGTGGGCTGGACATGCGAGGTGATGAGTTTGGATTGATCTGCCATATAGCACTTTTCTGTCTATTTGAGCTGGTCACTATGTCTAGGTAATCCTGTCTAATGCAGCTTTAAAAGAAAATGTATAGCGTAGTAAAACTGCATAGCGTAGTAAAACTGCATAAGTGTCGCTCTCCACTTTCTGGAAGACCGAGTTTTGAAATCAGTGGAATTCGAGTATGCTAGCTCAGGAGGTGGAGAAAACACCTGTCTCTGGATTACATCTTCAAACTAAGGGCAAGCATGGCATCCGACAGGAGATGCGTCCAACCATGATAGTCTAGCTAGCTACATTTTCAGATATTACACATTTGTAATTTTGACAGAAACTGGTTTAATTGAACCTGGTTGGTTAGCTACCTGCAGATTCATGCAGGGTAGTAACGTCATGAGTTGGGATTATGGTGACTTTGCCATTGTAATTGTTTGTAAGCTTGTGTAGTCATATTTGTCTATGATTTTATGCTATCTATTTGTTGTTTGTATGCTGTTCTTTGTATGATATTTTAATATTTGATAATTAACCAATGATATTAGGCCACTCTTGGCCATGATTACAGACACCTGTGTCTTTTGACACTATATAAACGAGTCATCCCGTGTTTGTGATTATACCCTGATGAAGACAGCTTGGCTGTCGAAACGTTGGTAATTACATTTTTAGAGTGTGCGGCTCTCTTTTATTTTCAAGTATTTTATACTGATAACAAGTTCAAACAGATGCCATTAATACAGGTAACGAGTGGAGGACAGAGGAGCCTCTTAAAGAAGAAGTTACAGGTCTGTGAGAGCCAGAAATCTTGCTTGTTTGTAGGTGACCAAATACTTATTTTCCACCATAATTTGCAAATAAAAAAAATAAAAAAATCCTAATGTGATTTTCTGGATTTTTCTCTCTCATTTTGTCTGTCATAGTTGAAGTGTACTACCTATGACGAAAATTACAGGCCTCTCTCATCTTTTTAAGTGGGAGAACTTGCACAATTAGTGGCTGACTAAATACTTTTTTGCCCCACTGTATATTACAGAAAATAATATGGCTAAACTCTAATGTACTGATAGAGGATCAACCAATTTTCCTTGGAGACAATGTATAATGAAGGTATCATGTTTATGAATGACATTGTAAACAACGATGGTAAAATTATCACACTAGCAATTCATTAAGGTGTATGGAGATGTAAGCCTATGCTCAAAACAAAATTATAACCAACTCAATGCAACTCTGCCACAAAAAATGAAAGAGGCAATTACTTAAAAAAAGAAAGGAATTTGTTTGTCTGCCACCAATTAAAAATCATAAATGTCTTAATTAAAATTACCAATATACAGCGCATTCGGAAAGTATTCAAACCCCTTGACTTTTTCAAACCCCACATTTTGTTACATTACAACCTTATTCTAAAATGGATTAAAAAAACAAATAATCCCCATCAATGTACACACAATACCGCATAATGACAAAGCAGAAACATTTTTTTATACATTTTTACTAATGTATAAAAAAACAGAAATATCACATTTACATAAGTATCCAGACCCGTTACTCAGGACTTTTTGGAAGCACCTTTGGCAGAGATTTCAACCTTGAGTCTTCTTGGCTATGATGCTACAAGCTTGGCACACCTGTACAGTATTTGGGGAGTTTCTCTAATTATTCTCTGCAGATCCTCTCAAGCTCTGTCAGGTTTGATGGGGAGTGTCTCTGCACAGCTATTTTCAGGTCTCTCCAGGGTTTGTTAGATCGGTTTCAAGTCTGGGCTCTGGCTGGGCCACTCAAGAACAGTCAGACTTGTCCCGAAGCCAAGAAAACACAGTAGTGGCTGTGTGCTTAGAGTCCTTATCCTGTATAGAGTAAAATATACAGCATTTTCTTTAGGAATGCAATGAAGTAAAAGTAAAAGTTGTGAAAAAATATAAATAATCAAATAAAGTACAGATACCCCCCAAAACAACTTTTACTTAAGTACTTTCTATCAATGCATAATATTGGGGCTCGGTTGGACCTGTAAATTGTGTTGTTGGGGGAATTGAAGGACCACAGTCTGTCAACAGGAAAATATCATTGTGCTTTTCGGGGGGGGGGGGCAATTTCGGCAGAGATATTGCAGATGAAGGTTCAAGTTCCTAGTGAGACACCATGGTAGAATGGAGGGATGTGGTAGAATGACGATTTCGGGGTGAGTTGGGGCGAGTGCACCCACTGATGAGAGCACCCACTGATGGGAGCGGCCATTTGTATTAAACAGCCATTTGTATTGTTTTTTTATTGTATTGTTGTTGTTTTAGTAAAAAAAAAATGCTATACTAACAATCACACCTTTATATAAAACAATACTCATCCTATAATGGCATAAAACACTTATTATTATGAGTACTCTTTAGAAAATGATTTGTTTCATTTCAAATTGACCAAGTGTTAACTTTTGTATGCCTAATTGGAATTGCTCTCTGCCCACTGTTTATTACACAGAGAACTGAACAACATAAATGTACTGAATAAAACTGTCTATCAAAAATAAATAAATAATAACAAATAAAACTATTCTATATATACAAAAGTATGTGGACACCCCTTCAAATTAATGTATTTGGCTATTTCAGCCACACCCGTTGCTGACAGGTGTATAAGATTGAGTACACAGCCATGCAATCTCCATAAACAAAAACATTGGCAGTATAACGGCCTTACTGAAGAGCTCAGTTCCAAGGCTGAGCAGCAGTACAGGCGCTCATAATGCGCAATGACAAACGTTGGCTGGAGTGGTCTTAAGCTCGCCGCCATTGGACTCTGGTGCAGTGAAATGCGGTCTCTAGAGCGAGGAATCACCTTTCACCATCTGGCAGTCCGACGAACAAATCTGGGTTTGGCAGTTGACAGGAGATCACTACCTGTCCCAATGTATAGTGCCAACTGTAAAGTTTAGTGGTGGAGGAATAATGGTAAGGGGCTGTTTTTCATGGTTAGGTCTAGGCCCCCTTAGTTCCAGTGAAGGGAAATCTTAACGCTACAGCATACAAGGACATTCTAGACAATTCTGTGCTTCCAACTTTGTGAAAACAGTTCTGGGTAGGCCCTTTCATGTTTCAGCATGACAATGCCCACGTGCACAAAGCAAGTTCCATAAATAAATGGTTTCGGTGTGGAAGAACTTGACTGCCTGCACAGAGCCCTGACCTCAACCCCATTGAACACCTTTGGGCTGGATTTGAACACCGACTGTGAGTCAGGGCTAATCGCCCAACATCACTGCCCGACCTCACTAATGCTCTTGTAGCTGAATTGAAGCAAGTCCCCGCAGCAACATCTAGTGGAAAGCGTTCCCAGAAGAGTTGAGGCTGTTAAGGCAGCAAAGGTGGGACCAACTGCATATTAATGCCCATGATTTTGGAATGAGATGTTCGATGAGCAAGTGTTCACATACTTTTGGTCATGTTGTGTCCCTTACCCTAACCCTAGAGTGGTTATACATTGTATTTAAAGTAGTTACTCTAAAAATGGTCCTAATCACACCTAATCATGTGTGAATTCAGCTCAGGGGAGCAACTTTGGTTTTAGAAGTGTTGAGGGTCCTTCATCAATTTTTTTGTGGCATTTAAAGCTAATTTCCTGCATTTCTACTAGGGCTGTCCTTGACTAAAAAATTATCTTGGTCGACCAAGAGTAGTTTTTTTCTTTCGACCAATCAATTGGTCAACATTTTTACACGTGTATTTTTTCATATACAGGTGTATACCCCATGTGTTTTATTAAAATCAACTAGGCTATATGTACTGAACTTGTCTGATACTTTTACTACGCTGTTTGGTTAAATAATTAAGACACATGTCTCAAGAGGGAGCCAGAGATCAAGATAGCTTAACTAGAAAAAACAACCTGTTCCCGACCCTCCTCCTGGCCTTAACAGATTGCCTTTAAGCTCCTGAAGTTGCCAGTAATAGGCTAAAGCTGCAGTCGGCAACCTTTTCCATTTGGAGCCAATTTATCTTACCATTTCTACCAACCTGCGTGCCAGTTATAATTTATATAGGCACATATTCGTGGAAAAGTTTCATTTAATTTATAATAGTCTTGTATTTCAAAAGCATTGTCTGTGGTTAATCTACAATCTGTCTAAATCTAAATGAAAATTATACAAATCTAAAAGTAACTTTTATTGCCATTGCCAACTATGTAAGAATAGACTATATAAAGCCAACACATAAAAACATTGCAGCCTGGTAGGAAATATCCTGATAAAATTAAATATCCATTGACTACGCATGGCCTGTCTGCAAAGAACTTGAAACATTGTATCAACTATCAACTGGGATGCCCAAAACTCATGCTAGCAAACTTGAAACATTGTATAAAATATTCTGTGTCCCCAAGAGTTTCCCGGGCCAGTGAGCTCGGGACAGACAGCTGTAGACTATTTGTCCAAGGGATAAAAAGTCAGCAGGTATTTTATGACATTTCCACTGGATCAGGGAACTACATTTTTCCATTTCATGCTGTTTGAGGTGAAGAAAAATTACTTTGAGAAGCTCCACAGCTCATTGGTGGTGGTGAGTTAAGACAATCAGAAATACTATCAGACATCCCCAAATGGGAACATTTATAGGGCTACATTTGCACGCAGGCCAGGTAGACTAGTCCTACTTCTATATGCGTAATCATGAGCGCATCCTTACTCAATGTTGACAGGAGCATTTCAAACAAAAGACTATCAAAAAATTGCCATAACTCATAAAGGTCATGAAATAAACAAAAACTTGTTTCTCACAAGTGTAGTATAGGTTGTGAGTTCTGCAACACACATGTCCAATTTGACAACGAGAACGGTAAATAACTGTAATAATGAATGCATTAACAGAAATGACCATAACCAAACAAACAGATTAGAAATTGATAGACACGGCAAACAGTGCACACAATAAAGTTATAAAACAACGAAATGGCAGGAGAGAACGCATTCTGGAGAGAGACGTGTCTTGTGTATCTGAGCTACAATCCCAATATTCTTGGATCGTGAAATCCCTGCGGCCTCCTCGGATTAGTCCACTGAGACAGGCGCAAATCAGACAGGAGTCTCGTGTGCCATGAAAAAATATATATATTTGTGACTGCTGGACAAAAAACCCTGAATGTTTTCAATACAGAACCCTTTTGTCATACAGTATTCCATATAAGGCACACAGACCTTATAAAAGTTGCACAGTATAAACTTAACCTTGTAATAAATCAAATCTAGTGATACATAAATTCACATTTCGGCCATCAACTGTGACATTGTAGGAGGATAACCACCCTTCCAATTAATGGCAATGCCTTTCTTGCCGCTGTAATTGCTAGGTTACACAGTTTCTTCTGATAATATTCCCCAGTATCAACATTTCCAAGCAAACAAAAACTGAATCTGTAGACATTCTGAGATAAAAGAAGATACTCTTTGATAGAATACTCTCAGTTACTAAGAAACAAGATTTTCTGTTCTGATGAAACCAAGATTGAAATCTCTGGCCTGAATGCTGGCAGCATCATGCCACAGGGATGTTATTCAGCGGCAGGAACTGGGAGACTCGTCAGGATCGAGGTAAAGATGAAAGGAGCAAAGTACACAGAGGTCCTTGATGAAAACCTGCTCCTGTGGGCTCAGGACCTCAGACTGGGGCGAAGGTTCACCTTCCAACAGGACAATCCTAAGCACACAGCCAAGACAACACATGAGTGGCTTCGGGACAAGTTTCTGAATGTCCTTGAGTGGACCAGCCAGAGCCCCAGACTTGAACCCAATCCAACATCTCTGTAAAGACCTGGAAATAGCTGTGCAGCAACGCTCCCCATCCAACCTGACAGCTTGAGAGGATCTGCGGGAGTGGGAAAAATGTCTCAAATACAGATGTGCCAAGCTTGTAGCATTATACCCAAGAAGACGCAAGGCTGTAATCGCTGACAAAGGTGCTTCAACAAAGTACTGAGTAAAGAGTCTGAATACTTACGTAAATGCAATATTTCAGTTTTTAATTGATTTTATAAAATTGCACTCATTTGTAAAAAAAAAAAACGTTTTTGCCTTGTCATTATAGGGTATTTATTGTGTGTATATTGAAGGAAAAAAAAACAATTTAATCCATTTTAGAATAAGGCTGTAACCTAACAAAATGTGGAAAATTCCAAGGGGTCTGTATCCATTCCTCATCATCAAAAGTGTCTCCCAGGTCTTCCTCAAAATTTTCTTGACATGTTTTGTATCATCGGGAAAAGCCTCTCAAGCTTGGATACAGTTTGGAAATCAATTTGATGTTTGTCAGACTGCCTAAAAATACTTTCAATCTTTGAATCCTCTGGCTTGTCAAGTGTTTTCTGCACAGAGAGAATAAAGTATCTACAAAAGTTCACCTCAGCACCGTCAGACTGGACTTCCCTGGTTACCTTACCCTGCTGAAACCCCTGTCACAATCTGATCCTTCTCAGATGAAGCATGACAAAGAATCACCGTAGTGTACATATATACATTATATTATCCAAGATTAGAATCAATGGTTCAGTATTTGAAATTATCATTATTCCCAGATTCCAGACGGTACCCTACCAATCAACTGAATATGGAACTTGTGTCCATTCACTGATTGTTATAATATACTGCAAAATTCACCTGAGCTCTGTAGGCTGGTCTTTCCTGGCTGTCTGACCCTGCTGGGACAACTGTCACCATCTAATCCTCCTAAAACATGATGAGCATAGTGTTGTGTACTGTGAACCATGACAGTGAAGCCTATTGAGCTCTTTATACCATGTCAGTGTGAAAAGTAGGGACTTAAGCTAAGGAAACTGACAGATCAATAATGTTAAATTGCTATACTGACTAATAAAAACTCACATTGCGCTGTAAAAAAAACATCTGAATATCGGTCTTCAAATCGTTTGACTGCTGGTTTCATCGTTTGATTCAGGTCTAGTGTGATGGAGGCAAAACTAATAGCTAAAATCAGTGAGCTAGCTAGCTAACGTTAGCCATCCTGGCTAGCTATAATTGTACAACAGCTGACGAAAACTATCCAAGTTAATTTACTTCCATTGAAATGGGACTAAAAGGCTTCAAAACATTTCATACACACAACAGCTGTTAGAAACAGCTACGTGACAGATAGCTAGAGACTAGAGCTGAACTGGCTGTGGTAGCTATTAGCTCACTAAATTAGTTCATTCTCTTCAGACAGAACTTCAGTCGAGAGGGGATGAAACAGTACTGTAGCTAACGTTACATGTCAGTTACACAACTAGCTCAGCGCTGTAAATAAATACTTTTTTTTGTTAAGTCAAACAGCGTTTACATTGCCAGCTACACAAGTCAAATAAAGATTAGCCAGTTTCTGAGCAACACACACACAGACAGCAACTGCAGACAGCAACACTGTGCCTTTTCAGAAGCTTTGCATTCACACAGACTGTCTGCACACTCTGTGGTGTCCCCACGGTCCTAAATTCAGCTGGCTGAAACTGCCAAACAGCCTACCTGACCGCTCTGAGGCATCCGCATGGTCCACACCGTTCCCAGTGAAAGTTGCGCCACTGGACTTCAGGCTGTTTTGAAAACCCTTTTCACAACAGATACATAACTGACCTCTCATGGACACTGCCTCATGCTGCATGTGGTCTCAATAAAATGTATACACTCATCTTTATGTATGTCTCTATTGGAATAGAATTGACCTATTCAATTGTCTTGTATTTAGGAATAGAATAGTAATGCACTTTTAATTGAAAGATGAAATAAATCATTTTTATTGTGCTAATGTCAAGTCAACAATAGTGAAATAATATCTTCTTCAGCTTTCCAATTGTGCACATACTGTATGTTGCAATATCACAATCACAGCAACACTTAAAGACATAATCAAAACATGTCCAGATGGCTGAGAAGGATAAGGATCATGTAGGCAAGGCATGGACAGGAGTACAGTATAGATCTTATATAACAGAGATTACTATGATTTGTGAATGTCTGTTCTAATGTTATTATGACAGCTAATAAGGCTTAGAGATCCTGGGCCGGCACACAGCAGTGTGTGTTTGTATGAAATGGAGCTCGCCTCTCTCCGAGATGTCACCACAAAGGTAAGACACGATACAGAGAAGGGTATTGTTTTACATTATTGTACATAAAATGAATCAGAAAGAGATGATTATTATCAGTCAATTAATTATTATTATCAGTCAATTCATTAATGGCACTTTAATGCAAGTAAAGTTGTATGGTGTGGTGCTGCACAAAAATATATTGTTATTATCATCCAATTCGATTTATTAAATAATTGCACCTTACTTTAACCTTATTCTCAACCAGCTGGTAGAGCATGTTTGACAATTACTTATTTTTTGGGGACAAAATATCTTCACTTGAACTTGATTGATCAACTACCCCAGCCCTCCTGTATCAATTTACATCATTTGTATCCTTTTTGGTTGCTGCAGTTCAGTGTTGTGGCACTCTAACTTTGCCCATTAAGATGGCTGTAAGAAAACTCAAAATCAGTCACCAAAGGTATAGGATAAATGGCAGGATTTAATTTGTTGAGAGATTTATATTGCAATATTTTGTTAGTAGAGACCTTGAAAAGTATGAATATGAAAATAAATAGTTCAAATGTAAAAAGGCTAAAAAGCAATACTTAAAAAATAAATGTGCTCAACCAGGCGATTGATATGTCAGTGGAAACGTATGGTGGACTAAGAATAGGGTGCATTTATTTTGGTGAAAATATGATTGAATTGGCAACATAAATAGGTTAAACCACATTGTATGACCTATTGGGTCAATTAATCAATATTCAGACTTAAAGGGGCACTCCACTCAAACTATCTTTTAGATTTAAAAAAATGTGTCTACCTGTTGACAATCTCAAAATATTTTAAATTTCAGCAGTCAAGTTTTTAAGATATTGGATTTTCAAGAATCATAGTGTAAAAAAAAAAACTATCAGAAGTTCCTATTTGAGTTTTTAGTAATAGGAATTTAAGGTTAAATATGTTTTAAACAAGAGTCAGTTAAAGGGTTTTAAGCAATCAACTATCTTGGTACGATGCTGGTCAATCTAGTCACTAGAGTGTTTATAATACTGTGATAGAGAGACATATCTGCAACATTTATTGACTATATTTTCTTTACTTTTCCAATTGTACCAGCTACTGGACTCTTCATTTACCACACAGTCCCATAGGTAAAGTTTGCCAGTTCTGTAACCCTGTCAGTAACTTTAGACCTAGCCACCTGCATACTGTATATACAGTAGGATACTTCCAAATTAACCAACTTGTTGTTCTTGAGGGCATATTGACTTTACATCTCTGCATGAGGCTGAGCTAAGTCTGTGAACTACTCCTGGTACTTGCACCACACCTGTTTCTCCCCTCCCACTGGACCAAGAGGCTATCTTGTCCCTCTAGTCACAAATGACTTCAGGTGTCTGCATAAGGCCAGCCACCACAGTACACTACACACTATAACCCTGCACTTCATCATATCATATTGTCCACTGGACCAAGAGGCTATCTTGTCCCTCTAGTCACAAATGACTTCAGGTGTCTGCATAAGGCCAGCCACCACAGTACACTACACACTATAACCCTGCACTTCATCATATAATATTGTCCACTGGACCAAGGAGCTAGCTTGTCCTCCATAGGGTTCAACAATTGACTTCAGTTCTAAAGTTTAAACTGACTCTGTGAACAACCCCCACTACGGTACATACTATCCACTATGCCCACGGTGCCGGTGCCTCGTCCAGCCTACTCCCAGGCCAGAGAAAATCTGGTGAAGGCCATCCCACCCAAGATCATTTGCCTACTGGCCTGCGGAGGATGGGACTGCCGCTATGAAGGACCAGCCTGCTGGAGGCCCAGCCAACAAGCTGTACAGGGACTCTTCTCACACTGGTGAGGAGGGGGGGGGAGGGAAGGAGGGAAAGAAATACAGAAGAGAAAGAGGTGGGGAGGGAGAGATCTGCATGGGAAGGGAGTGATGATTGGAAGCTCACTTCTGTTCTGTTCGCAGGGTGACAGATGACATTGTGGCCATGGCACGACCCTCCTCTCACCTCATCAAGAAATACAACATCATAGAGCAGTTCCAACGGTAAATAGTCATGTATATGTCCATGTCTGCATGTCTGCCAACGTGTGTTCGCGTGTCCACCCTCTTTCTCCTCTAATTGATCTGGTTCTCTCTGACCAGGCTGAACATCAAGTCCATCATCAACATGCAGTTGCCTGGGGAGCATGCTCACTGTGGCCCTCCACTGGAGCCAGACACTGGATTTACTTACTCCCCACAAACCTTTATGGAGAATAATAGTAAGACTATACTGTATTTATACCTAGAGTATATCTACAACACACACTTTACTTTAGGATTGTCTCTGTGGCCTTTCGTAAATGAAATATGTGTTCTTGTCTTTCCTTCTGTGTGTGTGTGTGCTTGTGGTGCAGTCTTCTTCTTCAACTTTGGCATGCCGGACTTCGGTGTGTCGTCTCTTGTGGGGATGATGGATGGAGTAAAGGTGTTAGCCTTCGCTGTGAAAGAAGGGAAGGTGGCGGTGCACTGTCACGCAGGCTTGGGGAGGACAGGTGTGTGTATATTTTTGGAGAATCCGGTTCTCAGTACATCAATTGTCTTCATTGTTCACTTAATTTAGAATATACATTGACTGCAATCAGAAACCCATTGTCCATAAACGATCCTGCAAAAATTGGCACACCTCCTGTCATTGTTGACAGGTGTCCTGATAGCCTGCTACCTGGTCTACACTCTGCGTGTGAGCCCCAGTGAGGCTGTCCACTACGTACGTATCAAACGTCCCTGTTCCATCCAGACCCGGGACCAGATCAGCCTGGTGTTTGACTTTGCTCGTCTTCTGGGCCCTCAGCTGGCCCAGTTCCCTGACCTCAGCCTGCGCCACGGGGCCCAGTTCACCCTGCTGCAGTACCTGCACCGTCAGGCCCTCCTCCTCCATGGCCAGGAGGCCCGCACCCTCAGGCACACTCCCAAGGTGTCTGTTTTGTATAATTATTTTGGCAACACTATCTTTCTTTTAGGTAATAAGTAATGTAGGGTAGAGTGGGGTAAGTTGTCATGTAGGGTAGAGTGGGGTAAGGTGCCATGTAGGGTAGAGTGGGGTAAGTTGTCATTTAGGGTAGAGTGGGGTAAGTTGTCAAGTAGGGTAGAGTGGGGTAAGGTGTCAAGTAGGGGAGTGTGGGGTAAGTTGTCAAGTAGGGTAGAGTGGGGTAATGTGTCATGTAAGGGAGAGTGGGGTAAGTTGAGCAAAACCTTGCTTTGAGGAAATCATATACAAAATGAATCATTTTACAAAATTGAGCAATAAGTCATCATTTCATGGAGTCTGTGAAGGAAGAAACCACATGGAAAAAGTGGAAAGCAAGTTGGGTAAAAAAAAAGAAGGATTTTCACCAAGTCAAATGAATTCATTGTGTTAGAGCAGTGGTTCCCAAACCTTTTTTTCGTCCATTACCCCTTCAAACATTCAACCTCCTGCTGCACCAGGGTCAGCACACTCTCAAATGTTGTTTTTTACCATCATTGTAAGCCTGCCAAACACACACACTATATGATACATTTATTATTAAACATAAGAATGAGTGTGAGTTTTTGTCACAACCCGGCTCGTGGGAAATGACAAAGAACACAAATAATATAATAATGATCAATAATTTTGCTCTTTATTTAGCCTTATTTGTTCATCAAAAATTGTGAATAACTCACCACAGATTAATGAGAAGCTTGTGCTTGAAAGGATGCCATGTTTGGTTGTATTGGAGAGAGTCTCAGTTTTAAATAATTTTTCACACAGTCTGTGCCTGTATTTACTTTTCATGCTAGTGAGGGCTGAGAATCCACTCTCACATAGGTACGTGGTTGCAAAGGGAATCAGTGTCTTAACAGCACGATTTGCCAAGGCAGGATACTCTGAGCTCAGCCCTATCCAGATTAAATTCTGATTACATTTGTTTCTCACAGAACCGCTTGTTGCAATTTCAATGAGGCTCTCTTGTTCAGATATCGGTAAGTGGACTGGAGGCAGGGCATGAAAGGGATAATGAATCCAGTTGTTTGTGTCATCCGTTTTGAGAAAGTACCTGTGTAATTGCTCACCCAGCTCACTCAGGTGCTTCGCTATATCGCTATATATACATTTGACATTGTCCATAAGCTTGAGTTAATTTGCACACAAAAAATAATACAATGATGGAATGACCTGTCTGTTGTCCTTGTTAATGCAGACAGAGAAGAGCTCCAACTTCTTAATCATAGTCTCAATTTTGTCCCGCACATTGAATATAGTTGGGGAGAGTCCCTGTAATCCTAGATTCAGATCATTCAGGAGAGAAAAAAACATCACCCAGATAAGCCAGTCGTGTGAGAAACTTATGCAAGCAGTCAGACAAGTGAAAATTATGGTCAGTAAAGAAAACTTTGTATCTCAATTTAAAAAACATGCCAATACTCTCCCCCTTGATAACCAGAGCACTTCTGTATGTTGTAGAAGTGTTACATGGTCACTGCCAATATCATTGCATAATGCAGAAAAAACACAAAAGTTGCTTTAACAAAGCTAACCATTTTCACTCTAGTGTCCAAAACATCCTTCAAGCGGTCAGGCATTCCCTTGGCAGCAAGAGCCTCTTGGTGGATGCTGCAGTGTACCCATGTGGCGTCAGGAGCAACTGCTTGCATGCGCGTTACCACTCCACTATGTCCCCCTGTCATGGCTTTTGCTCCATCAGTACCAATACCAATACATCTTGACCACCAAAGTCCATTTGATGTCACAAAATGGTCCAGTACTTTAAAAATACCCTCTCCTGTTGTACTGGTTTCCAGTGGTTTGTAGAAGAGGATGTCTTCATTAATTGACCCCCAATAAATGTAACAGACATGATGCTTGTATCTAAACCAAAGTATATAATTTAAAGATTGTTCTGTACAACCTTATCATCCAAAGTAAGTCTGCTGCTCTTGTGTTTTAAAATTGCAAATTGCATGTTTCAATTCTCTCTTCCAGCAGGTGTTTTGATATCAAATATCCCTGCACTTACATTTAAAGTGGGACATGGTTGATTCTCTGCTTTGACATCACCTTTCTCTCCATGATTATTACAGACACTTTCAATGCCCTTGTCATCCACATGCATGTCCTTTATTTTTCACTTTCGATGGTCACTGTCATTAGGCACTGGCTGCTGGTGGGTGGGACATTACTGTTAGGAGCACTCCCACAGTCATCCATACTAGTGAGGTTTGACATGTGGGGACCTGCTCCACTGCTAGGGTCTGGGTTCCATGTAGAGTCAGATATGAGGTCCTAAACCTAGCATGGAAGTACATCATTGTAGCTGTGTGGGTTTAATATAGTCAAAATGTTTGCCTTGGGGTGAGATGAGCCAATGGCAAATGTAAGTGTTTTCTTCCCAGGCATAATGCAAGGCATTATAGCCGGGATATGAGTTAACAGCAAAGCTTGGCCTAAAGTAGTGTTTGTTGGGTATTAAGCCTGTGCTAAAAAAATCTTAAAATTCTTAAAAGACAAAAAGTGTTTGTGATTGTATTGAATAAAAAGATTAAAAGGTAGTGTTAATATCTCATTCAGTACAGAAATGTGTAGGCGGCTTAATTTAGCCTATCCCGCGGCTCAATTTCTTTAGGGGGGACAAGCTATATTTTCAAAACCTGTAATATTTACATGAATTCTGATTCCCCCCCCTCAGGGATACACAATATCCTGAAATATTAGTAGACATCATTGTTAGAAAGAATACTATATGTACCTTGACGGAGTGATACTGAATGAAGAAAATGACTTAACTTACCCCACTCTCCCCTACCTCCTTTGTGGTTGTCTGGAGGGTCTGGCTTTGGGTCCAACAGACAGATCACACCCATTCACTCTGCTCTTTCTCTCTCCATCTTCCACTCTCTCCAGTATCCCATGGGTTCCTGTATCTGTTTCTAAAAGCTATCTGTTTTCATGATGATCATCATCTAGGTGGTGTACCTGTTGTGTGGCCGTCTTACTGCCCTGGCGTTGGGCCTGCCTGCCTCTCTGGAGGTGCATGCTGAGCTGGAGAGAAGGGCAGAACTGCGGGCCCTGGGCAGGGCTGTGAGGGAGACCCTGGTGGCCAAGCAGTACCTGCCCCTGCACCGTGAGGTCCATATGGGGTCCTGGGGAGGGTCAGGTTCAGTGTCATCCTGGGACGAACCAGAGGGCTTTCTGGAGAGGAAGAGACAGGTACTGCTGGATAAACGCAGCTACAGTGACTCAGACCTCAGCAAGATCACTGTAAAACAGGTAAGGGTTAACATCAGGGTTAGACTGGGCATACACGTCTTCTAAAATCTAATGTGAGCAACCCTTGGACCAGGGTGCTCACATTACAGGATGATTTCCTAGTCCACCCTGCCCACGTTTCTCGGTTGTCGTAGGAAAAAAATACAGACATGCAAACAGCAAGCTACTTTATTAATGTGCACTTTATTTTGTGAAGAAACATTTTTTTTAAAGAGATGGATGTGCAGAATATAGACCCGCAAATGGTTGGGCAGCTGTGGGCACTTTCTATTCTATAGAGGGAATTGGAGGTAATATAAACCATTTAATATTGAAAAGGCAGCTGTGTTCTCTCCACAGCTCCACAAACCTGTCCATCATCTCAGTCAAATCAAATGAAATTGTGTTTGTCACACATACCGAACACAACATGTGTACAAGCCCTTAATAACCAAGAGAAAAATAAGTGTTAATTAAGTAAAAAATAGATAAGTAAAATAAATAAATAATAATAATAATAATTAAACAGCAGCAGTAAAATAACAACAGCGAGGCGATATACAGGGGGTACTGGTACAGAGTCAATTTGTGGGGGCATAGGTTAGTCGAGGTAATTGAGGTAATATGTAGATATAGGTAGAGTTAAAGTGACTTTGCATAGGTAATAAACATAGAGCAGCAGCAGAAGAAATTGAGGGGGGGGGTAGACAATGCAAATAGTCTGGGTAGCCATTCGATTACCTGTTCAGGAGTCTTATGGCTTGGGGGTAGAAGCTGTTAAGAAGCCTTTTGGACCTAGACTAGGTGCTCCGGTACCTCTTGCCATGAGGTAGAAGAGAGCACAGTCTATGACTAGGATGACTGGAGTCTTCAGCGATTTTTAGAGCCTTCCTCTGATACCACCTGTTATAGAGGTCCTGGATGGCAGGAAGCTGGTCCCAGTGTGTACTGGGCCGTACGCACTACCCTTTGTTGTGCCTTGCGGTCAGAGGATGAGCAGTTGCCATACTAGGCAGTGATGCAACCAGTCAGGATGCTCTCGATGTTGCAGCTGTAGAACTATTTTAGGATCTGAGGACCCATGCCAAATCAGTTGTGCCCTCTTCACGACTGTCTTGGTGTGTTTGGACCATGATAGTTTGTTGGTGATGTGGACACCAAGGATCTTGAAGCTCTCAACGTGCTCCACTACAGCTCCATTAATTAGAATGGGGGTGTGCTTGGTCCTCCTTTTCCTGTAGTCCACAATCATCTCCTTTGTCTTGATCACATTGAAGGAGAGGTTGTTATCCTGGCACCACATGGCCAGGTCTCCTCCCTATTGGCTGTCTCATCGTTGTCGGGCCTACCACTGTTGTGTCATCTGCAAACTTAATGATGGTGTTGGAATCGTGGCTATGCAGTCATGAGTGAACAGGGACGATATGTTGGGGCGGTAATGCAAATTAAAGTGGGTCTAGGGTTTCTGGGATAATGGTGTTGATGTGAGCCATGACCAGCCTTTCAAAGCACTTCATAGCTACAGACGTAAGTGCTATGGGCCGGTAGTCATATAGGCAGGTTACCTTAGTGTTCTTGGGCTATGGAGAGCGTGATCACACAGTCGTCCGGAACAGCTGATGCTCTCATGCATGGTTCAGTGTTGCTTGCCTCGAAGCGAGTAAGTAAGTAATTTAGCTTGTCTGGGAGGCTCGTGTCACCCACTCAAACTATGTGAGTCCTGACGTACTGATCATAGCCCAAGTTCAAAGGATTTCAATACAATTTGTTTTGGCAAAAGCAAATTTGTGGCTAAATTGAGTAGTGTATCCCCGGCATTACTGGTTACAGGTGGAACATTCTTGAACATTAGGTTAGAGAAATCTGCATTGGTACTGGCAACATTCAGAGCCTTGATATTAACCAAATTGCTTTATTTTCTTCCAGGATCTTGAGTTGGGCTCATACTGTACTGTACTAGATAGGAGTAAGAGAGACTGGTCTGGATTAGAGCAGATTAGACCTGACGTGAGACCCATGAGTCCAGTCCTGCCCACCCCTACAGCTGGCATCTGTTCCAGTCCTGAGGACTCACAAAGACTCAACCTCCCAGCAGGCAGTGGGGCAACCAACAGTAACTGTTCTTCGAAGAGTTTAAAGTGCACTGCCAAGAGGGCGCCAGCGTTTCACAAATTCAACTCCTACATTGAGGTGAGTATCAGACTGTGTTACTGGGGGCATACTAGTAAAAGTGTCTATTTTTTAAATATAAAACACATTTCTTAATACACTATTTCCTGTGCTCTGAAGGTATGTAAAAACCAGCGTAAGTCCGGACAGGCCTCAGTGGCTCGGGCAGTTGCCAAGGAGATGGCAGATCTAAACCCCCCTGGAGAGACAGTTCTACAGAGGACAGCACTGCTACAGGTAATAAACTGTTACAGCAAGTTATCACAAGTTGAGGTGTAGTGTAGACTGTCTGGAAGTTACTAAGTTACATTGAAGCTTATTCTGCGGATCTCAAGATTTGGGCCCTCCTGAATTGACTTAAATGAAATGGAATTTACCATAACTATGATTACAACATATTGGAATGGGATACCTTAATCTGTCATGGGCTGCCTACCAGTAACCGGAATCCTGACTGCACTCTGTTTTGTCTGTGTTGACTGACAGGAGGAGCTGAACAGCAGTGAGTGTGCCTGGGCCCTACTGGTCACAGAGTCTGATCCGCACGTACTCAGCTGTCTATTGTGGACCTGGCTGGAGAAACTCAAGGTCAGAGGGCTCAGATAAAGATCTCTCTCCCTTTATACTCTCACTCTCTTGCACTCTCCTGCTTTTTATACTCTCTTTTTATCTCTCTCCAGGAGCCTGTTCTGAGTGCAGATGACGTAGAGAGGTTGACCTCAGTATCTCAACACGTGAACCATCTAAGTGTGCTAACGAAGGTGAGACCCACCAGTCAGACCATTGATACACGTTTAATCGTGTCATGGCTTACTTCGGGGTCTTCAACCTCCTCAGCAACTATTGTGTATGTGTGTGTGTGCATGTTGTCCCAGCAGCCCCAGCGCCACACCATGTCCTGTTTGCTGGGTTGTGTGGGTCAGGTGACCAGTCTGTGTCCTCAGAGAGAGGAGGCCGTGCTACGACGCCTGATACAAGCACTCACCAGGGTGAGTCTGTGGGTGTGTGCGTGAGTGTGTGTGGCAGTCATAGTTCAAATAGTCTAACTATTGTTCTCTGTTTTCAATAGCACCCTCAGGAGGAGATGGAGAGCTATAAAGTCCTGATGAGAATCCTCAAGTCCACCAACAGACAAACACTCCATAACCATAACTCCCTCACACAGACCTCAGACTACACAAACACCTGCTCAAGAAGAGGAAACAATTGATTGATTGGTTGATGGGTTTATTGGTTGTACAAACTTTACTTCATAACCATTTGTATGAAGGGTCAAATATTTGTTCAATTTCTGTGTTTTCTTTTCTATGACTAGGTGCAGTAAGCTCTTTACTGTTTTAGTGGTGCTTGGATGGGTGTAGATTCTATGAAGCATGGCCACGATCCTGATATTGGAGTATATTCTCTCTGCACATTACACAATACAAATATTTGTACCATTGACCTCATCCCGGCGTGTATTATTGTTCAAATCTTACATACACACTGAACAACAAAATAAATGTAAAGTGTTGGTCCCATATTTCATGAGCTGAAATAAAAGATCATAGAAATGTTCCATATGCTTGTTTCTCTCAAATTTTGTGCACACATTTGTTTACATTCCTGTTAGTGAGCATTTCTCCTTTGCCAAGATAATCCATCCACATGACAGGTGGCGTATCAAGAAGCTGATTAAATATCATGATCATTACACAGGTGCACCTTGTGCTGGGGACAACAAAAGGCCATCCAAAAAAATTGCAGTTTTGTTACACAACACAATGCCACAGATGTTGAACGGTTTTTAGGGAGTGTGCAATTGGCATGCTGACTGCAAGAATGTCCACCAGAGCTGTTTCCAGAGAGTTGAATGTTCATTTCTCTACTATAAGCCGCCTCCAACGTCGTTTTAGAGAATCAGTACGTCCAACCAGACCTCACAACTGCAGACCATGTGTAATCATGCCAGCCCAGGACTTCCACATCCGGCCTCTTCATCTGCAGGATCGTCTGATACCAGCCACTCGGACAGCTGATAAAACTGTGGGTTTGCACAACTGAAGAATTTCTGCACAAACTGTCAGAAATTACATTTACATTTAAGTCATTTAGCAGACGCTCTTATCCAGAGCGACTTTGGTCTCAGGGAAGCTCATCTGCATGCTTGTTGTCCAGGGTCTTGACCTGACTGCAGTTCGGCATCATAATTGACTTCAGTGGGCAAACGCTTAGCTTCAATGGCCACTGGCACGCTGGGCAAGTGTGCTCTTCATGGAAGAATTTGTATGGCTTCGTGTGGGCGAGCGGTTTGCTGATGTCAACATTGTGAACAGAGTGCTCCATTGTGCAGTAGGGGTTATGGTATGGGCATGCATAGGCTACAGAAAAAGAAAACAATTGCATTTTCCCAATGGCAATTTGAATGCAGAGATACTTTGATGAGATCCTGAGGCCCATTGTCATTCCATTCATCCACCGCCATCCTCTCATGTTTTAGCATGATTATGCACGGCCCCATGTCGCAAGGATCTGTACACAATTCCTGGAAGCTGGAAATGTCCCAGTTCTCCCATGTCATGCATACTCACCAGACATGTCAACTATTGAGCATGTTTAGGATGCTCTGGATCGACGTGTATGACAGCGTGTTCCAGTTCCTGCCAATATCCAGCAACTTCGCACAGCCATTGGAGAAGAGTGGGACAACATCCCACAGGCCACAATCAACAGCCTGATCGACTTTATGTGAAGGAGATGTGTCGCACTGCATGAGGTAAATGGTGGTCACACCAGATATTGTGGGTGGTTTTCTGATCCACGCCCCTACCTTCTTTTTTTAAAGGTATCTGTAACCAACAGATACATATCTGTATTCCTGTGAAATCCATCGATTAAGGCCTAATGCATTTATTTAAATTGATTGATTTCCTTACATGAACAATAACTCAATAAAATCTTTGAAGTTGTTGCATGTTATGTATTGTCACGATGGTATGAAGAGATTCGGGAGACAGGCGCAGGAATGCGTAATAGTATTATTACGGCGTGCTGTGTAAAGGCACGGGGACAAAGACCAAACAAACACATAACAAAAACACAGGGTTGAAACCCAAACAAAAGAGTGAGGAGCACCTCGAATAAATAACACTAGCGCACAATGATTATCACACGCACCAACGGACATTGGAACAATGGTAAACAAAGGGCTCATATATATAAATACAATCAGTGGGGATAGGGGCCAGATGAGTGCAATGAATGTTCCAAAGGGATCCGTGACAGTACACCCCCCCCCCTCCTCCTCCGTTGGTGCGTGTGAGTACCTGTGCTGTGTGTTTTGGCTTTCATGCCATTGTGGATTGGGCAGATGATTACGGGTCTTATCCTGTGTGATAATCATTGTGCACTAGTGTTATTTATTTGAGGTACTCCTCGCGCTTTGATTTGGGTTTCAACCCTGTGTTTTTCTTACGTGTTTGTTTGGTCGTAATTTCATGCCGTAATTTGGGGCTTAATAAAAAAAACTTTTACGCATTCCTGCACCTGTCTTCCGAATCTCTTCATGTCAACAGGACACATACTTTTGTTTAGTGTAGTTATTTTTGACTAGATACAGTCGGTGGAGGGAGTAATACCTCACCTTTCAAAGTACAAAGCTGTATGTGTCTCTTGTGATACAGAATATATCCTGTCTAACATACTGTATCACTCGATGGCACTATAACCTAACCATGAACTACAGACATGGAAACCTGTTATTTGACGGACCATATTTTTTATTAAACAAACAATATACATAGAATGAGTACATTCTTAATTTGTATCAGTTCAGTATGGTAATGATTGAGTAAGCCACTTATTATGGCACTTCAACATGATATACCCTCTCCCACCTGTGCTACTACTTACTCACTCCTCTTCATCCCCAAGGTCACAATAAGCTCCCTCAACATTTTCCTTTGTTACTATGGGTGCATTATCCCAATAGTCTGAACTGGCTTTCTCTTCTTGTCTCCTTCCCTTCATCTACACATATTACTTTCACCTATCCTGTCTTTTTACAGTTCAATGTACTTGTGCATGTAAAACCTGACACTAGTAAAGATGGAGGAGGGAAGATGAGGAGAGTGAGCTACTTTAGACTTTTGAGATAGATCCAGCTGCCGACCACTCAACAACACTACAAGTCCTGATCAGAGGCAGTTCTATGTCTCTCAGTTCTAAATCTTCAAAGCAATTCATAGATTATTTAGCAGTAAAGGTGTTGTTACAACAGAAACCATTTGTTTCGGGTTAATGCCCAAGGTTTATGAGTTCTACGATGCACCAGGCACATACTGTAAGTAACATCTTCTAAATGTGTCAAAAACACAGAATAGAACATACTGTGATGGAGAGTGGGGTAAATTGAGCCAAATGGGTATTTTGAGCCACCCTTGTTTCTAGGAAACCATACACAAAATGTATAATTTCACCAAATATTTCGGATGAGGTCATCATTTCATGGAGTCTGTAAAGGAAAAAACCACATGGAAAAAGTAGTAATGTATTAGGTCCAAAACACTGATTTTCACCAAGTCAAAATTATTTATTGTGTTAAGAGGTTTCATGATGCTTGTATCTGTCACGACTTCCGCCGAAGTTGGCTCGCGGTCGTCGTCACCGTCCTACTAGCCACTACCGATCCCTTTTTCGTTTGTCTGTTGGTTTTGTCTTATTAGTTTCACCTGTGTGTATTTTAGTTTAATTAGCGTCCTTATATTTAGTAGGTTGTCCCGCCCTTGTTTTGTGCGGGATTGTTTATTGTATTCCTGTTATTTGGTGGTGTTCATGAGTTTTATTCTCCGGACTATTTTGGTCCTGCATTCTCCGGACTATTTTGGTCCTGCATTCTCCGGACTATTTTGGTCCTGCATTCTCCGGACTATTTTGGTCCTGCATTCTCCGGACTATTTTGGTCCTGCATTCTCCGGACTATTTTGGTCCTGCATTCTCCGGACTATTTTGGTCCTGCATTCTCCGGACTATTTTGGTCCTGTGTGTTGGGTTGACCGTTGTTTTGTGCGCCGGAGAATAAACTGTCTAATAACTGAAACCTGCTCTCTGCGCCTGATTCCACCCACCTTAGTAATTCGTGACAGTATCGGAGAAAGAAAGATACACAAGACAGCAAAGAAACTCTATCATATGGTTCAAGTTTCAGTTCAACCCACAGAACACTTAGAGCAAAACTGCATCTTGATACTCTTTAACATCTTGATACTCTTTTTCCTTTCCATCATCCATCTATCTGAAATTACAGAATGGGTTGGATGACGGAAGGTAAGTGGATGCTACACACCAGGACTGTTTTGCTAGCACAGACTGGAATATGTTACAGGCTTCATTAAAAAATATATTTAACCTTTATTTAACTAGGCAATTCTGTGATTCATCCAATGGCATTAAGGAGTATACCACCTCAGTCACCAGCTTCATCATTAAGTGCATCGATGGCGGCGTCACCACAGTGACTGCACGTACATTTCCCAACCAGAAGCCATGGATAACAGGCAACATCCGCACCGAGCTAGAGGCTAGAGCTACCGCTTTGAAGGAGCGGGACACTAAGCTGGATGGTTGTAAGAAATCCCGCTATGCCCTCAGACAAACCATCAAACAGGCAAAGCGTCAATACAGGACTAAGATTGAATCCTACAACTGCTCTGACGCTCGTCGGATGTGGCAGGGCTTGAAAAATATTACAGACTACAAAGGGAAACCCTGCCACGAGCTGCACAGTGACGCAAGTCTACCAGATGAGCTGAATGCCTTTTATGCTCACTTCAAGGCGAGCAACACTGAAGCATGCATGAGAACAACAGCTGTTCAGGACGACTGTGTGATCACTCTCTCCGTAGCCGATGTGAGCAAGACCTTTAAACAGGTCAACATTCATGAGGCCTCGGGGCCAGATTGATTGCCAGGATGTGTACTCAAAGACTGCGCAGACCAACTGGAAAGTGTCTTCACTGACATTTTCAACCTCTCCCGGACCAAGTCTGTAATACCTACATGTTTCAAGCAGACCACCATAGTCTCTGTGCCCAAGAAATCATTGGTAACCTGCCTATATGATTACTGTCCAGTAGCACTCACGTCGGTATAAATGAAGCGCATCGAAAGGCTGGTCATGGCGCACATAAACACCATCATGCTGGAAACCATAGACCCACTCCAATGTGCATACCGCCCCAACAGATCTATAGATGAGGCAATCTCATCCGCACTCCACACTGCCCTTTCCCACCTGGACAAAAGGAACACCTGAGAATGTTACTCATTGACGACAGCTTAGCGTTCAACACCATATTGCCCACAAAGCTCATCACTAAGCTAAGGACCCTGGGACTAAACACCTCCCTCAGCAACTGGATTGGCAACAACACATCTGCCACTCTGATCCTCAAAACTGGGGCCCCTCAGGGGTGTGCATTTAGATCCCTCCTGTTCTCCCTGTTCACTCACGACTGAGTAGCCAAGAACAACTTTGCTGACGACACAATAGTGGTAGGCCTGATCACTGACAACGATGAGTCAGCCTATAGGGACATCAGAGACCTGGCATTGTGGTGCCAGGCAAACAACCTCTCCCTCAATTTGAGCAAGACAACGGAGCTGATCCTGGACTATAGGAAAAGGAAGGCTGCACAGGCCCCCATTACCATCGACAGGGCTGAAGTGGAGTGGGTCAAGAGTTTCAAGTTCCTTGGTGTCCACATCACCAACGAGCTATCATGGTCCAAACACACCAAGACAGTTGTGAAGAGGGCACGACAAAACCCTTTTCCCCTCAGGAGAATGAAACAATTTGGCATGGGTCCCCAGATCTTCAAAAGGTTCTACAGCTGCACCATCGAGAGCATCCTGACCGGTTGCATCACCGCCTGGTATGGCAACTGCTCGGCATCTTACCATAAGGCGCTACAGAGGGTAGTGCGTACAGCCCAGTACATTACTGGGGCCAAGCTTCCTGAAATCCACGACATATATACTACATTTTCAAAGACTCCAGTCACCCTAGTCATGGACTCTTCTCTCTGCTACCACAGGGCAAGCGGTACCGGAGCTCCAAGTCTAAGATGAAAAGGCTACTTAACAGCTTCTACCCCGAAGCCATAAGACTGCTGAATAATTTATCAAATGGCCACCCGGACTATTTACATTGATCCCCACCCCTTTTTTTTACACTGCTGCTGCTTGCTGTTTATTATCTATGCATAGTCACTTTACGAATTACCTCGACTAACCTGTACCCCTGCACATTGACTTTGTACCGGTACCCCCTGTATATAGCCTCGTTATTGTTGTGTATTTGTCTTGTGTTATTTGTTTTATAATTTCAGTTAGTTTATTTAGTAAATATATTATTCACTCTATTTCTTGAACTGCATTGCTGGTTAAGGGCTTTTTTTTCTTTTTTCAAATCAAATCAAATCAAATTTTATTTGTCACATACACATGGTTAGCAGATGTTAAATGCGAGTGTAGTGAAATGCTTGTGCTTCTAGTTCCGACAATGCAGTGATAACCAACAAGTAATCTAACTAACAATTCCAAAACTACTGTCTTATACACAGTGTAAGGGGATAAGGAACATGTACATAAGGATATATGAATGAGTGATGGTACAGAGCAGCATACAGTAGATGGTATCGAGTACAGTATATACATATGAGATGAGTGTGTAGGCAAAGTAAACAAAGTGGCATAGTTAAAGTGGCATAGTTAAAGTGGCTAGTGATACATGTGTTACATAAGGATGCAGTCGATGATGTAGAGTACAGTATATACATATGCATATGAGATGAATAATGTAGGGTAAGTAACATTATATAAGGTAGCATTGTTTAAAGTGGCTAGTGATATATTTACATCATTTCCCATCAATTCCCATTATTAAAATGGCTGGAGTTGGGTCAGTGTCAATGACAGTGTGTTGGCAGCAGCCACTCAATGTTAGTGGTGGCTGTTTAACAGTCTGATGGCCTTGAGATAGAAGCTGTTTTTCAGTCTCTCGGTCCCAGCTTTGATGCACCTGTACTGACCTCGCCTTCTGGATGATAGCGGGGTGAACAGGCAGTGGTTCGGGTGGTTGATGTCCTTGATGATCTTTATGGCCTTCCTGTAACAACGGGTGGTGTAGGTGTCCTGGAGGGCAGGTAGTTTGCCCCCGGTGATGCGTTGTGCAGTCCTCACTACCCTCTGGAGAGCCTTACGGTTGAGGGCGGAGCAGTTGCCGTACCAGGCGGTGATACAGCCCGCCAGGATGCTCTCGATTGTGCATCTGTAGAAGTTTGTGAGTGCTTTTGGTGACAAGCCGAATTTCTTCAGCCTCCTGAGGTTGAATAGGCGCTGCTGCGCTTCTTCACGACGCTGTCAGTGTGAGTGGACCAATTCAGTTTGTCTGTGATGTGTATGCCGAGGAACTTAAAACTAGCTACCCTCTCCACTACTGTTCCATCGATGTGGATAGGGGGTGTTCCCTCTGCTGTTTCCTGAAGTCCACAATCATCTCCTTAGTTTTGTTGACGTTGAGTGTGAGGTTATTTTCCTGACACCACACTCCGAGGGCCCTCACCTCCTCCCTGTAGGCCGTCTCGTCGTTGTTGGTAATCAAGCCTACCACTGTTGTGTCGTCCGCAAACTTGATGATTGAGTTGGAGGCGTGCGTGGCCACGCAGTCGTGGGTGAACAGGGAGTACAGGAGAGGGCTCAGAACGCACCCTTGTGGGGCCCCGTGTTGAGGATCAGCGGGGAGGAGATGTTGTTGCCTACCCTCACCACCTGGGGGCGGCCCATCAGGAAGTCCAGTACCCAGTTGCACAGGGCGGGGTCGAGACCCAGGGTCTCGAGCTTGATGACGAGCTTGGAGGGTACTATGGTGTTGAATGCCGAGCTGTAGTCGATGAACAGCATTCTCACATAGGTATTCCTCTTGTCCAGGTGGGTTAGGGCAGTGTGCAGTGTGGTTGAGATTGCATCGTCTGTGGATCTATTTGGGCGGTAAGCAAATTGGAGTGGGTCTAGGGTGTCAGGTAGGGTGGAGGTGATATGGTCCTTGACTAGTCTCTCAAAGCACTTCATGATGACGGAAGTGAGTGCTACGGGCGGTAGTCGTTTAGCTCAGTTACCTTAGCTTTCTTGGGAACAGGAACAATGGTGGCCCTCTTGAAGCATGTGGGAACAGCAGACTGGTATAGGGATTGATTGAATATGTCCGTAAACACACCGGCCAGCTGGTCTGCGCATGCTCTGAGGGCGCGGCTGGGGATGCCGTCTGGGCCTGCAGCCTTGCGAGGGTTAACACGTTTAAATGTCTTACTCACCTCGGCTGCAGTGAAGGAGAGACCGCATGTTTCCGTTGCAGGCCGTGTCAGTGGCACTGTATTGTCCTCAAAGCGGGCAAAAAAGTTATTTAGTCTGCCTGGGAGCAAGACATCCTGGTCCGTGACTGGGCTGGATTTCATCTTGTAGTCCGTGATTGACTGTAGACCCTGCCACATGCCTCTTGTGTCTGAGCAATTGAATTGAGATTCCACTTTGTCTCTGTACTGACGCTTAGCTTGTGGAGGGAATAGCTGCACTGTTTGTATTCAGACATGTTGCCAGACACCTTGCCCTGATTAAAAGCAGTGGTTCGCGCTTTCAGTTTCACACGAATGCTGCCATCAATCCACGGTTTCTGGTTAGGGAATGTTTTTATCGTTGCTATGGGAACGACATCTTCGATGCACATTCTATTGAACTCGCACACCGAATCAGCGTATTCGGCTTGTAAGTAAGTAAGCATTTCACGGTAAGGTCTACATGTTGTATTTGGCGCACGTGACAAATAACATTTTGATTTGATAAGAGTACACTATAACGTACTGTATCTCTCCCAAGACCTAATTATTTCAGATTCTTCTTTTTACTATGTACACTACCGGTGGGTTTTTCATTATTTGAACTTTTCCTACATTGTAGAATAATAGTGAAGACATCAACATTATGGAATCATGTAGTAAACAAAAAAGTGTTAAACAAATCAAAATATATTTTATATTTGAGATTCTTCAAATAGCCACCCTTTGCCTTGATGACAGCTTTGCACACTCTTGGCATTCTCTCAACTAGCTTCGCCTGGAATGCTTTTCTAACAGTCTTAAAGTAGTTCCCACTTATGCTGAGCACATTTTGGCTGCTTTTCCTTCACTCTGTGGACCGACTCATCCCAAACCATCTCATTTGGGTTGAGGTCAGGTGATTGTGGATGCAAGGTCATCTGATGCACTCTATCACTTTCCTTCTTGGTAAAATAGCCCTTACATAGCCTGGAGGTGTGTTGGGCATTGTCCTGTTGAAAAACAAACGATATTCCCACTAAGCCCAAACCAGATGGTATGGCCTATCACTGCAAAATGCAGTGGTTCCTTTGCATCAATTCGACCACCAAGGCCTGAGTCTCCTCTGAATAGTTGATGTTAAGATGTCTGTTACTTGAACTCTGTGAAACATTTATTTGGGCTGCAAATTCTGAGGCTGGTAACTCTAATGAATTTATCCTCTGCAATCAATCAATTAAATGTATTTATAAAGCCCATCTTACATCAGCTGATGTCACTAAGTGCTGTACAGTAACCCAGCCTAAAACCCCAAACAGCAAGCAATGCAGGTGTAGAAGCACGGTGGCCAAAACCTAGGAAGAAACCTAGAGAGGAACCAGGCTATGAGGGGTGTCCAGTCCTCTTCTGGCTGTGCTGGGTGGAGATTATAACAGAACATGGCCAAGATGTTCAAATATTCATAGATGACCAGCAGGGTCAAATAATAATCATCACAGTGGTTGTTGAGGGTGCAACAGGTCAGCACCTCAGGAGTAAATGTCAGTTGGCTTTTCATAGCCAATCTTTCAGAGTATCTCTACCACTCCTGTTGTCTCTAGAGAGTAGAAAACAGCAGGTTTGGGACAGGTAGCACGTCCGGTGAACAGGTCAGGGTCCCATAGCTGCAGGCAGAACAGTTGAAACTGGAGCAGCAGCACGGCCAGGTGGGACAGCAAGGAGTCATCAGGCCAGGTAGTCCTGAGGCATGGTCCATGGGAGAGATAGAAAGCAAGAAAGAGAGAGAGAGAGAACTAGAGAGCGCATTCTTAAATTCAGACAGGACAACGAATAAGACAGGAGAAATACTCCAGACATAACAGACTGACCCTGGCCCCCCGACACATAAACTACTGCAGCATAAATACTGGAAGCTGAGACAGGAGGGGTCGGGAGACACTGTGGCCCCGTCCGACGATGCCCCCGGACAGGACCAAACAGGCAGGATATAACCACACCCAGTTTGCCAAAGCACAGCCCCACTCCACTAGAGGGATATCTTTACCCACCAACTCACCATCCTGAGACAAGGCCGGGTATAGCCCACAAAGATCTCCGCCACGGCACAACCCAAGGGGGGCGCCAACCCGGACAGGAAGATCACGTCAGTGACTCAACCCACTCAAGTGACGCACCCCTCCTAGGGACGGCATGAATGAAAGAGCACCAGCAAGCCAGTGCTGGTGGCAGAGAATCCCAGTGGAAAGAGGAGAACCGGCCAGGCAGAGACAGCAAGGGCGGTTTGTTGCTCAAGAGCCTTTCAATTCATCTTCACACTCATGGGACAGACTACACTCAATCATAGGACCTACTGAAGAGATGAGTCTTCAATAAAGACTTAAAGGTCGAGACCGAGTCTGCGTCTCCCACATGGGTAGGCAGACCATTCCATAAAAATGGAGCTCTATAGGAGAAAGTCCTGCCTCCGGCTGTTTGATTAAGAATTCTAAGGACAGTAAGGAGGCCTGCGTACATGTAGGTATGTATGGCAGGACCAAATCCGAAAGATAGGTAGGAGCAAGCCCATGTAATGCTTTGTAGGTTAGCAGTAAAACCTTGAAATCAGCCCTTTCCTTAACAGGAAGCCAGTGTAGGGAGGCTAGCACTGGAGTAATATGATCGCATTTTGGGGTTTTAGTCAAGATTCTAGCAGCCATGTTTAGCACTAACTGAAGTTTATTTAGTGCTTTATCCAGGTAGCCGGAAAGTAGAGCATTGCAGTAATCTAACCCAGAAGTGACAAAAGCATGGATATATTTTTCGGCATCATTTTTGGACAGAAAGTCTCTGATTTTGGCAATGTTACATAGGTGGAAAAAAGCTGTCCGTCAAAAGAGAGATCAGGGTCCAGAGTAACACTGAGCTGCTTCACAGTTTTATTTGAGACGACTGGACAACCATCAAGATTAATTGTCAGATTCAACAGAATATCTCTTTGTTTCTTGGGACCTAGAACTAGAATCTCTGTTTTGTCCGAGTTTAAAAGTAGAAAAGCAGAGGTAACTTGATCTTCCTTTCCTGTGGTGGTCCTCATGAGAGCCAGTTTCATCATAGCGCTTGATGATTTTTGCGACTGCACTTGAAGAAATGTTCAAAGTTCCGTATTGACTGACCTTCATGACTTAAAATAATGATGTACTGTCATTTCTCTTTGCTTATTTGAGCTGTTCTTGCCATAGTATGGACTTGGTCTTTTACCAAACAGGGCTATCTTCTGTATACCCCCCTACCTTGTCACAACACAACTGATTGGCTCAAACACATTAAGAAGGAAAGAAATTCCACAAATGAACTTTTATGATGGCACACCTGTTAATTCAAATGCATTCCAGGTGACTACCTCATGAAGCTGGTTGAGAGAATGCCAAGAGTGTGCAAAGCTGTCATCAAGGCAAAGGGTGGCTATTTGAAGAATCTCAAATATAAAATATATTTTGATTTGTTAAACACTTTTTTTTGTTTACTACATGATTCCATATGTTATTTCATGGTTTTATGTAATCACTATTATTCTTCAATGTAGAAAATAGTAAAATAAAGAAAAACCCTTGAATGAGTACGTGTTGTAAAACTTTTGACCGGCAGTGTGTGTTTGATAGATACTGACCTCACAGCAAGGATAAAACATGTGGCTTTCACACTAAATGTAAAAAAGTTGCTTTGCAATTGTTGTCCCATGGATCAGGAGCACAAAGAGGGTTCTGTGCGAGTGAAGGGAGTACCTGGCCAGGAAACTCTATGAATTAATGGGGGCTCATGTTTGAGTGACAGCTGGAGATGTGTGTGAAACTGTGCTGATGGAGACTTTGCAAATGCTAATGGCTATGGATTGGACTGACTCCCATCATAGGGCTTTCACCTGCCCTGCCGGGTCAAATCAGTGGGGAAGAAGACAGGGAAAGGAGATGAGGAAAGGAAGGAGACTTAGAAGATATATATAAGGGGACCACTGGGGCTTAGCCCTGACCGGGAACAAGCTCTATAGCCTTTGTGCACGTTGTGTGGTGAGGACCAAAGTGCACGTTGTCGTGGAAAATTGCAAGATTATGTTATAGTGCTTGTAAGATTATACTATAATCATTGTATTGCATAAGAATGGTTGTTTTATTCGACAGAATAGAATCTGTCGACTATTGTGTGTTCAGTGTTCAACTGAGGATGGGCCTCTATGAGATAGCACTGACAGAGGAGATTTACGATGTCTTTGGCCAATAAAGCCTAAAGAGAATTCCAGATGGGTTACTCCTCTCTCAAGTAAAAGTCTTTCTATGTGAACTGTTCCTAAGATCTGTGGTTCGTCATGAAAGTTGAGAGGGGTGTATCTTTGCTATAAAAGATCTCAGTTGCCATTATGTTGGGACTCTCAACAATTAATTATAGATAGTGAATTGTTGAAAGTCACAGGGCTATGGTAAAGCTCATATTATTAAAGATGAAGTTTAAGTATAACTCTGACTGGTGTGTGGTTTGTAACTCTCCTCATTTGGTAATAGAGGAAATTGCTACGACAATGTGTCAGTGTATTATTTCAGGGATATCTTAGGGTAGGGGTTCTAAATCCAGACGCAGGCTGATTTTTGTCAGAGTGGATGGTCGGGGGACGGGAAAATAATTATAACAATTTGTACTCTACAAATTAACCATAACTAAGCCCCAAAAATAGGTTGTATTTGATTACATTGAGACACAATCACATGTCTCTTTTTTTATTTGTGGGAATACTTGGGGAATCAATTTCCTAAATGAAACTCTTTGCTGAATTATTGGTGGTTTTCTTTTATTTTTAACCAAACATTTTAATCACAATGTTTTTGGGCTAAAAACTTTGGTGGGCCAAAATAAATCCCATGGGTCGCCTGTTGCTGTCCTCTGTTTTAGGGTGTGTCTCAGTAATCTACAGTGGTAGAAATATCAGGTAGAAATATCTACCAGCTGTTGTGTGTATGTAAATGTTTTGTAGCCTTTGTTTTGTCCCATTTCAATAGAAGTAAATTTGATGAGGTACCATTGTACCATTAGCTGGCAAAGATAGACAAAAGTTGGCTAATGTTAACTAGCTAGCTCACTAACTTTAGCTATTATTTTTGCCTCAATCACACTAGACCTGAATCGAATCATGATACCAGCATCCAAGCAAGACCAATATTCTGATATTTTTTCAGCGAAATATGAGTTTTTATTAGTCAGTATAGCAATGTAATGTTATTGATCTGTCAGTTTCCCTAACTAATTCCCTACTTTTCACACTGACATGGTATAAACAGCTCTACGGGCTTCACTGTCATGGTTCACAGTTAGTACACAACACTATGCTCATCATGTCTTAGCAGGATTAGATGGTGACAGTTGTCCCAGCAGGGTCAGACAGCCAGGAAAGACCAGCCTACAGAGCTCAGGTGAATTTTTCAGTATATTATAACAATCAGTGAATGGATACAAAGTTCCATCTTGAGCTGATGTGTAAGCTACAGTCTGGGATCTGTTAAACCATTGATTATATGGATAATATAATTTATAAATGTACACCAATTGAATTCTTTGTCATGACTCATCTGAGTAGGTCAGGCAGCCAGAGAAGACCAGTGTGTGACGTAGCTGAGGTAATTTTTTGCAGATAAAACACTGGACAAGCAAGAAGCTTCAAAGGTTGAAACTATTTTGAGGCAGTCTGACAAACCTCTAAAGTTGATTTCCAAACTGTATCAAGGGTTGATAGAGGCTTTTCCCGGTGACACAAAAAATGTAAATCCAAAATGTGAGGAAGACTTGGGAGACACTATTGATGATGATGAATGGATAAAGATATGTTAAAATGCCTAGTCATGCTCATTTAATCTCAGACATAAATTAATGCAGTTTAAAACCATTCATGGAATGCACAATATGTCAGTGAAACTGAATTTCCTGCACACAGAAATGTAATTATTCTGCTGGAGGTGTAAAAAACAAAAGGAGACATACTGTATTTGCAAATGTTATGGTCTTGTGAAGGCTGTCTGAATACTCGCAAAGAGTATATTATTTTATCTCTGCAAGTCTACAGATCCCCCCTTCTCCCTGTTTTTCTTTGCTTGGAAATGTTGATACTGGAGACTGTTATCAGAAGAAGCTGTGTAACCTAGCATTTATAGCGGGTAAGAAATGCATTGCCATTAATTGGATAGCTGATTATCCTCCCACAATGTGGGTGCAGAGTTGCGTAACTGGGTGGAAGCTGGCTAGTGATGGCTGTTTTTCAGTCTCTCGGTCCCAGCTTTGATGCATCTGTACTAATCTCACCTTCTGGATGATAGAGGGGTGAACAGGCCGTGGCTCGGGTGGTTGACGTCCTTGATGATCTTTTGGCCTTCCTGCGACGTCGGGTGCTGTAGGTGTCCTGGAGGGAAGGTAGTTTGTCCCGTTGATGCGTTGGGAAGACCGCACCACACTCTAGAGAGCCCTGCGAGTTGCGGGCGGTGCAGTTTCCATACCATGTGGTCATATAGCCTGACAGGATGCTCTCAATTGTGCATTTGTAAAAGTTTTTGAGGGTCTTAGGGGCCAAGCCAAATTATTTTAGCCTCCTGAGTTTGAAGAGGCACTGTGGCCACGTAGTCATGGGTGAACAGGGAATACAAGAAGGTGCTGAGCATGGACCCTTGTGGGGCCCCAGTGTTGAGGATCAGCAAAGTGGAGGTGTTGCTTCCTACCTTCACCACCTGGGGGCAGCCCGTCAGGACCCAGTTGCACAGGGCGGAGTTCAGACCCAGGGCACCAAGCTTAATGATGAGCTTGGAGGGTACTATGGTGTTGAATTCTGAGTAAATTGACATAATTCTTACATAGTTATTCCTCTTGTCCAGATGGGAAAGGGTAGTGTGCAGAGCGATTGTGATTGCATCATCTGTGGATCTATTAGGGCGGTAAGCAAATTGAAGTGGGTCTAGGGGGTCAAGTAAGGTAGAGGTGATATGATCCCTAACTATCCTCTCAATGCACTTCATGATGACAGAAGTGAGTGCTACGGGGCTATAGTCATTTACTTCATTTACCTTTGCTTTCTTGGGTACAGTAACAATGGTGGACATCTTGAAGCAAGTCAGGACCACAGCCTGGGATAGGGAGAGATTGAATATGTCTGTAAACAATACAGCCAGCTACTCTGCGCATGCTCTGAGGATGTGGCTAGGGATGCCATCTGGGCCGGCAGACATGCGAGGGTTAACATGCTTAAATGTCTTACTCACCTCGGCCATGGAGAAGGAGAGCCCACAGTCCTTGGTAGCGGGCCACGTCGGTGGCACTGTGTTATCCTCAAAGCGGTTAAAGATGGTGTTTAGCTTGTCCAGAAGCAAGACGTCAGTGTCCGTGACCACGACGTGGCTAGTTTTCCCTTTGTAGCCGTGATTGTCTGTAGACCCTGCCACATATGTCTCATGTCTGAGCCGTAGATTTGCGACTCCACTTTGTCTCTGTACTGACATTTTGCCTGTTTGATTCATCCTGAGCTCCTCTATTTTATTATCCAGAGACTGAACATTAGCGAGTAACATACTCGGAAGAGGTAGATGGTGTGCATGCCTCCTGAGTCAGACTAGAAGTCCACTTCGAATACCTCTTCTCCACTGATGGTTTTGGAGCAGCTTCTGGAATAAGTTAAATTATCCAATTCGGGAAAGTCGTATTCCTGGTCGTAATGCTGGTGAGTGTCAAAACAGATATAACAAGATTATGTTATAGCGCTATTATTGCATTGAATGGTTGTCTTGTGCAACAGAATAAGGGGCTGTTAGAATGCTCATCTGTGTGTTTTCTACTGAGGATGAGCCTCTGGAAGATTTACAAAGTTTTTGGGTGATACCGCATTCCAGAGCATGAGTTAATGTATCTGTTCTATAAGGTACCAGGGAGAGAATGACATACTGTCTGCTGTGAAATATACGCATCTTTCATACTAATCTTAACCTTGTGACCAATTCCATACATCTATTGTTTGTCATGTAGCCTGAAGGGGGTGTATATTGGCTATAAAAGACATTTGTACTTTTGTCTCGGGGCTCTCAACGAATTATCTGAGGGTGATTTGTCAACCAGCCATCATTAACGTAGAGCACTCAATCGATTCACTATATATGTATGTGTTGTATTGACCTGCTCCCTTATTAATAGGGTGAATAAAGATTTAGTTTAATAAGTATAATTCTGACTTGTGTGATAAGTTTGTCTCTCCTCATTTGATAGTAAAGAAATTAACACATGAGTTACCGCCGCTCTGATATCAAAAGTTATTTACAGCTGTATGTAATAGCACGAAAAAATTCTGGCCTAATAATATAAGAAATAACACACAAAAAAAAGTATATACTGCAGAGTTGCTTCAGAGCTAGAAGCAGAGCTGCCATATCTGTCGGCGCCATCTTATTGAAATGTCAAGATATGTATCACTAGACGCCAGAGGACACAAATCAGTTAACCACCTAACTGAGGAACTAAACCTTCAAGCTGCATACTGGACCCTATTCCAACTAAACTACTGAAACTACTGAAAGAGCTGCTTCCTGTGCTTGGCCGTCCTATGTTGAACATAATAAACGGCTCTCTATCCACCATGATTATTAGAAAGCAAATTACGGACTCCTCTCTAAATCTGCGTATTCCTTCAAAGCTCAGTTGTCCTGAGTCTGCACAACTCTGCCAGGACCTAGGATCAAGAGAGACGCTCAAGTGTTTTAGTACTATATCTCTTGACACAATGATGAAAATAATCATGGCCTCTAAACCTTCAAGCTGCATACTGGACCCTATTCCAACTAAACTACTGAAAGAGCTGCTTCCTGTGCTTGGCCCTCCCATGTTGAACATAATAAACGGCTCTCTCTCCACCGGATGTGTACCAAACTTACTAAAAGTGGCAGTAATAAAGCCTTGAAAAAGCCAAACCTTGACCCAGAAAATATAAAAAACTATCGGCCTATATTGAATCTTCCATTCCTCTCAAAAATTTTAGAAAAGGCTGTTGCGCAGCAACTCACTGCCTTCCTGAAGACAAACAATGTATACGAAATGCTTCAGTCTGGTTTTAGACCCCATCAAAGTACTGAGACTGCACTTGTGAAGGTGGTAAATGACCTTTTAATGGCATCAGACCGAGGCTCTGCATCTGTCCTCGTGCTCCTAGACCTTAGTGCTGCTTTTGATACCATCGATCACCACATTCTTTTGGAGAGATTGGAAACCCAAATTGGTCTACACGGACAAGTTCTGGCTTGGTTTAGATCTTATCTGTCGGAAAGATATCAGTTTGTCTCTGTGAATGGTTTGTCCTCTGACAAATCAACTGTAAATTTCGATGTTCCTCAAGGTTCCTTTTTATGACCACTATTGTTTTCACTATATATTTTACCTCTTGGGGATGTCATTCGAAAACATAATGTTAACTTTCACTGCTATGCGGATGACACACAGCTGTACATTTCAATGAAACATGGTGAAGCCCCAAAATTGACCTCGCTGGAAGCATGTGTTTCAGACATAAGGAAGTGGATGGCTGCAAACTTTCTACTTTTAAACTCGGACAGAAAAGAGATGCTTGTTCTAGGTCCCAAGAAACAAAGAGATCTTCTGTTGAATCTGACAATTAATCTTAATGGTTGTACAGTCATCTCAAATAAAACTGTGAAGGACCTTGGAGTTACTCTAGACCCTGATCTCTCGTTTGCAGAACATATCAAGACCATTTCAAGGACAGCTTTTTTCCATCTACGTAACATTGCAAAAATCAGAAACTTTCTGTCCAAAAATGATGCAGAAAAATTAATCCATGCTTTTGTCACTTCTAGGTTACACTACTGCAATGCTCTACTTTCCGGCTACCCGGATAAAGCACTAAATAAACTTCAGTTAGTGCTAAATACGGCTGCTAAAATCCTGACTAGAACCAAACATTTGATCATATTACTACAGTGCTAGCCTCCCTACACTGGCTTCCTGTCAAAGCAAGGGCTGATTTCAATGTTTTACTGCTAACCTACAAAGCATTACATGGGCTTGCTCCTACCTATCGCTCTGATTTGGTCCTGCCGTACATATCTACACGTACGCTACGGTCACAAGATACAGGCCTCCTAATTGTCCCTAGAATTTCTAAGCAAACAGCTGGAGGCAGGGCTTTCTCCTGTAGAGCTCCATTTTTATGGAACGGTCTGCCTACCCATTTCAGAGACGCAAACTCGGTCTCAACCTTTAAGTCTTTACTGAAGACTCATCTCTTCAATGGGTCATATGATTGAGTGTAGTCTGGCCCAGGAGTGGGAAGGTGAACGGAAAGGCTCTGGAGCAACGAACCGCCCTTGCTGTCTCTGCCTGGCCGGTTCCCCTCTTTCCTCTAACCCTATTACAGGGGCTGAGTCACTGGCTTACTGGGGCTCTCTCATACCGTCCCTGGGAGGGGTGCGTCACCTGAGTGGGTTGAGTCACTGATGTGATCATCCTGTCTGGGTTGGCGCCCCCCCCTTGGGTTGTGCCGTGGCGGAGATCTTTGTGGGCTATACTCAGCCTTGTCTCAGGATGGTAAGTTGGTGGTTGAAGATATCCCTCTAGTGGTGTGGGGGCTGTGCTTTGGCAAAGTGGGTGGGGTTATATCCTTCCTGTTTGGGGGTGTCCTCGGATAGGGCCACAGTGTCTCCTGACCCCTCCTGTCTCAGCCTCCAGTATTAATGCTGCAGTAGTTTATGTGTCGGGGGGCTAGGGTCAGTTTGTTATATCTGGAGTACTTCTCCTGTCCTATTCGGTGTCCTGTGTGAATTGAAGTGTTCTCTCTCTAATTCTCTCTTTCTCTCTTTCTTTGTCTCTCTCGGAGGACCTGAGCCCTTGGACCATGCCTCAGGACTACCTGACATGATGACTCCATGCTGTCCCCAGTCCACCTGGCCGTGCTGCTGCTCCAGTTTCAACTGTTCTGCCTTATTATTATTGGACCATGCTGGTCATTTATGAACATTTGAACATCTTGGCCATGTTCTGTTATAATCTCCACCCGGCACAGCCAGAAGAGGACTGGCCACCCCACATAGCCTGGTTCCTCTCTAGGTTTCTTCCTAGGTTTTGGCCTTTCTAGGGAGTTTTTCCTAGCCACGTGCTTCTACACCTGTATTGCTTGCTGTTTGGGGTTTTAGGCTGGGTTTCTGTACAGCACTTTGAGATATCAGCTGATGTACGAAGGGCTATATAAATACATTTGATTTGATTTGATTAAGATTTGATTTATTACAAGATTAAGGGTATACTGTGTCTGTGCAACTTCCAAAAGTCTGGATGCCTTATATTATATATATATATATATTAAGGCATACATTAACAAACAGATCACCAACCATTTTGAATCCCACCGTTCCTTCTCAACTTTGCAATCCGGTTTCCGAGCTGGTTATGGATGCACCTCAGCCACGCTCAAGATCCTAAACAATATCATAACCATCATTGATAAAAGACAGTACTGTGCAGCAATCTTCATCAACCTGGCCAAGGCTTTCGACTCTGTCAATCACAGCATTCTTATCGGCAGACTGTATACATCAATGATGTCGCTCTTGCTGCTGGTTATTCTCTGATCCACCTCTACGCAGACGAGACCATTCTCTACACATCTGGCCCTTCTTTGGACACTGTGTTAACAAACCTCCAACTGAGCTTCAATGCCATACAACACTCCTTCCTTGGTCCCGACCTGCTTTTAAATGCAAGTAAAACTAAATGCATGCTCTTCAACCAATTACTGCCCACACCCGCCCGCCCGACCAACATCACTACTCTGGACGGTTCTGACTTAGAATATGTGGACATCTACAAATACCTAGGTGTATGGTTAGACTGTAAACTCTCCTTCCAGGCTCACATTAAGTATCTCCAATCCAAATTTAAATCTAGAATTGGCTTCTTATTTCTCAACAAAGCCTCCTTCACTCATGCTGCCAAACATACATACATAGACTATCCTGCCAATCCTTGACTTCGCCGATGTCATTTACAAAATAGCCTCCAACACTCTACTCAGCAAACTGGATGTAGTCTATCACAGTGCCATCCGTTTTGTCACCAAAGCCCCATATACTACCCACCACTGCGACCTGTATGCTCTCGTTGGCTGGCCCTTCCTACATATTCGTCGCCAAACCCACTGGCTCCAGGTCATCTATAAGTCTTTGCTAGGTAAAGCCCCGCCTTTTCTCAGCTCACTGGTCACCATAGCAATACCCATCCATAGTATGTGCTCCAGCAGGTATATTTCACTGGTCTTCCCCAAAGCCAACACTTCCTTTGGCCGCCTTTCCTTCCAGTTCTCTGCTGCGGTCATATATCTCCCTCTAACGTTAAGCATCAGCTGTCAGAGCAGCTTAATGATCACTGTACCTGTACACAGCCAATCTGTAAATGGCACACCCAACTACCTCATCCCCATATTGTTACTTATCGTCTTGCTCTTTTGCACTCCGGTATCTCTACTTGCACTTCATCATCTGCACATCTATCACTCCAGTGTTAATGCTAAATTGTAATTATTTCACCGCTATGGCCTATTTATTGCCTTACCTCCCTACTCTTCTACATTTGCACACACTGTACATAGATTTTTCTATTGCGTTATTGACTGTACGTTTGTTTATGTGTAACTCTTTATCTTGGCCAGGTAGCAGTTGTAAATGAGAACTTGTTCTCAACTGGCCTACCTGGTTAAATAAAGGTGAAATAAAAATAAAATAAATCAATACAATTGCAGCATAAATACTGGAGGCTGAGACAATAAAAATATGGAATATAGTACGACTGTCACGACTTCCGCCGAAGTCGGTCCCTCTCCTTGTTCGGGCGTGGGTTTGGCGGTCAACGTCACCGGTCTTCTAGCCATCGCCGATCCACCTTTCATTTTCCATTTGTTTTGTCTTGTTTTCCCACACACCTGGTATTCATTCCCTCATTACATGTCGTGTATTTAATCCTCTGTTCCCCCCATGTCTGTGTGTGTATTGTTTATTTGTCAGGTTGGCACTCTTCCGGCTGGTTTTCACCGGGTTATATTTTACACCCGGGCTTTTTGACAGCCTGTACTTTGTACCTTGTTATTTTTGTACTTAGTGCTGCCTCATATTGCCTCAGTAAAGTGCCTTGTCCACTCATCTCGGCTCTCCTGCGCCTGACTTCCAATGCACCATACACCCACACCTTGACAACGACAAAAGGAGTTTGTATTGAAAGCATGCCTACGTCAGGGGAGATACCTATTTAAGCAATTCCTAGCTGCTGGGATGGTCAGTCCTGGCCCTGGGGGTCTGCTGTACTGTTGGTTGACACTCTGGTCTTATCCTAATACACCTGAAACCAATAATGATTGTTACACTAAGATCCTAAAGTTGAGTGGGGTGTGTTGAGTTAAGAGTGCTGCAGGGCCATGGACCCCTAGGGACAGGACGGGGTGACCCAGCTATATTGTGTGCAAGTAAACAGAGCTCTACAGTACTGTACAGGCCTATGACATGAATTATATGGAGGGTGTACTGTTTCTGTGTGCTTTCCAAACCTTTCCTTGTGTCATAAACAAAAAATATGGGAAGGAAGTTGTGTTTGAGAGAGTTGAGTTATTTGATTAGACTGGTGGGGGTTGGGCGTTTAGGTGGTTCGAACTGGCTGGGCGGTCTAGCTGAAATTTGATATAGAGGATGTCTTAATAAAGACAATTAAAAGTATTTCCTTTATTTGTGGGAGGTGTTTATTTGTTAGGCTATTGCTTAAAGGTGCAACACAATATTGATTATTGAATTATCATTGATTTAGCTCAGTCTTACCAATCACTTAAACATATTTAATAATGATCTCTTATCTATCTTCATGACTGGGCATTTGTTTACTTTATGTTGTTCTGAAAAGAGACGGCTAGAAGGACCATGAGTCATTTAAGATTGTTTAGAAATGTAAGAAATTAGCTTTAGATGCCACCAAAAATGGGAGGTCCCCAGACCCCCCCCCACCAAATTATGTTCCCCACACTTCTAAAACCAAAGTTGCGTCCCTGCATACAATGCAACAGTGATGTGTAATCTGACAGCTGGAGGACAGACTAATAAAAGAAAAGAACAGAGGAAGACACCATGGTAATTCCATATACATGTAATTAGATTGTTGTATCGTATGAGTGCTGTATGGTTACACATACAGTACATAGTCCGTGTACATTTTTCACAAATCATCGCAAAGTATTGTTGGCCTATTGTCCTGTAATTGTGTAGTGTAGTAACAGAAAGCAATTTCACACTTAATATTGACACATATCAGAATGTATGATACTTACGACACTGTGTTACAACAGGACTACTTTCTGTTGTTAAATAAAACAAATCCAACAAAACTTGTTGGTTCAACTACCTGAAACCAAAAGCTACTTGTATCAAATTATGATTAGACTGTGCTATAGTCTGCTAAACTCTTTTAGCATACTGTAGGAAAACACTATCAACCAGATCTAAAGGAGATCTGAGAACTGAGGAGCTAATAATAGACACTTTCTGATGTTCAGCTTCTGTTCCATATTACACATCTTCCTGCTCAGACCACATCAAGACAGGCTTGTCATATAATTTGAAGGATTAATAACCAGTGAGGATTATTTATAGAATAACATAAATCAGGCATATCACTGGTGTATTTTAAATACAACTGAAAAGGTCAACTGGATTACCTCAATTCTATTTTAGATACTATTGAATATGAGACACCATCACTGGCCTACTCAGGGCCGGCCCTAGCTTTTTGGGGGCCCTAAGTGAGATTTGGTTTTGGGGCCCCACACCTTGTGGGTAAAACAGTTTTAGTAGTCTCCTCTTGACGGTGGTGAAAAAATGTTAAGGTTTAAAGTATACAAATTAAAGTTGGTAACCTGCAATTCTACGCATTGTGACATGGGGTGTAAAGAAAATGTTGTGGCTTTAAAGCTAATTTCATGTATTTCTACTCATTGTGCTATGAGGCAGACAGAACAATTTGCAGTTTAAAATCACATTTCCTACAATTTTTACACATTTTCTTATGGTCATATGTTATATGAGTGAGAGTGACTAACACAATCATTGGGGGCCCTCTGGAGGTCAGGACACCTGGGCACATGCCCTGTATGTCTGGTCAGTAATTGGGCTAGGATAACTACAAGGTGTAGATACTGTAACTGGCTAGACTAAACATTAGCTGACATGGGCACATCGAGTGACTGTCAGTAACTGACATTACAAGAGAAAAACTGCTCCACTACCAAATGTAGGAATATATTTTTTAATACTTTATTTTGCTTTAGGGTGCCCTAGCGGTTTGGGGCCATAAGTGACCGCTTGTCACTTATGCCCAGGACCGGCAAATCTTTGGAACTATTGTAGAATGTTAGAAACTATGATTACACCCCAGATCTACTGGAATGAACTGACAGACTTGTGAGTAACTGCTGCCCTCTTCTGGAATATTCACAGATGTCAAGTACCATAACAAACCAAGTTCCTCATACATCAAATCAAATTGTATTTGTCACATACATGTGTTTAGCAGATGTTATTGCGGGTGTAGCGAAATGCTTGTGTTTCTAGCTCCAACAGTGCAGTAATATCTAACAATTTCACAACAATACACACAAATCTAAAGTAAAGAAATGGAATAATAAAGAATATATAAATATTTGGCTGAGCAATGTCAGAGCAGCATAGACTAAGATACAGTAGAATAGGATAGAATACAGTATATACATATGAGATGAGTAATTGAAAATATGTAAACATTATTAAAGTGACTAGTGATGATTTCAAGTCTATATAGGGCAGCAGCCTCTAATGTGCTATTGATGGCTATTTAACAGTCTGATGGCCTTGAGATAGAAGCTGTTTTTCAGTCTCTCGGTCCCAGCTTTGACAGGACAACGACCCTAAGCACACAGCCAAGACAACACATGAGTGGCTTCGGGACAAGTCTCTGAATGTCCTTGAGTGGCCCAGCCAGACCCTGGACTTGAACCAAATCGAACATCTCTGGAGAGATCTGAAAATAGCTGTGCAGCGACGCGCCCCATCCAACCTCACAGAGCTTGAGAGGATCTGCAGAGAAGAATGGTAAAAACTCTCCAAATACAGGTGTGCCAAGCTTGTAGCGTCATATCCAAGAAGACTTGAGGCTATAATCGCTGCCAAAGGTGCTTCAACAAAGTACTGAATAAAGGGTCCGAATACTAATGTAAATGTGATGTAAGTAAAAAAATAAAAAAAACATTTGCAAAAATTGTGGAAAAGGGGAAGGGGTCTGAATACTTTTCAAATGCACTGTACCTACTGTATAGACTTCCAGTCATTGCGCTAACACTAGTTAGCATTGGCTCACGAAACTAACTTCCTTTCTACTGGAAACAGACATAAAAAGGGTGCCCACTAGTTCATCTGACATTGGGGAAGTAGATAAAAGGCCTCATCGCCTAAATCTGGAAGTATACCTTTAATGGCAGAGAAAACTGAGGATGGATCAACAACATTGTAGTTACTCCACAATACTAATCTAAATAACAAAGTGAAAAGAATGAAGCCTGTAGAGAATACAAATATTCCAAAACATGCATCCTGTTCGCAATAAGGCACTAAAATAAAATTGGAAAAAATGTGTTAAATTTTTTTATACAAAGTTATGTTTGGGGCAAATCCAACACAACACATCACTGAGTACCACTCTTATATTATTGTATTTTCAATCATGGTGGTCACTGGAAAACCTGGATCAGTGACAGATCTTGAATAATTTTTACAAGAATAATGTGCTAATATTGTACAATCCAGGTGTGCAAAGCCCTTAGAGGCTTACCCAGAAAGACTCACAGCTGTAATCGCTGCCAAACATGATTCTAACATGTATTCACCCAGGGTTGTTAATAATGAGGTAAATGAGATATTTCTGTACAATTTCAAAAAATATGTTTTCACTTTATTATTATGGGGTTATTGTGTGTAGATGGGTGAGAAAAACATCAGTTTAATCCATTTTGAATTTAGGCTGTAACAACAAAATATGGAATAAGTCAAGGGGTATGAATACTTTCTGAAGGCATTGTAAGTATTACGATAATATCATATCGTGAGGTCCCTGGCAATTCCCAGCACTATATACTGTACAGTACAGAACAGTAGAGTAAAGAAAAGTATAGTACATAACACTAAAGTAAAGAAAAGTACAGTAGAGTACTTACTATACACAGTAAAATCACCAGTGTTATATTCACTGTGACAAAAGTGATGACTCCCATAATTGTTTTAGCAACTGGCAGTGCCAAATGACTCCTAGCGTCAGTGCTGATAACCTGGTGTTAATTGCTAAGGTATACAATTTTACTCTATTAGAATAGACATTTACTCAGTAAGTGTAAACAGCATCACAATCCCACCCATAAATTCAGTTTCTGCGTTCAAATGTCCTTTTCTCGACACAATTGTTGGATCAACAAAATCCTAATTTGTTCCACGACAAGTGAGTTTTAAACAATTAATTCACTGATATTATTTTGCTATTTTAATTTAAATACTTTATACTTGGTTGTCAGACTGCCGTGTGACATAAAAAGTAACAGTTTTGATTGTGTGTGTAGCTAATGAGTTACTTGCGTTTCACTTTTTGCACGTCTTTGCTAGCATGCTAACGTTAGCTAACTAGCTTTCCCCTGTCCTGTGCTGTTAGTCTGCTCCACGTGGTGGTTCCATGGGCGCGTGTCTCATTTCAGCACCAGGTTTTTTTAGCCTCATGCTTAGTTTGTTCTCTTTATTTCAGCTGCTTACAAAAATATTGAGGACTAATCGAATTTAGGGTGAGTTGTTTATTTAGCCAAATTATAACTGCATTTTCGACTTGTGGGTGATGCTTATAGATAAATACTGTGGCCATTGCATGTGATAATCCAAAAGGTTTGTATTGGTATTCTTATTCATGGACAGTGCTGCAGCCGTTATGATGAACTAATGATGGTGTTCATTTTTGTTGTCTTTAGGCAGGAACCAGTATCCAGGAGCACCTTGACGCGATTGACCAGAGCCACCAACCATATCTTCTTGCAGTCGGGACCAGGAAGAAGTAAGCATGAAAGCTGCTCATCATCTTGGTGCCTTCGAAGAGCTTTAAGACTCACTTTATTCTTGGTACTGCTTACAGTACAATGCTGTGCAACATGTACACCTTCATACAGACAACTGTGTACAACATAGACATTGGGAAGGTTAAGGAGACTCCAATGGTTTCTGAGCTCAGAGCTAGACTCCTGCACTAATGCCAATTTAAGTTATGATGATATGTTTTGTTTGCCAAGCTTGTCATGGAAGTACCAACTTGCTCGTGAGGCATCTCAAGTTGATGCATGGAATGTTCCCTGTTAGAACTCTTAGACTAAAATGTGGTCAAGCAGATTAATGTTGTGTATTTGGTACATTTGGCACATTCCAGAGACTATCCAATTTTGTTACGCTAACTTGGATGCTAATATAGCAGTTGATAATCAGCCAAGTCATGCTGATTTTCCTTCAAGTTCTAGTTGTAACCATGTGGTACCAATATCTAACAAGAACACACTTGATATGTGTGCGTCTGCTATTGCACAACTGCAGGTGTAGGTCAGACGACTATAAATAGTTTTGTAACTTCCATGGAAGAAACAGTTCAAGAGAGAGAGTCAAGCTAAAGCGGCCGCTCTTACATGTAAATGTATATGAAGAGACATCCTCTCTTTCCTAAAGAGAGAAATGCATTGCAAATTCAACTATTGTATGATGACTTTGACACTGCTAATCCATTGGGATCAAAAGGGTATTCACAAGTTGGGAGGTATATAAACGCTGCAAAAAAAGAAATGTCCCTTTTCAGCACCCTGTCTTTCAAAGACAATTTCTAAAAATCCAAATAACTTCACAGATCTTCATTGTAAAGGGTTTAAACACCATTTCCATTGCATGTTCAATGAACAATTAATTAACATGCACAATTAATGAACATGCACCTGTGGAATGGTCGTTAAGATACTAACAGCTTAGAGATGGTAGGCAATTAAGGTTACAGTTATGAAAACTTAGGACACTAAAGAGGCCTTTCTGCTGACTCTGAAAAACACCAAAAGAAAGATGCCCAGGGTCCCTGCTCATCTGCGTGAAAGTGCCTTAGGCATGCTGCAAGGGCGCATGAGGACTGCAGATGTGGCCAGGGAAATAAATTGCAATGTCCATACTGTGAGACGCCTAAGACAGCGCTACATGGAGACAGGACGGACAGCTGATCGTCCTCGCAGTGGCAGACCACGTGTAACAACACCTGCACAGGCTCGGTACATCCGAACATCACACCTGCGGGACAGGTACAGGATGGCAACAACAACTGCCTGAGTTACACCAGGAACACACAATCCCTCCATCAGTGCTCAGACTGTCCGCAATAGGCTGAGAGAGGCTGGACTGAGGGCTTGTAGGGCTGTTATAAGGCAGGTCCTCACCAGACATACCGGCGACAACGTCACCTATGGTCACAAACTCACCGTCGCTGGACCAGACAGGACTGGCAAAAAGTGTTCTTCGGTGTCGCGGTTATGTCACACCAGGGGTGATGGTCGGATTCGCAATTATCGTCGAAGGACAGAGCGTTGCTCCAAGGCCTGTACTCTGGAGTGGGATCGGAGGTGGCGGGTCCGTCATGGTCTGGGGCGGTGTGTCACAACATCAGACTGAGCTTGTTGTCATTGCAGGCAATCTCAACGCTGTGTGTTACAGAGAAGACATCCTCCTCCCTCATGTGGTACCCTTCCTGCAGGCTCATCCTGACATGACCCTCCAACATGACGATGCCATCAGCCATACTGCTCGTTCTGTGCGTGATTTCCTGCAAGACAGGAAATGTTCTACCGTGTCCAGCGAAGAGCCCGGATCTCAATCCCATTGAGCACGTCTGGGACCTGTTGGATCGGAGGGTGATGGCTAGGGCCATTCCCCCCAGAAATGTCCGGGAACTTGCAGGTGCCTTGGTGGAAGAGTGGGGTAACATCTAACAGCAAGAACTGTCAAATCCGGTGCAGTCCATGAGGAGGAGATGCACTGCAGTACTCAATGTAGCTGGTGGCTACACCAGAAACGGACTGTTATTTTTGATCTTGACCCCCCCTCCCTTTGTTCAGGGACACATTCCATTTCTGTTAGTCACATGTCTGTGGAACTTGTTCATTGTCTCAGTTGTTGAATCTTATGTTCATAAATAAATGCAGTTGACAGTGAGAGGATGTTTCTTTTTTTTCTGAGTTTACTTTGAATAATTTTACCCCAAAGTTTAATTACATTTTGGTAAATATTCCCTTATGTGCACTCTTCCATATCAGGACCTTCAAATGCATGGATTTGATTCCATTCTTAAGCCAATAGTAAGTGATTTGAAAGTGATTGAGACTGAGGGTATTGAAGTTCCCTTCTTCAGTGGTCATATACATGGCAGTATTGTCCAAGTAACTGGAGATAATCTTGGTAAACATTGCCTGTTTTGGTTTTGTGGAATCATTTAGTGCTTGTCATTGTTGCCGTTTTTGCCTCACTGAGAAAGTGGATTTTCAAACTGTTCTCTGGGGATGACCCAAGAGTGACTTTATGAACAAAACACATGTACTCAGACCATTGTCAAATGCTTCTTAAAGCATTTTGCAGGCCTTTGAAATATTATGCAGCATTTTAATAAACTAGCAGGCCGACATATTTTACTGCCTTTTACCAAATTTAGCAGGACTCTGAAATAAGTTCTAGCATTTTACTAAACTTCATAGGCCTTTAAAATATTTTTTAGCCTTTTACCAAATTTAGCAGCCTATTATTTTTGAAATGTTGTTTGCCTACTGTAGGGCCACGGTAGTAGAGGGCTGTAGTACCTGCGGTTCCCGACAGAGAACATTGCAGCATGGTTGGCATTTTTCATGCTGCAGTTGGAAGCGGGCAATTTTGCGATTCAAATATATTGTTGTCCCGTAGATTATTTGAAAATGTTCGTCTTTCTGCTTTGTATGCGTTAGCACGGGGCAGTTAGCTTTCCTAGGACATTTACTTCCTACATATGATTAGGCTTTAGTTTACTACATTGCCTAGAAGTAAATATTGATCACGCATATTTGGATACTGGATGCTGATTGGCTAAAACAGCATTTAGCTGTGTGTGAGACGGTATACCATGACTATTTAGGCTTGTCTCCTTGATATCGTTGCGCCTTTTCACGTCGATAAAATGGCAACAACAATAGTTCGACATGCCGATGTAGAAAATAAGCCTTTCGATCAACTTGATAGAAACCGAAACAAACTAAATGGGCACTTGCCTGCTTCACTGACTGCAAAATACCTGTCCCGTCGCAGATTTAAACAAACCACTGCCTCCGAACCACAGTGGTTAAGAAACTGTCGGATGATCAATGGCGACCGGTCATTCAGGACAGGTGGGGCAGCCCCACCTGTTTTGAGCGACACACTTTTTTTTAGGGGGTGCGGGGCTTGCCTGTTTTGCTATTTTGGCATTAATATATGTTATATCAGTTTGCAAACAATGTAACAAAAAAATGTAATTGAGTTAATAAAGCCGCATACAAACATGGTCTCTTGCTTGCTTGCGTAATGCAGCTAAGAAAATGCAGGCGTTTCAGCCTAGAGCAGTGCTTTCTGTGGTGGTGTGATTGGCAGTAGACAATAGTGAACGTCTTAATCGAAATTACGGGTTGCTTCTCATCAGTGTGTAGTCTTATACCATAATTTGTACATCTCAATTGTCAGTAGAAACCACATTTGTTTCAGCAAGTCTGCCATATCAGCTATGCATTTTTTAAAGGCATTAAATGAGGCTGAATGAACTGTTTCGCTGCCAGACAAGGCTCAGCTGAAAGCCAGGTTTAGCAGTTGGAATGAACTCTGCTGTTGGGACAGCTTTATGTAGGCCCTAACAGTTTGTAGGCTCCGTTTGTCACCGTTATAATGCAATTCATGTGTTGTGTAGTGGCTTTGCCATCCAGATATACATGCTAAAATCGCCTGTGCGATTGCTTGACTATAGGCGCGAGGAATACTCTGTCAAGAGGACACAGATTCGCAATCTCTTCAAAAATACTGGAGGCCAAATCTGGAAGAATTATTCTCAGACAGCACAGCAGCAGCTCCCCCATCTAAAATAACAGCTTCCATTTCCAGCAGCGTGGAGCCAACAACAAACGATAACATATGACAATTTTTTTCATTTGTACACAATAAATAGCAACATTCAGATCAACATGAATAAATCATTTGAATGTGTTGGTCACTTTAGAAGTGGCGCTAATGCTCGGTTTTTGCCTACATTTAATGTAAGCTTGCTAGCTAGCCTGTGGTTGTTGCGTAGTAATGAGACTTTTGTCCGGACTACTTTTTCTGGCGGAATTGATTTATTAAAGCAACATTTTCAATTTAGATGTGTAGTTCCTTGCCATACTGTGTTGGCAACCGGTCTATAAAGGTACCTGTTAATGGTATATGGCCTATATACCACGGCTAAGGGCTGTATCCAGGCACTCCCTTAGCTGTGGTAAATAGGTCATATGTCTTATTGCTTAACAATATAGCCCAGTAATACCGAAATAAAATCGTATAGAAAATCATCGCTATTTTGACTGCCTGTATGTGTCTTGCTTGTGTTTGATATTCTTGCCTAAATATACTGTTACAATAAAGTTTGTACGAACATTATCGTGTATTTTGTGTAGGCTACAATATGAGAAAAAATCACTCTTGAGCCATGGAATGCATATATCGAACATGTTGACAATATCTTTAGTGTACAACATGAAGTTTCCCCCTCCGTGTCAATAAGTGGAAGAGACAGCTGAGTAGTGGGTGCACTGAGCACCTACTTGGGCACCCAGCTAGCACCAGGACTCAGGCCACACTCGGTTGGGTGAAGGCATGATCAGCTGAGAGTCAGCATTGAGTGTCGTCAACTGGACCAACACCATGTCGACTTTGAGGGGGTGGATGGGTATTATGAATATGAATTTATTAATATGACTTTGCAGGTTCCAGGCTGTATCATAACGGCCTTGATTGGGAGTCCCATACGGCAGCGCACAATTGGCCTAGCTTCTTCAAGGTTAGGGTTTGTCCGTCATTGTAAATACAAATTTGTTCTTAACTGACTTGCCTATGTAAATAAACAATACAACAAAGTTATGGTAGACAGAATCAACCCGATTCTGGGCAGTCATTCAATATGGCACCCGGATTCGACTGATTAAATCAGTTCTGGCTCGCCAGAATAGGGCCACGATTGGGCCAAGTACTTGTTTCTAGCTAGGCAGTAGCTACATAAGAATCACACACGTGCAGAAATGTATTTATAATTAGCCACTGCAAATCAGGTTCCAGAAAATCCGAAGCCGCAGCCACATCGTTCACCAAAACTCTTACCTAATGTAGCAGGAGCCAACAGTGTTGAAAAATAAAATAATGATAATATGACATTAAGAATGATGTGTTATTAAGACTGAATAATCAAGTCTTATAAAATAATTTACATCACAAGACAGAACAATACTCTATTGCCAACAGAATATAGAATATAATATATTGATGTAGCTATTCTAATTTCTCAATCCTATTAATTTGTTCAATTGTTATTTAAGTGATAATCCCCGAGATGCCGCTGTTTAAAGAATATATTGGCACTGGTGTAGTTAGGCCGGAGACGAAGCCGGCGTCTCGGGCATTATCATTTAAGTGTTGACCCTCCAGTCCAGAATATAGCAGAGAACTGGATTGTTGCGACCATCAGGTGGCGCAAAGGCATAGATGTGACGAATTTGTAAGAATTAAGTCATTTATTTATTTACATAGCCAAAAAACGGACAGCCCTCTGAGGACAACCCATTTAAAAGATGACTGTGATGAAAAACAATAATTAGTTCCTCAGTTATTATTTGAAGAGCTTTTACAGAGTGAATGTTTGATGGAACTATAAAAGATCTTGAAGGCGAATTTTAACGGAGCATTATTAGGGCAGACGGTCAGTGATCTTCTGTGTGCGGATGCACTGCGCGCTTCGCTTTCTGATGAGGCATCCTCGGCTCTTCAACACACAGATCCTGTAAAGATGGAGTTTAGCGAGAGGAAAAGAAGAAGGAAATCTCAGAGCTTCAAACTGGTCCATGAGCAGGAGCAAGGTAGGGGATACGGGAGACTGCGTGTCTGTCTGTGTGTCTGTGAACGTCTGGCGCTGTGAGCAAGTCAGTGCTACACTGTAAACAATAGGATAGAGATGGCTACGTCAGTACATAGGTATGTACCTGTTATGCATGTATAACTCACTCGTCATGGTTTTCAAAAAATAGATAGGTGAGTGAGTATTTAAAAAAGGAAATTCAACCAACGCAACGAACTAAGAAAACCCAGAGAGCATTTAGGCAGTGGATCAGTGATTTTGTACAGAATATGATTATAATATTATTTTATCTTGTATTTGTCTAGCCTTTAGAGCACTTTTTTTTGTGAACTAGTGAGAATAATATTTCTGAGAGCTGAGAGAGTGTTTTTAGTGAGAAAGATTTCGTCATACAATACCACCCACAGGTGGTGGATTCTGGGCTGAATGGGATGAGGGTGGAGAATCATTGGTTTACATCACAGCCCACATAATTACCACATCATAGTGTATGATGTGGGCCTAGACAGAGGAATGCAATGTTTTCATACATACACGGAGTGTACAAAACATTAGGAACACCTGCTCTTTCCATGATAGACTGACCAGGGGAATCCAGGTGAAATCTATGATTCCTTATTGATGTTACTTGTTAAATCCACTTCATTCAGTGTAGATGAAGGGGAGGAGACAGGTTAAAGAAGGAAGTTTAATCCTTGAGACATTTAAGACATGGATTTTGTATGTATGCCATTCAGAGGGTTAATGGGCAAGAAAAAAAATTGAAGTGTCTTTGAAAGGAGTATAGATGCCAGGCACACCGGTTTGAGTGTGTCAAGAATTGCAACGCAGCTGGCTTTTTCACGATCAACAGTTTCCTGTGTGTATCAAGAATGGTCCACCACCCAAAGGACATCCAGCCAACTTGAGACTACTGTGGGAAGCATTGGAGTCAACATGGGCCAGCAGCCCTGTGGAACACTTTCAACACCTTGTAGTCCATGACCCGATGAATTAAGGCTGTTCTGAGGGAAAATGGTGGTGCAACTCAATATTAGGAAGGTGTTCCTAATGTTTTGTACATTCATTGTATGTCAACCCTCATATGTATATTATCATCAGTCATACAAACATAATTTTATTTATTTTAATGTCATTATTTTGGATTTACACCAAACTACCCTGATTGTACCCTAGATATTACAGATCTCTGGTGTTTTTATTTTCACAGATTTTGACGCAAGGAGTTTTGACAATGCCGTCAATATACATGTCAATGGAGCATCAAAAGAGACTGCCATGCCAGAAGGTATGATATTCATGCTCTTTATTTTAGTCAGGAAAAATACACACACACACACACGTCCTCTCTTTCTAACTCCTCTCTTTCCTCCCCAGCCTGGTTGGGTGATGAGGGTGTGGAGATTAAAAGACAGATCACAGGCATGATGCGTTTGCTGAGTGACAAGGCCGGCCGGATGTACCAGCGTGTGGGAGCAGAGGGAAACAGCCTCAAACAGGAGCCCCAGGAGGAGCACCTGAGCTGGGCGCAGCCGGCTGCTTTGCCCCCAGACCTGGAGGACCCCCAGATCAGTGTCTGGAGCTCAGCAGGGGAAACAGAGCCCAGTCCCATGTCTATACCCAATCCAGTCCCCAACGGCCAGGGGTCTGGCCAATACGGCACACGCTCCAAGACCCAGAGGATGCTCAACACAACCACCAAAGGCACAGTCAAAACTAATGGTAATGGGGGGGTCTCTTTATGAGGTCTATCTTCCATCCAGACAATGTCTGCAGAACCAGACAGCCACATCATTATACAGAGCAGTGACATCATAAAGAGGCCTCTATCAGTCCCTGTCTGGTAAGGCAGACAGACAGTGGAGAAGCTTGTGTCATTTGAACAGTCAGACAGAGGCATGGGGTGTCAGAGCTGCCTGGGCAAAATGTTTGTCCCATGTAATGACACATATGTGTATATGTGTGTGTCTGTGTGTTCCCGTGCAGATGTGGCTCCTGCAGTGGTAGAGGCTCCCTGCTGTATGTGTAACTGTAAGAGCACCTTACAGGCCATTCTACAGGAGCTACGCACCATGAGGAGGCTAATGCAGACACAGAAAGGTTCCCAGGAGAAGCAGGAGCACAGGGCCCCTCCCTGCCCCCCTTGCCCTGTCCCTACAGCTCCACGTCGCAGACCCCGCAAGAGACGTCCTGTCCACAAGGTTGCTCCACTGAGTGCACCCAGCAAGAGGGCAGCTGTTCCCCCTCTCCCCCCCTCGTCCCCTGCCTGTGTACCCCTGGAGTCCGGGGGAAGGAGGGAGAGGGGGAGCAGAGAGCTGGAGAGACCTGTGCACACCCCTGCCTCACCCTCTACCTCCACCTCACCCGAGCTCTCCATTCAAACCCTGTCCATGCAGAACAAGCCCATCCCTGGTGACGACACACACAATCCTAGCTATAGACAACCCAAAGGTCTTCAATCCTCAGAGGTATGGTGCACTGTGTGTGTGCGGGGGGGGGGGGGGTAGTGTACTATCAGTCTGTCTGTCTCTGTTGTGAGACGAATATGCCTCTTTTTCTCTCTCTCTCTCCCCCAGAGTGAGGTGCGTCTAGCGGAGGACTATGAGGTGTTTATTCCCAAGGCCCAGCTGGACTCAATCCTGGTCAACTACACACGCTCTGGAAGCCTGCTCTTCAGGAAGTTGGTGGGTCTTATTAACCTTATCACTGGCTTTATTCACTTTATTTATGTTGATTGACACACCATCTTGGTCACAGGTGTGCGCCTTCTTTGACGACACCACGCTAGCTAACTCACTGCCCAACGGCAAGAGGAAGAGAGGTCTGAACGACCAAAGGAAAGGACTGGACCAGAACATTGTGGGAGCCATTAAAGGTAGGAAAGAAACACACCGTGAGAGTGGAGTGGAGAGAGATCGGGCATGGAGCGAGAGAGATGTAATATCTACTTGTTTTGTTGGGTTTTCTGTAAATCTCCCGTGCTGTGTCTAGTGTTTACAGAGAAGTACTGCACAGCTCACAGAATAGAGAAGCTGCCAGGCCCTCGAGATTGGGTCCAGATACTACAGGACCAGATCAAACTTGCCCGCAGACGACTAAAGAGAGGTGTGTGTTTGTGTGTGGGTGTGTTTGTGTGTGGGTTCAGAATGTATCTTACTGAAACTCTGTTGTTTTGTGGACTCAGCAGAGGCTACAGACCCTCAGGACATCTTCAACAGACCGTGCTCAGGTACACACATATGCACACACATGACAACAGTCGCTGCACCTGACATTACCCCTTCCCCTCCTTCGCTCACCCATCCGTCCCTGGTTTATGCACCTTGGGTGTAATGGCTCTGTCTTTGGCCGGTATGTTTAAGTGAGGCGATCCCCCTGACATTTGACATTCTCTTCTCAGACTCCCAAAATGTCAGCTAATTTGTTTCACACGGTGCTACTCTCTCTCCTGCTCCTCTCTATTTCAACTTACTCTTTCACACACACACACACACACACACACACACACACACACACACACACACACACACACACACACACACACACACACACACACACACACACACACACACACACACACACACACACACACACACACACACACACACACACACACACACACTCCCCTTCTCTCTCCTCTGTCTCCTACGCTCTTTCACCAATCCCTCTACTCTCTTTCTCATGTCTCCCATCTTTATCTCTCTCGCACTCTTTCTTTCTTATTATTTTCCTCGCTCCCTCTCTTTTTCTCTTTTTTGCCCTCCACATCTGTTTCTGTCTTCCCTCCCTCTCTGTCTACCCTGCTCCTTTCTCCCTCTGTCTGTCGGTAGTTCTCTATTACCTCATCGTGTATCAGTCCAGAAGTTCTGTAACATTAGGGTGGGGGATGTGGACACTGTTCAGAGGATGTACTGAACTGTGTTAGACTGGACTGAGCTCACCCCCTTTAACAGCAGCTCTCATATGAGAACAGCAGTACACTGGAGACTAGCAAACTCTCTACATTAACAGTAGTCAGTGGTGTAAAGTACTTAAGTAAAAATACTTGAAAGTACTACTTAGGTAGTTTTTGGGGGGTATCTGTACTTTACTTTTACTTCACTACATCCCTAAAGAAAATAATGTAGTTTTTACTGCAGACATTTCCCTGACACCCAAAAGTACTCTTTACATTTTGAATTCTTAACAGGACAGGAAAATGGTCCAATTCACACACTTATCAAGAAAACATCCCTGCTCATCGCTGCTGCCTCTGATTTGGCGGACTCACTAAACACAAATGCTGCATTTGTAAATTATGTCTGAGTGTTGGAGTGGGCCTTTGGCTATCCTTTTGATACTTAAGTATATTTTAAAACTAATACTTTCAGACTTTTACTCAAGTAGAATTTTACTGGGTATCTCTACTTTTACTCAAGTATGACAATAGGGTACTTTTTCCACCACTGACAGTAGTATCGTAGTAAATGCTGAACATCTGTATGTTTGCTTCACACAAAACTGTGATACAGCCTGAAATCAAACCAGGGTCTGTAGTGACGCCTCTAGCACTGAGATGCAGTGCCTTAGACCACTGAGCCACTCAAGAGCCTAGTTAAATAAAGGTTAAATAAATAAATACATTTTTTTATGTGGATTGATAACTATGGTGATATCATATTCTTGCAATAGAATCTCTTCAGCTGTCTGGAGAGAGGGAGGAGAGGGAGTTTCTAACAACAGGTACACACACACACACACACACGCACGCACGCACGCACGCACGCACGCACGCACACACACACACACACACACACACACACACACACACACACACACACACACACACACACACACACACACACACACACACACACACTCAGGTTATAATTAGATAATTTAATTACATTTGATATAACACTGTTTTAATTGAAAATGTGTTCTGTAGGCTGTGACTACAACAAGCCAGCATGTTTGGTTAAGGTGGGGAAGAATGTGACTGATTGATTCCGGTGCTGTGAATCAACAACTTGCAATGAAGATACAACGCACTGTACTTTATGTCTTTGTTGCTCCACTAACTTGATGCGTTGTGCCACTTTAGAAAGTCCATTTTGGAAGATGTATTGTTCTTTTACAGCTATGTCAAAATTGTATTGTGGTTGTAGAGAAAAAACGGAACAGTGACCAAAATAAGTTGGTTAGTGAAATGTAGTTAGTTTCCATGGACTGCTTTGTTTTACATATGCACACCACATGCACACACACAGACACACACAGAAATACACACACACACACACCAGTCTGACCAGTATAGTCTAGCTGGTTCTGCTGGCTGACCAGCAAAGTCTAGCTAGTTATGCTGGAAGACCAGCATGGTCTAGCTGGTCTGACCAGCATGGGCTAGCTGGTTATGCTGGCAGACCAGCCTTCGTTGTGTTTTCACTGGTGACCTACCTGCATTGTGTTTTTGCTGGTGACCAGCCTTCGCTGTGTTTTCGATGGCAGACCAGCATCTGTTGTGTTTATGCTGGTAACCAGCCTTCGTTGTGTTTTCACTGGTGACAAGCCTTCGTTGTGTTTTTCGCTGGTGACCAGCCTTTGCTAGGTTTTGGACACTGGTGATCATTGAAAAATATGCTAGCAGATACCCAGAGACATAAAAATGGTATCCACAATTTCATCTGACTCTGAGGAAGTAGATAAAGGGGCTCATTGCCAAAATTTTCACGTATCCCTTTTCACGTATCTTGTTCGAAACAAGATTCATGTTAGAAATGAAAGGATTGTCTAGAGTCGAGGTCATGTGGGAAACACTCCCAGCATCAAGCAAATGTGCCTCCCCACCATAGACCAGGGTTCAAATCCGACTCCACCCTTAATGCTATGTGTCTGTCTAAGTAATGCAAAAAATACTAAATGTAGAGTGGAATTCCACTCTCCATAAAATTAATGAGTTTTTGTTTTAGTGCAGGACTTAAATTAACACTTAGTGTAAAATAACCCCTTGGTGTTAATAACCAGAGTTGAGCGTGATTGTATCATTTCTAGTCTGTAGTAAAACATTGACACTCAAAACCACACCTATAATATTTCCCAGCATGCTTTATTGCAGGTATATTTTTTAGAATTTATTCTGGCCTTGGCATGTGCGCTCTAGCCAAACGCTTGCAGATACAGTGCGGGTAGGCTGTGAGGTGGTCTACATGATGAGATTATTATGAATAAGAGCGAGAATATATTTTTGGGTCAAATGGCAGTCAAGCATCAATCATCATGTCACCTGAATAATACCCTCAATATTTATTGTAAAGGTGCATCAATATCACTGTTCACCACCCTGTGAAGTTCATCATAACCTTTTTGATCTGTAGTCTAATAAACTGCATGGTTTCCCGAGTCATATTGGGAGGACTACACACCATATCATCTCATGACTCCAAGTTTACTTTGAAATGATGGTTATCATATCAATATTTGCGCATAAAGGCGATTCCAACACAACTTCTTTCATAGTTAATTTTACCAACACAAAAAGATTCCACCATGTCGAACGAACAAATGATCTGTCAGCATTTATAAAGTTGTACTGAATCTACCTGTTTTCATCACAGCTGACGTATATATATATTTTTAATATGGTATGACTTTACCCACATTAAAACTGGATGGAAATATGGTAACTGACAGTCACTCAATTAGCCCATGTCAACCAACATTTTTTAGACTGCTAAATTAGTCTAGCCAGCTATCTAAACTTAGTAATCATGGTTGAATTACATGATTTTGTTTATCACTCTCCCTCAGATATCATATTAAAAACTGCAAACATTTTTCTCCACCCTATGGAAAAATGTGAAGATTTGCAGGAAATGAGCTGTTAAATTGTAAAATATTTTATATGCCCAATGGAAAAAATATGTAGAGTGGCAAAAAATTATTTCAGGAAATGAACAGTTTTTTTTCTCCTGTCCAGTGGGGACACTAAAATGTTAGGGCCGGCTTTGACTGCATATGTGGGTATGGATGTGGTTACGCAGACCCGCAAGCCACTGTGGGCCCCTCATGATGAGTTCAGATTTTTTTGTGGCCCCAATGCCGACCCAAAGTTGCCCATCCCTGGTTTAGGTAGTTTTCTTTGTCCAATTCTCCCTACCTTGGCAGTCATTCTAAATGCAGGTTGAAAATTTAAATAGCTGGGTATTACATATCACTTTGCAAGCCAGCATAATGTGACATGCCTGTTGTGCCTGTTGTGGCCTGCAAACCAGGAGTTTCAGACCACTGTGTAAGGGTAAAACTAGGCTGTTGAGGTATAGCCTTATGATACCATATGTAATGTATTGTCATGAAGGGTAACATTTTAAGGATACTATATTCACTTAGGCACTCACTTGGTGAAAGCTACTGGTTTGATAACATTTACATTTACATTTAAGTCATTTAGCAGACGCTCTTATCCAGAGCGACTTACAAATTGGTGCATTCACCTTATGACATCCAGTGGGACAGTCACTTAACAATAGTGCATCTAAAACTTAGGGGGGGGGTGGGGTGAGAGGGATTACTTAACCTATCCTAGGTATTCCTTAAAGAGGTGGGGTTTCAGGTGTCTCCGGAAGGTGGTGATTGACTCCGCTGTCCTGGCGTCGTGAGGGAGTTTGTTCCACCATTGGGGGGCCAGGGCAGCGAACAGTTTTGACTGGGCTGAGCGGGAGCTGTACTTCCTCAGTGGTAGGGAGGCGAGCAGGCCAGAGGTGGATGAACGCAGTGCCCTTGTTTGGGTGTAGGGCCTGATCAGAGCCTGGAGGTACTGAGGTGCCGTTCCCCTCACAGCTCCGTAGGCAAGCACCATGGTCTTGTAGCGGATGCGAGCTTCAACTGGAAGCCAGTGGAGAGAACGGAGGAGCGGGGTGACGTGAGAGAACTTGGGAAGGTTGAACACCAGACGGGCTGCGGCGTTCTGGATGAGTTGAAGGGGTTTAATGGCACAGGCAGGGAGCCCAGCCAACAGCGAGTTGCAGTAATCCAGACGGGAGATGACAAGTGCCTGGATTAGGACCTGCGCCGCTTCCTGTGTGAGGCAGGGTCGTACTCTGCGGATGTTGTAGAGCATGAACCTACAGGAACGGGCCACCGCCTTGATGTTAGTTGAGAACGACAGGGTGTTGTCCAGGATCACACCAAGGTTCTTGGCGCTCTGGGAGGAGGACACAGTGGAGTTGTCAACCGTGATGGCGAGATCATGGAACGGGCAGTCCTTCCCCGGGAGGAAGAGCAGCTCCGTCTTGCCGAGGTTCAGCTTGAGGTGGTGATCCGTCATCCACACTGATATGTCTGCCAGACATGCAGAGATGCGATTCGCCACCTGGTCATCAGAAGGGGGAAAGGAGAAGATTAATTGTGTGTCGTCTGCATAGCAATGATAAGAGAGACCATGTGAGGTTATGACAGAGCCAAGTGACTTGGTGTATAGCGAGAATAGGAGAGGGCCAAGAACAGAGCCCTGGGGGACACCAGTGGTGAGAGCGCGTGGTGAGGAGACAGATTCTCGCCACGCCACCTGGTAGGAGCGACCTGTCAGGTAGGACGCAATCCAAGCGTGGGCCGCGCCGGAGATGCCCAACTCGGAGAGGGTGGAGAGGAGGATCTGATGGTTCACAGTATCGAAGGCAGCCGATAGATCTAGAAGGATGAGAGCAGAGGAGAGAGAGTTAGCTTTAGCAGTGCGGAGCGCCTCCGTGATACAGAGGAGAGCAGTCTCAGTTGAATGACTAGTCTTGAAACCTGACTGATTTGGATCAAGAAGGTCATTCAGAGAGAGATAGCGGGAGAGCTGGCCAAGGACGGCACGTTCAAGAGTTTTGGAGAGAAAAGAAAGAAGGGATACTGGTCTGTAATTGTTGACATCGGAGGGATCGAGTGTAGGTTTTTTCAGAAGGGGTGCAACTCTCGCTCTCTTGAAGACGGAAGGGACGTAGCCAACGGTCAGGGATGAGTTGATGAGCGAGGTGAGGTAAGGGAGAAGGTCTCCGGAAATGGTCTGGAGAAGAGAGGAGGGGATAGGGTCAAGCGGGCAGGTTGTTGGGCGGCCGGCCGTCACAAGACGCGAGATTTCATCTGGAGAGAGAGGGGAGAAAGAGGTCAGAGCATAGGGTAGGGCAGTGTGAGCAGAACCAGCGGTGTCGTTTGACTTAGCAAACGAGGATCGGATGTCGTCGACCTTCTTTTCAAAATGGTTGACGAAGTCATCTGCAGAGAGGGAGGAGGGGGAGGGGGCGGAGGATTCAGGAGGGAGGAGAAGGTGGCAAAGAGCTTCCTAGGGTTAGAGGCAGAAGCTTGGAATTTAGCGTGGTAGAAAGTGGCTTTAGCAGCAGAGACAGAGGAGGAAAATGTAGAGAGGAGGGAGTGAAAGGATGCCAGGTCCGCAGGGAGGCGAGTTTTCCTCCATTTCCGCTCGGCTGCCCGGAGCCCTGTTCTGTGAGCTCGCAATGAGTCATCGAGCCACGGAGCGGGAGGGGAGGACCGAGCCGGCCTGGAGGATAGGGGACATAGAGAGTCAAGGGATGCAGAGAGGGAGGAGAGGAGGGTTGAGGAGGCAGAATCAGGAGATAGGTGGGAGAAGGTTTGAGCGGAGGGAAGAGATGATAGGATGGAAGAGGAGAGAGTAGCGGGGGAGAGAGAGCGAAGGTTGGGACGGCGCGATACCATCCGAGTAGGGGCAGTGTGGGAGGTGTTGGATGAGAGCGAGAGGGAAAAGGATACAAGGCAGTGGTCGGAGACTTGGAGGGGAGTTGCAATGAGGTTAGTGGAAGAACAGCATCTAGTAAAGATGAGGTCGAGCGTATTGCCTGCCTTGTGAGTAGGGGGGGAAGGTGAGAGGGTGAGGTCAAAAGAGGAGAGGAGTGGAAAGAAGGAGGCAGAGAGGAAAGAGTCAAAGGTAGACGTGGGGAGGTTAAAGTCGCCCAGAACTGTGAGAGGTGAGCCGTCCTCAGGAAAGGAGCTTATCAAGGCATCAAGCTCATTGATGAACTCTCCGAGGAACCTGGAGGGCGATAAATGATAAGGATGTTAAGCTTGAAAGGGCTAGTGACTGTGACAGCATGGAATTCAAAGGAGGCGATAGACAGATGGGTAAGGGGAGAAAGAGAGAATGACCACTTGGGAGAGATGAGGATCCCGGTGCCACCACCCCGCTGACCAGACGCTCTCGGGGTGTGCGAGAACACGTGGGCGGACGAAGAGAGAGCAGTAGGAGTAGCAGTGTTGTCTGTGGTGATCCATGTTTCCGTCAGGGCCAAGAAGTCGAGGGACTGGAGGGAGGCATGGGCTGAGATGAACTCTGCCTTGTTGACCGCAGATTGGCAGTTCCAGAGGCTACCGGAGACCTGGAACTCCACGTGGGTCGTGCGCGCTGGGACCACCAGATTAGGGTGGCCGCGGCCACGCGGTGAGGAGCGTTTGTATGGTCTGTGCAGAGAGGAGAGAACAGGGATAAACCGACACATAGTTGACAGGCTACAGAAGAGGCTACGCTAATGCAAAGGAGATTGGAATGACAAGTGGACTACACGTCTCGAATGTTCAGAAAGTTAAGCTACGTAGCAAGAATCTTATTGACTAAAATGATTAAAATGATACAGTACTGCTGAAGTAGGCCAGCTGGCAGTGGGTGCGTTGTTGACACTACACTAATCAAGTCGTTCCGTTGAGTGAAATAGTTTCTGCAGTGTTGCTATTCGGGGGCTAGCAGGCTAGCTAGCAGTGTTGTTTACGTTACGTTGCGTTAAAAGAACGACAATAGATGGCTAGCGAACCTAGAAAATCGCTCTAGACTACACAATTATCTTTGATACAAAGACGGCTATGTAGCTAGCTAAGTAGCTAGCTACGATCAAACAAATCAAACCGTTGTACTGTAATGAAAATGAAGTGAAAATGTGATACAACCTGTGAATGCGACCGGGTAGTTGAGTTCTATACAGAAGACGTTGGCTAGCGTTGGCTAGCTGTTGGCTAGCTAGCAGAGTCACCTACGTTAAGGACGACAAATAGCTGGCTAGCTAACCTCGGTAAATTAAGATAATCACTCTAAGACTACACACTCTAAACCTAAACAACACAATTATCTTGGATACGATGATACGATGATACGAAGACAGCAAAGACAGCTATGTAGCTAGCTGACACTAAACTAATCAAGTCGTTCAGTTGAGTGTAACAGTTTCTCCAGTGCAGCTAATCAGTGGACGTTAGCTA